>NC_072740.1:10048948-10380309 GCF_026930045.1 Uloborus diversus | reverse complement strand
TTTAAACAAAACGAGCTGATGTGTGTCTCCCATGACTTCCTTTTACTCCAATTTAATGTCATTTTCCTATTATTGGCAATTTTAATGTGATTCAATAGTTTACTCTCTAAATATCACCAGCAGTAGCCAAATTGAAACCAGAGTTTTAAAAAAAAATATCGCCAAACTTGTCGCCAAATTGGCGACCAAAATACTGCCGATATATCGCAAGTGTCCGTCAAATTGTAACACCACTTGAGATTACATCGAAATTAACAATGATTTCCCCCAAAAAAGGGGCGAAAGACCACCTTAGAAACACCCGAATGCAACCAAAAGGAGCGGAGATGCACAACTAGATCCCACTAGGAGTCTACGTACCAAATTTCAACTTTCTAGGACATATAGTTCTTGAGTTATGCGACATACATACGCATATACGCACATACGTACTTACAGACGTCTCGAGAAAACTCGTTGTAACTAACTCGGGAATCGTCAAAATGGATATTTCGCATGTCTACACGTTCTTAGGCACTTTTCCACGTGTGGTCGACTCGAAAAAAAACTTAGCATTCATTCGGGGGTGAGCGAAATGGAAATAAAAGTCGATTTTTTCGCGAATACAATAATTTCTTTTATGTAAAAGGAAGTAAAAAGAAGAATCAAATATACAGGATGAGCATATATGATTAACCCAATTTCCAATATTACAGTAACTGGTACATGAATTTAAAGAAAAGTATACTAGGTATTTTTCCACTGAATTTCAATTAACAGATATGCAATGTATGAACAAAATGTTCAATTTTATATGCCCAACGTTGGAGCCTTTGTTGCACAAGAACAATCTCCATTGAAAAACAATACCAACACAAAAAAATTTACAACTTCAAATATTCAACGACACATGAAACATAGCGTTTTGTGGATTACACCACATTACACTGGCAGTCAATTACTACTTTTTGGGAAAATATAGCTACTTGTATTAGGGTGGGTCCAAAAAAATGAAAGTTGGAATCTTGATTCAGAATACCCGCCAAAAGTTGCATGTCGACAACAGACCACCGAATTTATGCCCTTCTATTTAGTGTAGAGCCCCTTGAAAAGGACAGGCCCACTTATTAGACATTTGTGTTCCAAGATAGCTTTGAATCCAACCTTGTTTCTAGTATTTATTAACACGTTAAACTTTAGCTGGTTGCTATATCGTAAAAACAATTGATGATAAGTTGAGTAAAATGTCACTTAAGGTAAATCTAGAAAGATAACTTAGTCCACAAATTTAACAAAAATATATCTAGAAATGTGAACTGTAAGGAATCTCATTTTCACACCTTATTTGTTTTTAATTTGTATTAATTAAGTCTTTATTTACACGCTAAAATAATCAAACATCAATCACATCTAAAGCCTGGGCACCAATTTTCTGCAACGAAGCTTTTGTACAAATACTATTTTGTCTCCCGACAAGTTTGGAACCAAAATGTCGGAAGAATCAGCTCCTCTTCTCTATGGGTCTTAAGTTAGTGTACAGACATGAAACAAAAACAGCGTTGGATGCCATAGTTCCTTCATTTCAAGTAAAACAACTTCGGATGACGTCGGTCGGTTAGGCACTGGAGCCGAAGAATCGAAGTTCTCTCGTATATGCGAATTCCAAGCTTCAGAAAAGGACTTTCGACACTGTCCAGGCTAAAACATACAGTCTTCTTCTGGAGATTTAGTATGTATCTACACTCAAGTTCGTATGAAGTAAATGTTTCGAAAAAACTGCTAAACAGCTGTTTTGAATTCTATCAAGGTTTAAGTTAGCTATCCAACGAGACTTGCGAAGTCAAAGGTGTCGACCTGTGGTTCAGTTTAAAATATATATATATATGTATATATATAATTTGCATCAGCCTAGTAAGATATTTTCAAACATGCGTTTTAGCAATTTAATTACTTTATGCGAACTAAATCCAAATTGAGTTAAAAGTATCATTAAATTAAAGATAATGTCTTTTTCACGTGTCTTTGTGTATCTAAGACTTTAAATCTTTCGTATAGCAACGTATATATATATATATATATATATATATATATATATATATATAAACAGTTGTTTCGAACTCTATCAAGGATTAAGTTAGCTATCCAACGAGACCTATGAAGTCAAACATATTGACCCGAGGTTCAGTTTTACGAATGAAAACCTATTACAGTCCACAATTCCAAGAAACTGACTTCTGGGATAATTTAAAAAACATGTAAAGAAGACGAAACTCATAGAAATGGATCCCTCGCAAAATTATTGGCTCATGTAAATTTATGAAAGTCTTATCTTTGAAAGTTCAAGTAGAAGAATTGGTAAAGCTACTTAAAATTCTTGAGACCTGCTAAAAGTGTGAGAAGGTTGTTGGGCGTAGTATAGGAATGGCATCGAACGGAACAGCAAGAAGTGTGAAATGAAAATATTAAGTTTTGGCCAATGACTTACGTGCATTGAAGCAAAATGAATGTCAAGTGACCAAACTGGTTTTAGAAGATATTCAGTTACTTCCCATTTATTATTGTATTTTACAGAAAAAAAAATCTTAGAAAATTGTGGTAATGGAAAAGGATCGATATCGTGATAGCTAAAAATTATCCTAGCTTAAAAACTTGATATTTGAAATTTGACGCAGAAGCAAACTCCTACAGCTTAGTATATTGAACATTATTGCATTTATCGGAATATTATTTCAACCACTATTTCATTAAGCGGGTGCGACTGTATATTGTCCTGAAAAAAAAAACCCGTTAGCATCTAACTCCTTTAAATGATATTTGAAAGCAAATTCTTGTATGTGAAGCTTACAAAAAAAAATATCTTTTTAATTTCTTTTGTACAAAAAGAATTATAATATAGTGTGCACCATTTTTCTAAAATAACAATGTTTTTTGTGATGATTTCAAGAATATTGAAAATCTTTTCAAAAAAGTCACTTAATTATTTCTACAAAGAATTAGAAGAACTGCTTCAAAAGGAAAAAAAGTAAAACACCATGGCGAAACGATTTCCTAACTTTAAGGAATAGGAATTTAATAATTTCTTGAAAGCACACTTGAGGTTTGAAAACTTAAACCTAATTACATTGCTTATTTTAGAACTTTCAAAGTACAAAAGAGGCTTTGTGCTTCGAAAAATCGAATTCGTCTTAGGAAGAAAAATCTTTTCGAGTGGAAAAACCATTTGTTATAAGAGTAACATTTTTCTTTTCATTTACTTTTCTTCTCATTTATTTCATAAACACAATATTAATTCCAAGGTATATTAAGGGTTCATTTACTTTGTATATTTTGGCTTGCAAGTTGAAATTTATTTTTATTCATCCTTTTTTTTCTTTTTGATTGTTTTTGTTAAAATTCACTCATGTACAATAAAATCCCGGTCCAGCGAATACCAATACAACGAAATATCCATTTCAACGAAAAAGATTTTCGATCCCGATTTGATTTCCGCTACAATGCATGAATTCCATTAAAACGAAATTTCCGTTACAACGAACTAAATTTGAGGTCCCTCGAAGTTCTTTGCAACGAGGTTTCACTGTTGTACATTATTTGAAGAACGAAAACAACATCAATTAATCACGCATGACATTTTGCCGGTCGTGAATATAATGTCACATTTTTTTAAATGTCGGGTTCGTTGGGATAAATGGGACCCCTTTTGAGGACAATTCGTTTTCCAACCCTTATACAAAAGTTTTGAAACAAACAAAAAAAAACCTTACTCTGTTATTTTATTTTGAACATTATTAATGAACAAAAGTTCGTCATTATTTTCTAATATAATGATTTAAATATTCTTAACGACTGTATTATTAATAAACTCAGATGGGTGTCTCACTTATCCCATAATAAGGGGTAAGTGGGTCAACCTCCTTTTATTTAATATTAATTCAAGCATATCTAAAAAAAGGGTGGCAAGGAGGTTTTACTTTATAAATAATAAAATTTTAGTATGAATTATTTTTTTCTAAACTCATTTACTTACAAGATATTTACTGTCTTTTAAATCTCTATGACAGAACATTTTTAATCAAAAAAAACAAAACAATTACATCTTTGAAGTTTATTGAAACCCTATTGGTACATATTTTACTTTTAACGTATAAAAGTATGTTGAATAAACGTAATACAGTTGATTAAGGTCAATTTCCGTAAAGTAGCAAAAGCTATAACCTGAAAAAGAAATTGGAAACACTAAATGACGCGTCTGTTTAAAGTGCGCTAAGGAAGAATTAAAGTCACACTGGACTTGATCCTCAATAATAATACCAACATCTTCTGCACCAGGCCAATAAAAAGACCCATTTCTATTCATTCTTGGAAATTTAGCAGTATTTTTTTTTTTTAAATTGCAGCATCAACTTCCAACATTAGACCTACATAATACTTTATGGTTTACCTTGATGTAAGATTCACAAATGCATAATCACCAGCTTGAGCAGTATTTGAAGCTGAACTATCAGTTCCTATGAGGTCATCATAGTTGTCTTGTATTACACTAATACAAATGTTTAATCAGAAGTGCTTTTGATTTTAAAATCCTCACTATTATAGGGGGTTATAGGGGAACCCACTTAACCCTTATGCGGAAAATTTACGGGGTAAGTAGGACCCCTGCTCTAAAACACTTATTAGTAATATTTTACACAAAAATTTTTGTTACAGTATGATCTTTTAAGTTAAACTATGCATGAAAAATTAATGATCGTAAAAAAAAATAATAAAAAGTAACCTGGAAACACTTCTATGATTGCCAGGTGTTTAATTGTTAAATAAATCCGTCAGGATCTAACACTGTCCCTCCATTTTTCGGCACTAATTCAAGGGGAAGGGAAAGAAACTTACGTCGTTTTATTTGCATTTTTCCGACGATGTGCACGAGAAAAGCAAAATTTTCGCACAAATTCTCAATTTTTGGGTAGAAAATCCCTTGTACACTTTTCATTTTTCTGTCAATAACCTAGGCTGATTTTCTTTAATGTAAGATTATCTTGGTTTTCTAAGTTAATTGAAACACTCATAATTAACGTTTAAATAATAAAAATGCTAGGTTTAATGGTATTTTCTTTGTTTGTTGGAGTTTTTTTTTTTTTTTTTTTGCCTATTTTTATGCTTTCTTAGCGTTATTTTTTAAAAAGAGGGAGTGTTTTATTCGACTTTCGAGTTCTGAATTCAAATTTATTTTTCCATCATTGGGTCATGAAAATTTGGAACAACACCTAACGGCACTTTTTTTTTGGCTAAAATTTCATTTCGTTGAGAAAATTTTCACAGAAAGTTTCTATTTTTGGAAAGAAAGTTTCCTCTCACATTAAATTTCTACAGCAGTCAAAATATGATTTTAAGAGTAAAAACTTACAATTTCGTCTAAAAGTAAAAATAAAATATATTTGCGACATGGGTCTAAGAAAACCGTTATTGGGTCGGATTGAAACGCAAAGAGATAGGAAGAGACAGTAAACACAATTGCTTTTTGAATTTCGACCACAATGGATACTAGTAATATCAAATGCGACACTTACATGCATGATCCCTTTTGCCCTTGAGTCATCTAAGACTTGTGGGTCAGCTAATATATTTAAATGAAAGTAGCCAAGTTTTCACTCATCTGGGGAATTACTTTGTTATTCCTTCTTTGTCTTCCTTCGTTGACCATATTAATGTGTAAACTCTCACCGAAGATAGATGTTATTCAAACTAGCATTTTAGTAGTTGTTTGAGAAGCGTAAAATGAGTATGAGACTATAATAGCGAATCGCGTTTCTCGTTTTCCATGCGGTTATCACTTGAAAGATGGAAATTTTGACTTCAAAGGCATTTCCTTTGTTCTTTAAACTTTAACATTGTTTTAAATGTTTGCAACTACTCTTATTTTGCAATTTCATTGTAACTCTAAACTGTATTTAGAACTTTACTTTTTTTGCAGAAGCTGAATTTCATTGAAAAACTTTGAGAAGCACAAACTGCAAATCAAACTATATACTCCTGTTTCGCGGTTACAAGGAAACCCCATTTCTTACGAGAAAAAGTTTTCAGATAGAGGCGGAAATAACACTAAAACCATGCATTTGTATTGCTGTTTGCGTATGGAAGCTTATTTATTTTGTAAATCCAAAGAAGGGTTAACTCTGACACAAAAAATACATAATTCCAAGCATAAAAGCTCACCGTCTTTGAACGCCATTAGTATCTTATGAGTTTATAGCAAATATATTTTAAAGATATCTTGCAAAGCATTTTATCTTTCCTATTTTGTCAAGTCCATTATCAAAGTATAATTTCGCGAAAAAGATGTTGACAAGAAGAGAGGTTCCAAGAGATGGATATATTCTTTCAGTAAGATACTTTTACTAGTTAATTATTTGTATGCACAAATTTCCTTTTTCTATTTAAAAGGAACAGTGTCGTTGTAAAAACAATTTCTTTCAAAAGTTGAGCATTTTTACTTAATGTCAAGTCTGCTATCTTTTTTTCTTTTGTAAAAATAAAAATTAAATGTTTTATTTTAATAACTATAATTTTTTCGAATTTTTTAAAAATATATTGCTTTATTTCTTATCCAAATTAGGTAAGGTAAAGCTAAAGGTAAGTTGTTCTTTATTCGAATTGAAACAATCACCACAGACTAAAAGATTATGCTCCTAGTGAAAGGGACACAAAATCTAAACAAAGCAAATAAGTATAAAAACTTCTATCTTATTTCTGTATCCAAAATCAATTCAATAAGTTTGTTAACGGTCGCAACAAATCGATCCACAATTTTTAGAAAAACCGTTCATAAAAAAAGATACTATACATTGCTCATCAAATTTTATTTTCGGATGCATATTACATTCACAAAATAAATATTTTACTTTAAATGGGACTTTAATCGAAATAATATATTTTCTTAAGAGTATGAATTGATTGAAAAATACCCATTGATATAATAAACAATTCTCTCCTCTTTAGCTATTTGTTTCTTATTTGTTGGTTTATTGCGTGTATTTGGAAACCACTTTTCTAGCAATTTTTTCGTATACATTATATACGTTTTAGAGCTGTTCTAATCCCAATATACTGATCATATTTCAACATCTCCCTGTAATGCTAGTCGGTCTGCAGGTTGCATTTGAGCAGTGGTAGTTCAATTTTGTTTTTCTTTCGCTAAAAAAGTAAATCTTCCTTCATTATTTTGGATAATTTTTCATTTTTTATATTTTCCACATTTTAGAAGTATTTTTTCCATGGAGCTGCGACACCACACTTATGTATCTTATTCTAAGTTATTTTTGCAGCAATTATATTTCATTGAATTAATCAAAAATAAAAATCTGAAAATCTGAAAATAATTGGTCTTCTTTTGTGATAATACAAACGAAGATCATTTTTTTTTTCTAAATTTAGAAATTCTTTAATTTATTACTACGTTTCAGGAAAAAATGGAGTCTGATTAGCGTAACAAACCGAACAGTTTAACCCAATTTTACCTATTACAAATACTTTAAACTTCTCTAAGAACGTCTGAAGGATCAAAGAAGAAAAATTACTTGTAAAAACGTATGTCGATTTATCATGTTTTGAAGCGAAAAGTTTCCACTTAAACTGCAATTTATCCATTCAAATATAAAATGACTTAAATCTTTAGAACAAAGTTAAAGTAAATAAGCTTTCTATTCTCTAAGGAACAGCGATTTAGATGAGTAAAGACGCTCTGTATCTTTGAGAAAAGAACGATTTTCAACAGTAGAAACTCATTACTTTTGGTTCAGTCTAAAATTACAATCTTAAAAAGACGTTTTTTCTAAAAAAGAAAGGTATAAAAAGCAAGAATTTGGAATGAGTTTTCTGAAAAAGATAGAGCAACAGGTAAGAAAGTCAAAAGTTTCTTCCCTTGAAAGCATCGTATTTTAGAACGAAGAAAATAGTTCTTTAATGGTGTATGGGGAAAAAAGTTGCTTTTCAAAAGCATTTACAGAATAATTTAAATCTACATTATTTTCTTTAATGGATAGTGGAATGATTTTGTCAGAAAGTAACGAGTTTCGTTTCTCAAAGGGTTTTTGGTTTCAAAAGAACTTTTTATAAACAAAAAAAAATGTACTGTATGCTTTTTGTTAAAACAATTTTTTAGCAGCGCCCAAACTTCAAATGGCTAAAATACAATCTAAAATGTTTGAAACTAAACATACTACAAGTACATACTTTAGGAATACAACAGAATATTGGTAAATTAGAGATCAGCTGGTTCTAAATATTTGTGTAATAAATATTCATTTCATCACTAAAAACGAAAGCGAGCTTTTTTTATTTGCTTTAGAAGGATCAATATTCGTGAAATTGAAATCATTATATATATATATATATATATATATATATATATATATATATATATATATATATATATATATATATATATATATATATATATATATAGTAAAGTGTGTAGTTTCACATACACGGGTAGCACAGAAATAAGTGTATGTAACAACAATAACAACAACAAAAATGAACATGGAACGTTAAAAAATAAACTAGGAACATTGAAAACAAGAATTGATGAAATCATGGGTATTAAACTGCTGCTACGTTTACGAAGAGCTGGAGCAGCTGGCATATTAAATATTCTGCAAGGTTTCTGTGCGGGTCAGTATCATACATGCAGCAAAAT
This sequence comes from Uloborus diversus, assembly GCF_026930045.1. NCBI lineage: Eukaryota > Metazoa > Arthropoda > Arachnida > Araneae > Uloboridae > Uloborus > Uloborus diversus. The sequence goes on along the minus strand of NC_072740.1, from coordinate 10,371,638 downwards.
TGATTAGAAGTAAGAGTATATGTATTTGAATTAACGAACTAATATGTGTAGCTACTTATAAGGCTTAATATAGAAGGCAGGAAAATTATCAAACGTTATATATGCTTATTTTTTGGATATATGCAAAAAATTTTATATATGTAAATAGTATGCTTATTAGTAATATGCTGTCATGTATTACCAACCCCCCAGCTCTGACCTGCAAAATAAAAGGAAAAAATTACATACCACATGATTTCAAACATTTCGTCGACAACAATGTCTATGTCTAGGTATCCATTTGCCAGAGACGAAAATCCGATGCCACGCCAATCGAACAGGTCGCTGGGGCAGGGCATCCAAAAAGCACCTTCCTGTCGAAAGGATTTCAGCACTCTTTATCATCAAAGTTACCCAGTTACACTGTTGCCAAATCGCAGTTGTTTGGGTGGAAACTAAATCTGTCCTTGTTGAAGAAAAGATTTCTTGAACAAATTAAGATAATAAAATGTGAAATTGGCAGGATAAAAATTGTAATAGTAGAGATTTGCAGCAAATTTGAAGATTTGTTTATTAAATTGAGAATTGTTGCCACAAATTTTAAAGAATCTGCTTAGCTGTCCAATTATAATATTAATGAAGATCTTTTTATGTAAATTACTGTACCAATGTGGCATACTTTTTGTGTAAAAATTGAAGTTATCTTTTTTATCATAGATATCTGTAATAAGGTTAGAATCAACAATTTTGAAAGAAATGTCCAGAAAATCGGCAGACAGAGAGTTGTCATTGGCTTTAGTGAGCTGTAGATTTTTTGGATAGATTAAAGGGAAAATGTCATCCATACTTTTGTTGAAGATAAGGATGTCATCTATATACCTGAAAATATCGTGTTTTTTATTATACTGTACTGTGTATTTAAATTCATAGAAAAAGAGATACAGATTAGCAGCTGTGCTGGAATAGTTGGTGCCCATGCCAATTCCATGTATTTGTTTAAAAATAAAGTTGTTGAAAGTCACAAAATTGTTAAAGAAACAGAAATGACAAAGACTATTGAAAAAATTCCTGTCGATGCCCAATTCCTCACCAATGCAAAATATGTCAAAAAGTTTTAACAAAGTTGTATATAAATCTTCGATGGGAATGTTGCAGAACAGATTCTCAAAGTCAAATGTGTAAATTGATTTAGGTGTGCATTGTAGATTTTTAATGATTTCGAAACTGTTGTCAATGCACCAGAAATAGCTCGTATGCATAAATTTGACCTTCAGAAAATCATAAATTTTTTTCAAAATAAACTGTAATTTGATGTTGATATTTTTTCCAAAACTTTTTGTAGTGGAACAAATGAAACGAAATTTAACTGGTGATTTGTGGAATTTGGGCGTCATAAATATGAAAGGCAGGTTTTGACAATTTGAAATTGTAAAACTGTATGAAAAATTCGATTTGCAAAGTTTATTGTATGCGATAAACTGTTTAATAATCATGTCTGTAGAAAGATTCGATTTTTCGTAATAAAGAGACGAGTTAAGTTCTTGTAAGACTTGTTTAACGTAGAAATGTTTGCAAATGATGCCAATACATTTAACTACTTTAGCTGCAACATTGCGCTGTTTAAATGTAGAATATTTTACATCAATTTTGATCATTATAATATATATATATATATATATATAATAGCGAATTCACTGATCGAGTAATGCTGACATCATCAACAATGAAACTCCTGCCACGGCATGATAATTTGAAAATACTTTTTTGGTAATGTTTGACAAGCAGGGAAATGCTTTATTTTGACAAGGCTGAACTGGATCCGGTAACTGAACTGTTTTACTGATTAAGATTAATTTTAGGAGAATGAAGAAACGAAACAGTGGTCAACAATTAACGCTATCTATTGGAGTTAAGGGTGAATCCACGGGAAATAGGGTTGAAATTTCAACTATCAAAATATTACCAAACAGGCAATTGCTTCGTCAAATGTAGAAGCAATTTTTACCCGTCATACCATTCGGGTGGTTTTCTAGTTATTTTGTAATTTCATGAAGATTATTGCCTGAAGTTTTATTTTTGGATCTTCACAGCAGTGCCACGCGAAATATATATATATATATATTTATTTTTTTTTTTCGGAAATTATTATTATTGATACTATTTTTTAAAGCATTAGTTACACATATATTATTAAGTACATTTGTAGTATAGATTTTGAAAATAGTAATACATAAAGTTAATTTTTGAAAAGCCGTATTCGAACATAAAAAGGGAACTTTTTTTAATATTTTTTAACCTCTTACGGTGTAGATAGCTTTGGAAAGTATGACATAATGTTCTCCAAGCTCTATTTTAAGTGTTCTCACGTTTCACACACAGAGTTTTTTTTACATGCTAATCTCTGAATCACATCTATCCACAGCGCACGCGAATAATAGATAGAGCGTTATTTCATACAAACCAAAGCTTGCTGTATCCAAAATAAAGAGCATCGCGTACTTTTTGAACCATATTTTACGACTTTGGGAATATAACTACGTAGTAGCTCATACTTGACACGTTTATTATCAAAACCAGCTCAATTTACTTTTTAATTTTTCACAGGAGGGACAAAAGACATTTATGGAATGAGCTGTTTTTGTAGATATCAATTTTTTTTTTTTTTGGATCCAGTTTTTGACCTGATTCAACTGGAAAAGCATTAGGATTCGCTTTGTAAGCTTCATAGCATCAACAAAAAACATCAAATTATTAAATAAAACAACTACCGAAAATTTCTGGATTCAGTTGATTTCAATATTAAATACCTGACTTCTGCTACTAGATTTTAGAGGTAGCTTTGTTAGCGGATACAGTTTGTTTCCGTAACAACTTTTGAAATTTCAGTTCTTAACAACATATGAGTCGGTGGTGGCGCTAACCGTTTGAATTCGCTTACTCTAAATATTTGTGGAGGCCCTTCTAAAAAATAATGCATGATGTTTAGCAATAGCTCCATTTTGGAAGTTTATATTTCATTAAATTGTAGATGTATTTTTAATTGGAAAGGTTAGTTGTTGTAACTTTGTTATACTGTAAGTTCTAAGTGCGACAAAATGTATCGAAACCACAAGTTTTGTAAAAGTTATCTAGATGTTAAACGATTGATACCTTACTTTTCATAACCACTAAAGGGCAGATTTGAGAGTAGAGTAACAAGCGCGTTCTGCTTCTTTGTTCGAATTATTTTTCGAATTATGGTTCGTATATGGGTATCCAATTATTGTTAAAAACTGCAGTCTCGGGAACTCATAACTAGGATATCGATATACTGCATGTAAATTAGAAATATTTTAGAAATAGAAAGAATTTAGAAATATAGTCACCTTCGATAAGAAAAATATTATAGCTGACAAAACAGTACCTCAATGAACCATTAGAAATATGTTAGCAGAGGAACAAATAATTAACTGATAGTTTCATTTAGATACTGTAAGTAGAGAAAGTGACTTAAAAGTTTTCATCGGCATCGGAGTTTTCAAGGAAATTTAAACTCCATTACTCATGCGTATAAGTTTCACCAAGACCTAATTTTCTAAATGCTACGGCTTAAATATCTCATTCAATTGTCATTTATAATATTTCTCGTAACTAATTTAAATCAAAGATTAATTATTAAAGTCGAATTTCATCATTTCGAAGAGACGTTTCTAATGAAGAGATTTGGATATCAACTTGAGGATAAATGAGTTAACCGATATGGGGCTGTTTTGTTTGGAGTGTAAGAAATTACGATAAGATGTTGAAGGTTTCAAATTATGTATTAATTTTGAGTTTTAGTTTTTTGAATAAAATCATTTGCAATTTCGTTGTACACGCGAAAATATCAACATTTTTTTTAACTGTACGAGGATCTATTTTAGATCATAATGTTTGAGAAACGGCTTAATCTAGTGATTGCAATACCGGTATACCGAATACCGGTATTTGGAGCTATTTCTTAATACCGGTATTTGCTGAGATAGAATATCGGTGTTTTCGGTATTAGCTAAAAATAATAAATAGCTTTTGGTTAAAGAGTTTTCAATTTAACTTATTAGATATCTACTGTTATTTTAAATATACGTTTCTTCTTCGATGAGATAGTATCAAAATCAATGTATTGATGTAAAAATTTAGCTTAAAAAGCATGAATTTATAGAATATCAATGAATGAAAAAGTAGAGGAAAGATTACAAAATGATATTTTCATCCCCAGATGGTGTGATAAATTGTACTTTCGTGAGTTCATGTGAACCACGTTTTTATTTTCTCCATTTTTCTTGACTTGCCAATCTTGAAAAATTAATTTTAATAGTAATTACGAATATGTTTGTGCAAAGAACAATTTATTCCAATCATTAATTGCAGTAATTCTTTATGATATTTCATGAAAAATATTTGTCTCAACTGTAGGTACTGAATTAAAAAAAATAAATAAAAAACTTTTTCTTGTTAGTATAACGAAAAGTAAGTTGTTATTGCCGGTATTAGCGTGCTGTTCTGTCTTGCTTTTCAACTTTATACCAAGCGAGATAATATTTGTTATGTCTTAAACATTTGCAAAGAGGTAAGGCATAATCAGTTGAAACATATTTTCAGATATTTACACAATTTTAAAGAATTTCGAAAAGAAAACGAAAAAAAGAAAACAAATGAAACTAACAAGATCAAATGCATCGTAAATTTCAAATTATTAACAGTACCACAGGCCTGCACGAATTCAGTTACAATATTTTTAACTGCACGAAATGTTTTTCCCTTAAATTAATAAGTTCCAGGCTTAGTGACAATTATGTTTCTTGTTATTATTGATTTTTAGTATAGTATTTGTTCCTTCAATTTGTTCACAATAAGTAAATAATGCATTTTTTGTACAAAATAGTAAAATATGGCAACGAAACATTATGTTTTTGTATGATTTTTGGGAAAATTTCTAAACCGCTATTTAATACCGGTATTCCTATATCACGTTAAAAAAATACCAAATACCGATATTGCAATCCCTAATTGAAACCTTCTAATATTCGGTGAAGTATTTATTTAGTTAATATTAAGCTTATTTGTATTTAAATACACTCAGGAGCACTAAAAATAGCTCCCCAAGAAGGAAGCATTGGTTTGAAGTGAAATTTAATATGCATAATAATGCAGGTGAGGGAGACACTTGATCCGAAAATCCAGGCAATTGAACAAATACAGGCTATGAAATGAGATAAATACAGTGCTACTTCAATATCGCGTTGGACCCCCTTTTGCTGCAATACATGCCGTAATACGAACAGGTATTGAGCTAATTAAACGTCTGATGTTGTCCTGAGGCAGATGGACCACCAAATTTTGAACAGCCAATTCTAAATCTTGCATAAAGATGCACGGCGGCGTCTGGCGTTTCAGCTGATCATATACATGCTGTATACGGGAAAAGTCGGGGGAGCAGCTGACCATGGAAGAGTCTCAAAAGGACGTAAGAAGTCTTGAGCAACTCTAGCTGTACGCGGGTGAGTTTTATCTTGCTGGAAAATTGCCCCTGGGAGATCATTTAGGAACGGTCCTACATTTGGTTGCAGAATGTCATTAAAATAACGCTGACCTATTAAGGTTCTACGTACCACAGCTAGAGTGGATCGGCTATCATAGGCTATGGCCCCCAGATCATTATGCTCGCTGTTCGGGCAGTGTGTAGTGCAATAAAATGGGTCGAATGGTACCTTTCTCTAAGGCACCTCCACATCCGTTCGCGGTTATCATCTGACCCATAAACGAACCGGGATTCATCACTGAACACCACTTTTTGACAGTCAATGACATCCCACATCGTTCTGGCTTCGCACCATTGTAGACGGAGTTACCTATGTTTTGGTGGAAAAGGGAGTACACGAAAAGGACACTTGGACTGCAGATTCAGTGTCGCAAGACGTTTAGAAATGGTTCGAGGAACAACTGCTACCCCTACGTCTGCTTGTATGGTGGATCGACTTACTGCGGGATCCACGAGTGCTTGCCCCAAGATCCTTCGATTATCTCTCTTCGTCGACTTCCTGGTCGCTCCAGAACCAGTTTTTTGCACGTGGGTACCATCTCGTGTCCAATGCCTACAACAGTTTCTGACGGAACGCTAAAGATTTTAACTCGATCTTATTCTTTTAAAATTTATTTACAACTAAAAAAGTAGCATTTTAGCAACAAATTTCGCATTTTAGCAATTGGTCAATGGCAGTTCGTACGGGGGGGTTGGGGGTCAAAAGGCCACTGTCTCCTCACTTGGATACGTAAAATGCTGTTGTCCTTTCACTTTTATGAGTTAGAAATTAATAATCGATTGAAAAATGATTTTTTACTGGATGAGCTGACTTATTTTAACAAAATGACGACAAAATATTCCAAAGAAATGTACTTTTCACATGTTATTTCACAAGAACATATTCAAATGGAATTTTGGATTGGAAGAGGGGAGTTTACGATGACCATCTGTCTTAATTTTTTAAAAGAGCATTTAATCAGTAATGTAAAAATCCAGTTATGTAGCCTAGTTTAAAAGAAAAAAATCAATTTCAGCGATGTCGCCTTCAATCCCCAACTCTTCCTTTGACCCCCTCCCCTCACACACACATTTTTGGGGGCGTCAGCCAACTACGCAAGGTTACTTAGACCGCTTTTAATATACAATGTATGGACTAAAGCTGCATTAGTGCCTTCGAAAAATAAAAAGAGCTGTAAATCTGCAATCACATTAAGGACTTTTAGAGCTATGTGTGAATCATTGATTTCAAGCGAATCTGGCGAAAACTATAGAGAGAGATAGGGAAAAAAATGTATTCTTGTTTCCACGTTTCACGGCAATCACTCCTATCAAGGTCACATTGATATAAATTGCAGATATTAAGAAGCAATTTAGAAGCTCGTTTCTGCAAATATAACCAAGTTCAAAGGTTAGCTGACTGCGATCTAGATACTAACTTACAATTGTAGCTGGTTCAAATCGAACGCAATACGGTGATTAAGGTCTGCGTAGTTTTCACGTTATTGCCAGGCTACACCTGCCCCAACTGTAGGTTTATCCTTGCACTTCTGGTACCACGGAGCGAGATGGTCATTCGGAAGTTAATGAACCGACAAAGCAAATCCTTGTAATCCCGGCAACACAGATTCCCATGCATAAAAAATGATAGGGTCATCAAGACTGATCCATCAAACCGTAGAGCAACTTTTGACAGTTGGAAAAGCCCCATATCACTCCTCTTTTTTTTTCCAAGGAGAAAACTCTACCTGCCGCGCAATGAACTATGCAATCCTGCACGACCTTTGTTTGGTGTACTGATTATATGGTAAGGATTTTCTGGTAGTTAGAATCTTAGTCAGGTCTCCAATACTAGGGTACCCAAGGATTGCATAGAGTAGCAAAATTAGCAAAGAACTACATTAGGAGTTTTCAAGGGCAATTTATGGAAGAGGGTAGGTGGTGAAAGAACACCTAGAATTAAGTTTAGAAAAAGCACTTCATTTTGCTTAAGAGGTTTGTACAGTCAACTGTGTTCCTTTTTCGAACTCTAATTTCGAAAAAATGTTTCATCCAATGACAACGTTTGAAACGCAGCGTACTGCTTCATCAGACATACTTAGTATTGAGAAATATAACTATACTAAAGTTTCTATATATATATATATATATATATATATATATATATATATATATATAATGGAAAATAGAAAATTTTTCGTCAAAAGCGCAGAAAGCGGATGAAAAAATTATAAGCTCCGAGTTTTGTTCTGCAGATGCAAACTGGAATTTGTATATATTTCCTAACGGCATGAAGCATTTAAATAATGTGGGTTACGTTTTGATGTTTTTAAACAAAATCCGCTCCCCCACCTTTGAGCATAACACAATTTTCAATTTTGATTGCATTGATGAACATCAAAATAAAGTGTACGGCATGTTGCAAGTAAATTGCAGGGGCAACGGTAAAATACGGTTATTTTTCTTGATAAAGAGAGGCAATATTTTGAGAAAATCGTGTCGTATTTTGTCGCAGGATGCATTGACTGTTTCATTTAATTTGACCGTCCTAGAAAATGATAGCTCTATTTATGTCTCAACTGAGGATGAAGAGCCAAAAGGTAAGTTCTATTTCATTTTGAATTTTCCTTACAGTGATGAATCATGTTTTTTTTTTTTTTTTTCATCTAAAAGCTAATTTTTTTGCATTGAAAATGTAGCTCCCTGCAACCCCGAAACATGTGTCTGCAGTAATCTGCTAGTTTTTTGCGTCATAACGTTGTCGATTGCCATTAACTTTTTCGTACAAAGATATTTATTTATTTCTTAAAGTAGTTGAAGTAAGACACAAAGTTTCCACTTCATTCAAATTTAGTAGAGAATATGTACATTAAAAAATGGTGTGTGTGTGTGTGTGTGTGTAAGATTTTCCTACTTTATCTAGCCTAAGTGTAGGCTTCTAGAATTTTAATGTTTTGAGCTAGATTTTACCCCTACAACAAAGTCATTGTAGGGGGAATAGTTCTTATTTTGCGTGGACAATCGTAAAAAATGAGAGAGATGTGTCTTTGGATGATTGAAGAGTTTGGTTAAGTTAAATTCGGAAAATTGACACTCTTATTTTATAACTAGAAAGTCGCCGATCAAGGTATGACGGGTGAAAATTATTTCTACATTTGAACGAAGTCATTGCCTGTTTGGTGATATTTTGATGGTTTAAATTGCAACCTTAACTCCAGTGGATTAACCCTAAATTCCAGTAGGTAGCGGCTATTGTTGACCATTTTTTCGTTTCTTCATTCAATTGAAATGACACAGTCTTACCAGTAAAACAGTTCAGTTACCAGATCGAGTTCAGCCTTGTCACAATAAAGCCATTCCCTGCATGTTAAACATTACCAAAACATATTATCAAATTATCAGGCAATGGCGCGAGTTTCGATGTTGAAACACGCGGGTTACTGACAGGAAATTTAATTTTTATGTATATTTTTCTTTAAGTATTATTAATTCGTGTCCTCAAACAGAAAGGTTCCCCTCTACTTCTTAAGAGTACATTTAATGTGCCATGACATTGCCTCACCCATAAACATTGAGATGCTCATTACTTAGAAACACGTGAGTTCCAAAACTGTCTTAAAAAAATAAACATTAATTTAACTAAAATAAAATTGCCTCCTGATTTAACCGTCTAAACCTATTTTAATCATGAATAACATAGTAAAAATACTTCAGATATAATTTAAAATATTCATATTTTGACTATAACCTTCACATGTCAGTGAACAGTTATGCATGCTTTGTACTACTAAGCATCAGAAAAATACAAATACTTAATGCAGAAACAAAGTAAAACACTAATGACGGCATTAAAATAATTTCGATCGAAACACTTCTCGAGCAAAAAGCTTGACAAATGAAGAAACATTTTGTTCCCCAATCAGTGAAAATAATTTTGAACTCAATCATTACTTTTAAAACGTACGTTTCCAATTTCATGAGATGAATGACGGAGTGCATTTATTAAAGTGTTACAAAAGAATCTTCATTTGCATAATGATATGCAATTAGGAAGAAACTTGCTTCATTTTAATACAAGTTCTGCACACTTTGAATAAATGAGAGCCATGTTTTTAAAGCAGTATTCTTCTATTAAAATATTTAACGAGCGGCGTTTCTTTTACTAAATCGAAAAGGAAATGAAAACTCATCCTTTTTAGCATGTGTATAAAACGTGTAAAACCTGCCGTTAGAAGAATCCAATTTAAGTAAACGAATGCAGTTGGACTAGCTGATAACGACGAAGGGACAGTGATAGAGTGAAACCTGTTTATAACAGTACTATCTATAACAATAAACCTATTTATAACGATATTCTCCTTGGTAACAGCAAAATTTCAGCATGAATAGTCAAACTGTCAATAACGATAACCTGTCTATAACAGTATTTTTTTTAGGTCCCAACAGTATCGTTGCAGACAAGTTTTACTGTATTTCTTCGTTATAACCGAGTGTTCGGAAGAAACAAGTTCGCGAAAAAAAAATTGTAAAAAAAATCAAGCATACTTGCTTTGTTAGATTTTTATTTCTTTACAATAACAAATAAGTTAAGTTAATTTCATTTCAACTGTCTTATTATCTCTTTCTTCTGTTATTGATTTTCGAGAAATATGACCTGGGTTACATCTCAGAGACATATCATCATCAAATATTGTTCTTGTTGTTGTAGTTGTCGTGTTTGATGACGTGCAGAGTGCGAAAGGTTTAGATGTCTCCAAAAGTCTTCTCAGTACGGGTTCTCAGTACGGGAGCCTGTAACCCACACTGAGCGCGTCCCCTGGTGGCGGATAGGGGAGTGCCTCCACAGAATCACCCTGTGGGTGGTAGGAGGGAAATAAAATACCTTCCGCGGTCCAAACAGGCAGAAGGTCAACCTCTTCGGAGGTAATGGCACCCTCTTTTCTGATGAATCAAATATATTGTTCTTGATATCATAAGAATTTTTAACAAGGCAATATACAGGTTTTCAGATCCAGAGACTGCAGTTTTATCCTTGCGCTCGTCAGTCTGGAGTAGTGAGAAACCGAGCTGGAGGCAGATATTATCCCACTGAAGCAGAGAGTGCCAACAAACTGGTAAATAAAGTAAAGGAGAATGCGAACATAAAACTATTCACAGAAAATTATACCAAAATATTTAGTGTCTCACTACATAACTGATGGAATTTTACCTCAATTTTTCATTAGTTCAGGTTGTGATAATCATTTCAGTGAAAAAATGACAGAGTTTCAGAGTCGAGTAAAATAAATCTTTGCTGATGACGCATATCAGTCTCACTTCGACAAGTGTTCCGATGCTCATTCTTTGATGATCTCGAAGAAGCAGAACTTCAAACTAATAGAAAAAAAGATTAGAACTGCGTAGAAAGTTGAAGAAATAATGTCCCACCGGACACTCTTGACTCCATTCCTGACAAAAGTTAATGACATTTTGGATAATGGCAGGACATTCTGTTTTCTTTCTAGATAATTAATGCAATGCAATAGGCAATCGAAACGAAATCTCCTGTTCACTGGAAATTGTGTTGAAATGCACAGAGAAAGATTTGATGATTTGAGGCAAATCAATGAGCGTGTCAGTGTCCTCAAAAGAACCGAGCAGTTGGAACCTTTTTTCTCACATTAACCATCAAACTAGATTCGAACGAGTATTTATTCCAACTGTGATGGTAAAAGTTTTTGTTCTAACGCGTGAGTGTTAGAGCGCTGTTTTTACGTCATTGCAGCCGTTAAGAAAATAAATCAGCATTTTATCATTCCGATTCCTTGACATCTATGAAATGACATGCATCTGAAAGTGCAAAATTTAAAAAGAGTTCTTCTGTGGTCAAAAGTTGTCTGTTTATAACCAATATTTATTTCGAAAGAACAAAAAAAAAAAAAAAAACTACGAGAGAAAAATGAATTCATCTTCGCTTGCAATTCCAGCACAATAAACCTCTAAAGCAACAAGAGCACCTGTTAAGCCAATGTGCGATAAAGAAGTTACATCTGCAGAAATAAGTAAGCTTGTTTTCTTTAATTGTACTGTACTGTTTACACTTTAACATGTTGCTGGATTACCCCCCCCCCCCCCCGAATTTGCGTTTTATCTGTCAAGTTGTCAAGTCAACTGATTGTACCCCTTCATTCTTTAGTTCGATCACTTGCTGATAAGTTCCTGAGAGACAGAGTGAGTTTTCTTTACTATTAAAGATGTCTGAGCAAGTACTCTGTCAATGATATTAAAAGAAAAAGAGAAACTTCTAAAGCGGTAGAATCCATGAATCCCAGTTTGAAACGAATGAAGATGTGCACCTTCCCTGAAGTAGAATCAGCTCTATTCAAGTGGTTCCAGCAGTATCGAAATCAAAACCATGCTTTTGATATTTTTCTCTCAGTATTTTTTATTAAACTGTGCATTAGAGTGGAACGAAAATGACCTCAATTTTTTTTTTTTTTTTTTTTTTTTTTTTTTTGTTTTGCCGTAGGGGGGAAAAGCTGTCATTGAAGATCAAAAAGTTGGAGAAAAAATTTCGTTGCTTTACTACAACATCTTGAGGTGCCGCAATGAGCTTGAAGTTTGATAATAAACGAAATTTTCATTAAAAAACTATATTACTTTTTATAATTTCCTACTGCATATAATGTTACAGAAGATGATAGTAAATACATTTTTAAGCATTAGATTAGGAAAACAATATTAATTACAAAATATAATTTGAAAAAAAAAATCACAATGTACTGTAAAAGACATTAAAAATTCAATTTTTACCATTTAAAGTATCCTTAGTGATCGTAAATAAATGTTCAAGTCAATGCACGATGTTAGTATCTACTTCTTTGACACATTGAACTGTTTTTTTGTATCAAATAACGGCATGTCCTCACGTGAGTCAATTTTTGCTCTTATATAGCCGTCTCTTGCGACTGAACCACATACGTTGAGAGTCGCTTCAGTTACAAGTTTCACAACTCTTTCTACTGCTTGCGTGTGGCAAGGGATCCGCGGAAAGTCTATAATTGGGTCCATTTGACTTTCTGATTGAGTTTTTGATGCTTTTTGTATAAAATCTTTGAGGGAGTCACTAGACATATGTTTTACCAAGGGGGGTTCACTTAGGTCATTTTCGCCCCATGGTATCATATCAATGTAGTCTTTGGCAACAAAGTTTATTTGTGGAACTTTAAACTTCCTAACTCCGCCTTGACTTTGTGTTCTTGCTTTCAACACACGTTGCAATCCAAGTTCTCTTACATTTCTGCGCTCGTCACATAGCATAGCCAAAAGGAGATTTTCTGTTGCAGCAAAGTATCCATTTCTTTGTATGACCGGGTCTATTACGTTCTTAAAATCAGAGGAGAGGTATCGTGAATATGAGATAATCTCAAATAAATGTCTAGAGCCGTAAGTACAAGAAGGTTTTAATTTAATGCTAAACCACACAGGAGCATACACTTTAACAATGTACTGAGCAAGGATCTTGAGATTTTCAGTCGGATTTTCAGTTGCCACATACAATCGAAGTATGCGATTTGCGAATGTAAGCCATCTGGAATGAGCAAGTTTTCCCGGGTTCCTTGAAGATAAATCAAGTGAGCAAGTACCACTTGATACAGCGACACACATCTCTAATAAATATTTCTGATCTGTACTAATGTCCTGTATGTTATCAAAAAGAGGAAGGTTATTTTTAATAGGTAAGAAAGTAACCACAGGAAGATTAGAACAGGTTTCCAACTGTTGCCCTATTTCGCCTTTAAATTCGTTTGGTCCTTTCGTTTTGCGTTTAAATAGCAGAAGAGGTGACGCAAAGGCAGCTCATTTAAATGGAGCAAACAAATTAACCATTGCAAAGGTCTTCCTATCGCATTTTCTATCAAAGTGATTGCACCGTTACTAGTTCCAGTATTTATTACAGTTCCATCACATCCAATAGCTGTAAAGTTTAGAAGTTGTGTGTTTTTTTCTCTGTCTCCAATAAATTCAAGTATGCTATTTGCTATGTCTTTTGCAGTACCAGATGAAGGTGTCACGTGACCTAAAAACTCTGAATTTAGTTCTCCTACTAACGAAACATGCTCTTCTGAGATAACTTTTTATAAAACTTTGTTCCTTTCTTTTCTTGTATATGTGTTTTGTCTTTTCGTCCATCGAAAAACAAACCTCTGTTTCTGGTTGTCTGACTAAGATTGTCATCAATGAGATCTCTTCGATTTTTTGCTTTTGCACGTCTAATTTTCATTCTGTCTATTACTTTGGTTTTGTCTTCCTCTTTATTAAACCTAAATCCTGTAAAGCCGCACTAGCTACAGCTGCTGCAGCTCTATCTGATATCCCTGTACGTTCACAAATAGAAGCTACAGATGGCAATTAAATACGCATTTGAGAGCTTTTCTTTATACCTTTGTTTCGTTTTGAAGGACCTGGTAGAAATAAATCATCTTGTACAAATGAAGGGCCTGGCTGATTTTACTCTTCTGGTGATGAGCACTGATGCTCTTCGAAAATCGAGTCTTTCTTCTCCTTTGTTTTAGCGCTATCACTATCGTCATTATTAGGCTTTCTTACACAATTAATTGTTGCCCCTTCTTGTTTAAATTTAGACTGTCTTTCTTGTTCTTTTGCTTTTCTCACTGCTCTCTTCTGCAAGGCGCGTGAAGTTACTCTATCAACGTTACTGATAACCAATTTCCTCGCAGAGCGTTGGTCTTTTAAGAACGTTTGTTCTAAACCTGGTACTTTTTTTTCTTTTTTACATCCACAAGTACCAAAGTTTTGACACTTACAGGCAGCAATGTCAAACAAACGTTTAGATTCTTCTTTAAACTTTAGGAAGATGGACTCACACTTTCTTCTTTTTTTTAGATTTCTGCAAATTCCTATATTTCTTATGATAATTTTTTATCATATCTGAAATTCTTTGGTTAGAGACAACAGGAATAGAAGCTCTTGACCAAATGTGTTTAATTCTGGAAACTAAAGTCATAGATATTTCACTCACAGAAGGATCCTTTCCAGTCGCACTTTTTAGGCCATGTCTAATGAAACAGTAACATTTCATTACATCTTCGTACGTAGGAAGTAAAACTTCATTCAAATCGCTAAAGTTCCCAAAAAATAGGACATTCCGACATTTGTCTCGTCTGCACTTGTTTTGACTGATAGACGCTAACTCAACTGAACTCGACAAAGAGATTGACACCTGATACGAGCTTGGTCCCCCTCACACAAATCACTGATGACCATTCCCGCCCCCTCTGCTGCAGTGACTCATGCTTCCAGATGCCAGTGCAATCGGGAAAAAGTGCGTTTTCACGGAACTTCTTTGCTTTTGCTGCACCTCAAGACATAACCCAAACGACAAAAAAATACATATATTGTATGTGTACGGTCTTTTGAGCATAAAATTGCTTTTCGACAGAATTTGAAGCATATATATATATATATATATATATATATATATATATATATATATATATATATATATATTTTCAAAAATGTGAAAATGTAGACAAAATTGCACTTTTGCAAAACTTTATCGTACTTGCGGCACCTCAAGACGTGCTTCAATATTTTTCATATTTTTTTTACATCTTATTTACATAAAAAGGCAACTTTTCCGCACTACGGCAAAATGAAAATAAAAAATTTTTTTTTTCGTTCCACCCTACTGTGCATAGTGTGCTTAAAAACTTTTAAGTTCTTTAATTTTGTCTGTTGTATGTTTATGTCTGTTATATTAATTAAAATATTGGTTGGTTTTTATTATTAAAATGTCGGAAACCGAAAATAGCGGTAAGTCGAACTTCCGATAAGTCGAAGTTTTTCGTCGTTCTCTTTAGATTTGAGTTATTGCGAATTGACTGTATTTACCAATTCAGTCATAAGGATTTTTTCCTCATTAGTAAGAAGTACGCACGTAGATTTTTTAAAAGCCTTACAAACACTTTTTCTTTTTCAACTACACTATTACAGAAACTTCGAAACCGGTATCGGTAGATCTCATGGATATGCAGTTATTTTACTCCTGCATCAGAAAATTAAACTGAAAATACAGGGATGATTCCGTTGGGTTTGGAAGGCTTATTAAAACAAACATGTTACCAAAGCAGAAACAAAGTGGCCTTTACTGGAAAAAGAAATTGTACAACTTTTGCTTCCCAAATGTTCGATACATGAACCTTTCGTAATGCAACATATATCAAGTCTTAAGTCTACTTCTTGTTTCAGCTGCTGTAACGTGTCACGCTCAATGGTCACTCATTTTCCAACAAAATAGGGCATTCCCCTTCATCTGACCGGCGTTTTTTTTTTTTTTTTTTTGCATGAGGTTATACCAAATATTACGTAATTATGCCCCATGTGCCATGGATTAACAATATTTACAATAAAAGATCCCAATCGCATTTGCTACTATTGATCGTGACTTGTTACAGATTGCGAGAAACAAGAATTATACTTTTGACTTGTTTTCTGCTACATTACGAAAAGTTCGCACATCGAAAATTTGAAAAACAAAACTTTTTATACTATATGCCATATACCAGACAATCCAGTTATCACATCCTGAAACTGCAGTTTCGCTCTTATTGAAACTCCTCAGTCAGGAATAGTGAATAACCGAGTCGGAGGCAAATGTCATTTCATTGAAGCTGAGAGTCTTATTGCAGTCTCAGGATGTGATAACCGGGCTGTCTGATATACGGCATGTAGTTCTGCCTTAACCCTGGCTTAGGGGTGGTAACTTACTGATAAAAATACCCAAGCTTTGCCTTCAATTCACGAGTCGATAAATTCACGATAAACTCGACGATACATTCACTTTATCTACCAGTTTGTTGACACTCTCAGCTTCAATGAGATGATATCTGCCTCTGGCTTGGTTATTCACTATTCCTGACTGAGGAGTTCTAATAAAAACGGAAGAGCAGTCTCAGGATGTGATAACCGGGCTGTCTGCTATATGACATGCAGTTCTGGGGGCCTTAGCCCTGGCTTACGGGCAGTAACTTACTCCTAAAAACTTATATAATTTATTTATAATTGAACGTCTCCGTTGCTGCTGTATTGGTAATATGTTAGCTTTAACAAGCCTACCAAACCCTGGAGGGAATTCCGACACACCCTTGTATTATTCAATTTTCATACAATAATCAATTTAATCTTTAACAAGAAAGTTTTTACTTTCCACTTTGTATTACCTTTCTTTAATACGTTGACAAATACTTTACAATTTATCAATTTTGTTGATTTTGCCCAAATGTATTTCATTTTACTAGACACATAGTCAGGAAAAAAAAATAATAAGTCCCAATCGAGATATTATTATTTAAAATTCAGATTTTCTTACAACAATTGCAATATTGAAAAAAAAAAAAAAAACACAAGTCGATATTTCGTTAAAACGGTGAAACTTTCGTAAAAAATTATATGTTTAGTCTATTTGTCAATGAGCTTCTTACCAGAGTTTAACTAAAAGCAAATTGTTTGACTGGATGACATATTTATTCTGGCTATTCACCACTTAGTTCAGAAATCTTTCTCTTTAATGCGCACATTCAGCAGCCGATCATTTAGAAAATGACAGAAACAAACGCTCTCTCACAAGAAGAAGAAAAAACTTAAAAGAAATAAAAATACCTCACAAGTTTTCAAATTCGCGAATGTCATCTGAGATTAGCTAAAATGAAAGAACGTTTTAGCTATAACGATATAAGCGCTAACTTTCACGTTGTCATCTTTGAAATTCAAGAGAGATATTTTTGACATGACTCCTTAGTATAATGGATTTTTTTTTCCTTTTTAAGTCATAATGTTTTTTCCCCCATTTATTTGCCTTAAAAATATTCTGCAGTAATGGTGCGAGTAATATATTATTGGAATAAGCAACTACAACCTGGGAATCAGCTTTGTTTAAAAATTAAAAGCGTATTACCCTTTCTTAAAAAAAATGTATTATAATATTTTTCTTGGAAATATTAAGCAAGCTAAACTTTTAAAACAACCTTGTCCGAGATCAGATTCACGCTAATATATTGCTTCATCATTTAGTTTTAATCTAGAAAATTAAAAGGTTTTAAATTATCTATGAAAAACTTGAAGTATACTAAGGGACTTAATTCTGGACACTTTTCAATTTTTGAAAGATTTCATTATTTAACATTGTATAGTGAATTATTACATTTATTTATTTCTCCTAAATCACTTATCTATAACTTTCCTAACATGTATGTATTAATTTCTTGTGAGTATTGACTTTATTTTATTTTATTTTGTATGCAAACTATAAACAAAAATCGGTTTCAAATCAATTATTATTTATTTAGGTAATGAGTTTTGGTAAATAAGAAGTAATAGTGTTCCTACAAAATATTGATTGAATAATTGATTTAATATTGATAAATAAATATTGATTTAACAGTGTGAAATTATATTACATTATTATTGTGCCATTTGCTATTGTTTGATAGTTGAAAATAAGAAATTTGTAATACTAGATGACCCGTGCGGAACTCCGCACTCTGCTTCGAATCGTTTCATGTGGCATTTCTCTCTTTACAAATTTCAAAGAAGAACATTATGAAGAAGAATCGAAAAAAGTAAACGGATTTAAGTAAACGGAAAAAAGTAAAGGCACAAAAGAAGGCATGCAATTTAAAGACATCAGCGACAAAACCTCGTTAAATACAACGTTGCGATGATGTAATCATCGCTCACTTTTTGGTTGTACGTATGTTCAATGCAAACATAAATATCACTAAAAGTGTGAATGAGTGACTCGTGAAAAAGCAGTAGTTATGCATGTGAAAAAACGGGTTGTGACAAATACAATCCTGCCTATGTGAGCCTGTGACGGAAAATAAAAGAGGCATACAAGATTGTGTTGGCACGGATTCGAACTGGCGCCATTCTGACTGTCAGCATAACACTCCAACCAACAGAGCAACTTCGCCTTTGTTTTCGAGTACTATTCAATGAAGCAATGTGTAATAAAAAACAGCCAAAAAACTTTTTGCCAAAAAAAAAAAAAAACACCATGCGTCTATGTTTTGTCATTAGCCAGCTGATACGCTTTAAAATTATTTGTGAAACATGGAATTTGATTAAGGAATGAGGAAGATCTCGCGTAGCGATTGAAACAAACATTCTAGAGAAATAACATATCAGATTGAAAATAAATGTTTTTATTTTTGAAAGTTGATACAATTTCCCATAGCAGGCTGCTTTGATCGTTACGGCTTGAATACCAGCACATGTTTTTCTTTTAATCGAGCACTCAAAATTCAAAACCAAAACCAATTGAACTGAATCCGTTTTTTAAGTGTAATATTTCGAACGTAGAAAAATTGCATTTTTTTCCGCCGAAAGCAGAGGATAAGAAAAGGATTTCTTATTTTTGAAGTTGATAATAAATTTAACGTTTTACATCGTATTCGAATACATAGTCAAAGGTTTACTGGGTGAGACTCGTAATTTCGATTTGGCATAGTAGTTTTTTATTTATACAACAGGTCGAACACTACTAACAGCAAAATCTACATTTCAGCATACAATGAAGAGTTTTTCTGCGCAAAAAGAATTCCCTTGAGGTCTGAATTTTTTAATCTAATATTTTTCATGCTTACATTATGCTTAGTAATCTGAACGGAGTTAAAGCTTTAAAAGAAGAAAGAAACCCTTTGATTAATAGTCAATTTATCTGAATAATAACTGTAGCCTGCATAAAAGAGGTTTAAATGTCAAGGAGCATTCCCGTCGCGTTTATATTATTGCCTTACGTGTGTTATCTGTTGTAATGAGTATTGTGAGACTCTGAAAACTTGGGCTCCGACCCTGACAATGTTTACCTCTGTTTCGGCAAATAGGGAGCGGTAATTGGTGCTAAATTGTGTTGAGAAACTTTCTTAGTAGTTTTTCAAAAATATTCCAACCAAAATCCGAGCCAATAACACGTCTATTTTTCACTAAATCCCCCTAAAACAGGTAAACATAGTCAAAGTCACAGCTCAACTAACCTAAGCTTTATTAAAAAAAAAAAAGAAAAAAAACACAGGTTAAATTGTGAATTGTTTTTTTCGCCGAAAGCGGTGCAAAAATTGGAATTTTTATTAGAATTTTGAATTAAAAAAAAATCTGCATAAGAACAACAGGATGCATCAAGGTAATGCAAGAGCAAGGGGTCGAAAAATTGATTTTTCGACCGTAGGTCTGATTTTTGTCATTAGCCGGCTCGATAAGCTTTAAAATGAGGGGTAAATCAAAGAAATCGATCAAGAATTGAGGAAGATCTCGCGCAGGAACAAAAAAACAGGCTACAGAAATAAAATATGATGGATCTCGCATAATGACAGAAAAATAATCCACAGAAATAGTATATAGGATAAGATATTGAAGAGAAGTGTTTTTGTTTTTGAAAATTTATACAATTTGTTATCGCAGGCTGCTTGAACCGTTATGGCTTAGATGGCAGCACGTGTTCATCATTTAAACGCTCGGTTAAAATACAAAATCAGTTGAACTATGTTCGTTTTTTAAGAGCAGTTTTTTGAATGTAGTAAAAATGTGACTGGCTATTTGTTTTTTGCCGAAAGAAGAAAAAAATGATATTTTATCCATCAAGTTGTTAGTAATTTTAATGTTTTACTTCCTATTCTAATAAATATTCATAGGTTAACTAAATGAAAAGCGTAATTTCAATTTGGGGTAGTTTTTTCTTTTTTTTTTTTTTTTTTCTTTTGTCCAAAAGAGTCAAATACTGTCATTAGGAGATCTACATTTTAGTATACGATTTTTTATCTGAACAGAAATTATTCCATTGTAGTCTGAAATCTTAAACCTGAGTTACTTATATTTTCGCTTACATCATGCATTATTTTTCTGACCGGAGCCAAAGCTTTAAAAACAAAACAAAAACTTTATAATTAAGAATCAATTGAGCTACAGGTTGCATCAACTTTGCGTAATAGCAAGGAGCATTCTATCTCTTTTGTTTTATTCCCCCAGTTGTGTTATTTATTGTTTATTAGTATCCAAGTAACGCATGATATTTGTCTAATTTTTCGATGCAGATCATCCGGGACGGGGCCCGAACACTCGTTCTTCTGGTTACCAGTCAAACGCTCTGCCAATCAAGCTATTCTGCTCTGCCGATCACGGAGCAAGTTAAACTTATAAATTTAACCGAAAACCTCAGTCCGGTGCTTTAACACAGGTTTTTTTAACAGAAAAATAATATTTAGACTTTGGGTCTATTTTTCGTCAGTAGCCTAAACGATAAGCTTTAAAATGAGGGGTAAATCAAAGAAATTGATCAAGAATTGAGGAAGATCAGCGTAGAAACAAAAAATAGGCTACAGAAATAATATATAAGGATTCACAGCATGAAATGAATACATACATATTAAACAAGTTATAAATAAATTAATCGAATTATAATAAAAATTAAAATTAAGGCATATCCAACATAACGTTACTGATGTACAATAATTACAATGAAGTTCTAGAAAACTAACTATCTGGATAAAAATTATTACAATAAAAAGCTTCGTAATTCAGTTCCCTTATAATAAAAAATCAAAGACCGAAAAAGCTGAAGTAATCAAATTATAACACAGATTAAAACTCAGGTTATTTGCCAACCTATGCAACTTCTTATTCTGAGCTTTTCATACAGAAACGACGCTATATTCTTCAATATCTAAGCTTTTGGGCACCTTTTATGCGAAAATAATAAACATAAATATCTTTGACGTAAAGAAGCTTAAAGAACTCAAAACGGATGAACAAATCGATTCATTTTGCTTCCGAAGCATTTTTGTTGTAGAGATCGGAGTTCCCAGTTTGTCCGAAAATCCTTCCTCAAACATCGCTTTTACAAATCATAAGTGCACTAGGCTCTGTTTTCAAGATGATAAGTTGATCGTTATTACACAGGCATTAAAGAATTATTTCTGACTCAGCAATTTTTCGAGGAGAAAATACAGTAAAATTCAAAGGATTTTTTCCCCATATCTACATAGTACATAAAAACGATATTTTGTGCTTTATTTAAGTTGAATATTTGACGTTTCTATATTTTGTAATTAAATTAAATTTTGATCTTTGTGTTTCTTTTGCTTTTAGATGAACAAATAGAAGTGAATTGTTTTAAAACTTACTCATTTTTCAACGAACTTGAAGACTAAGTTGTATTAATTAAAACCGAAAGCAAGGTTTAAAATCTAATTATTTATTTTTATTTGTTTTAATTTATTCATTGTGCTACTATTACCGTTTACTAATGTTGTGCTTACTATCAAAATGCTTCGACACCATTCCTGCCGATTTTTATGTAAAATGACCCCCCGAGTCAAAATAAGACCACTGTTTTTCCCCATCATCCACCCCTTTTCCATTTTTTTCTTTTAAAACTTTACCACGGTTTCATAACCAATATTTTTGTTTGTAGGGGAAGGGAGTATTATTTTAACGGTTCAGACACAGCCACACACACAATTTCTTATTAGGGGCTAGAGAGGTGAGCAGTTCAAGAGCATTAACATTTGTAGTAAGAAGGGAGACTTGAGGGGGATATTCCTCCCTAAAATATTTGAAAACAAAAATAATCAAAAGTTATGGGTTTTTTTTTTTTTTTTTTTCACAGTTTTTTTACTTACTGTTCAGTTTAAAACCAGAGCACAGGTTTCACTCCTATGAGCCAGCCCTATTTCCGAAAAAAATGTCACATTAAAAAAAAAAGGAAGATAATCATGGAAGCACACCGCACGAGTCGCATTGCAGCTCTTCAGTAAAGAACCTTCCCATATTATTTATATTTACCCAAGTGGCCTTCACAGATAACATTAAAATTAAAAATGAAGTTAAGTATGCTTAAAATACTGCAATAATGGTTATTTATATTTCTGGGAATGCACTGCTCCCATTGTTTATCACTGTATCAAGAAGTGATAAGGGAAAGCCTGAAGCGTAAGGCAAATAAGTGCCGTCATGTCAGTTAATCCTCATGTTTAAGTTCCTCTCCACATATACTTTATGATGACGGAAAAGATTTGTCATAAAATCAAACATTTCAATTGATCCGAGTTGAACCTGCCGTTTTTCCGAAGGACATTGATCTGCAGCTTTCTAAAAGCTTCAGATTGAAATCTCTCTGGAGGACGAAAATAGAAGTTTGTTCTTTAGCACTGAATATTCGTGCTTAATGAATTTGTGTGAAATGTCCAGCCATCAAGAACAGTATTTCATGACATAGATTTACCGAGAATCCACGACACTTTATTTATTACTAATGGTACCCGCACGGCTTTGCCCGTAATAGAAAAAATTAAAAGTTCTTTTGGTTCGCCTGTATATTTACAAATAATGTATGGTGAATTTTCTCGCCAATTGGCTTGTACTCATGTTACGGTTCCACATTATGATAATTTCGTATCTCGCTAATTGGCTTGTACCCATGTTACGGTTCCACGTTATGATAATTTCGTATCTCGCCAATTGGCTTGTGCCCATGTTACGGTTCCAAGTTATGATGATTTCGTAATTTACTCGTCCATCTTATGATAGTTTTGTTCTTAAAATTGGAATAGGAAAAGAACCACATTGAATTTTCGAAAAAGCGCTTCGAGGTGCACACCCCCATGCTACAAACTAACTTTGTGCCAAATTTCATGAAAATCGGCTGAACGGTCTAGGCGCTATGCGCATCACAGGCATCCTACAGACATCCTCCGGACAGAGAGACTTTCAGCTTTATTATTAGTAAAGATTTAAATTATTTTTTAGTGTTTTAATTGCATACAAGTATAAAAAGTATAATTTTTTTTCAAGTTTAATGTTAACTTGGTTTCCAGGATTTAGCTAATCGAAGGTTATTATTCTAATTATTTGGTCGACTCGTTATAGACCTAGGCTGCGATCGAACATATGTCACAGTTTCAAGCGTTAAAAATTACTACGTAGCAAATGTGAAAATTCATGAATAAAATATCAGAAAGTCGTTTCTTTGAGAGAGGATTTTTTGGTGTTTAATAAATCTTATATTATTGAAAATGAATCGGATGTTAATTAAAATATCTTATATGAGTGCCGATGAATCGTTATTTATGTAATGAACCTGATCTGTGCACAATATTTACTTGATTATGGTTCCGTTTTTGTTAAAAATACTTAATGTTACTAAGAGATACCGTCAATAATTAATGGTTAATCAAAAAACATTTTTCTTCACCCTACTTTATAACAGCCTTCAAGTGAGTTATTTCTTTCTATTGAAAAAAGTATGGTTTGTATTTTAATGTAATCGGGATAACTAATTCTTATGTTTTTGCAATAAAAAAAGTTTTACGAACTGTTCGGATAATAATATTATTTATAAGCAAAAATATTTGTATAATTGAAGTATTGAGGGAAGTTAACATTTTTAAGAGTAGTTAATATAAAACTGATGAGTGAGTCTAAACAAATAAGGACGAAATTTATATTTAAAATTTTTACAAATTAATAAACACATTGCTAAAAACAAGTTTGATTATTTGATAACAATTTTCATATTTAAGTGAGTTACTATTTAATATGCATGCCTTAAGTAAGTAGCATTTAGATGAAGACGGTTGATCTTGATAAATACTGAAGTTTCACTTTTTATAAAAGAAGAAAACGCATTTCGTTAAACTTCAAAATGTGTGATAACAGGTCAAAATTATCTTTTAAGTGAGGAAAACATTTTTTTAAGAGTCTCTTTCTTGCTGTTGATGCGCAATAGCGTATCAAACATATTGAAGTTGAAAAATAGGACGCACAATATCAGATCCAACATTTTCCACGAAAAGCTTAA
The DNA here is from genome assembly GCF_026930045.1 of Uloborus diversus. NCBI lineage: Eukaryota > Metazoa > Arthropoda > Arachnida > Araneae > Uloboridae > Uloborus > Uloborus diversus. Next base: position 10,347,267 of record NC_072740.1, on the reverse strand, counting down.
ATTTGACTCCCAAAAACCTTTCAAATGAATGATAAAAATTTGAAATTCAAGCAAAGAAACAAGTTAACTTTCAATTCAGTGGTAAAATTACAAAATTCATACTACTTTTTCAATTTTATTGATCCCGTTTTTCATTGGGACCTTTGTTGACAGCATTCAGAGAATTCCTGATTACACTTGCAAATTAAGTCAAACATTTAATTAAATATGTGCATAAAACTATTGAGCTTTTTTTCTACATTAAAACATAAAGTATTCAGTTGTACTAGCTAAAACTTTCCTGCAAACCCATGTTAAAAGTTGAAAATCGTAATTAAAAATCGTGATGTCATTTACTTAAGTTTTTATTTTGTAGATTATTTTGAAAGAAATACAATGTTAAATATTTTACCTGTCATTATGACACTGACAAGGCACGAAAGTTTGAGAAATTAATTGAGAAAAACATTACTTTTTTTTCTGCCTGTGAAATTTCCTCTTCTTTTGAAAACTTGTCATCTAAAATAGATTAGAAAATTAATAACAATTTTTCTCTGGGATTAAGATGTTTACCTCAAAATAACAAAAAATTCTACTCAACCTTTAACGATGTTTAAAATTTTATTCACCATTTTTTTTTTAATGTTTAAGATTAAAATGTAATGCTACGAATGGAGCTGTAGTGCAGTTTAAAAAATCGTTTTTAATGATTCTGAATTGAACTTTAAGTAAATAGCATAAAAATTATTTTACTACACTGTAAAAAAAAAATCCGTAAAATTTAAGGTTTTTTACCGGCAGCTGGGTTGGTTGCGCAATACCGTAAAAGTTGCGGAGAATATCCGTCAACATAACGGTCTTTTACCATACAAGGACAAATTTACGGTTTTAAAACGTTAATAGCTGAAGCGTAGAACAGGGAAAAACCGTTTTGTCAACAAAACCGGTTTAAACCGTCAAATCTACGGGAAAAACCAGTTGAAATTACGGGTACTTTTTACAGTGTAAAATGTAAATAAACGGTACTCTTTAGAAAAAAAAAACAATGAAAGTACACTAAAATCAATTCAGAAACATTCCTGGAAAATAATGGGCAGTTGATGGGCCCAATTTCTGCAAGTAACATTTCTTGTAAAAAATCAAAAATGTTTTCCGTTAGAATTTAGTGACCTTCCTGAAATTATCCTGGAATCTTTCTGAAGAATTCAGTAATCTCCCCAGTTAAAGACAGTCGTGTTTTTGGAACCTTGAGCTAAAGCTTAGGAAAGCTTAATACAACAGCTTCGATCCTGATTTTGCCAAAAAAAAAAAGCTCCAAAAGCATTATTGCAATAATGGTCAAAGCCACGACAGAACTGCAAGCAAGAACCATGAATTTAACCCACATGCAATTCTTGCAAAATTATGAAGTCCAGAGACTTATTCGCTCTTATTGGGAGCTTAGTCAATCTGGATTGGCCGTAAGCAAGCTGAAGCTGATATAGTTATTGAATACGCGTAATTAATCTTTATATTGGTAGCTAAAATATTTTTCACAACAGTGAGAACTCTACATTCTGGAAACTTGTAGCAATTCCCGAAAATTTTAGGCAAAGCTTATTGATCTTCTCAGAAAATGAATAAAACCTGTTAAACGTTCCACGGAAATAATCAGTAACGTTCCGCAATTTTTTTACAGTGCACGTAATATTAAAGTGAAAAGAGAAGAGAAAACATTTCGTGTGATCTAAATATGAAATGGATGAAAAGCTTATCTAATACAATTTCAAAGATGTTTAACATGTTTTAATATCTGAAAAACAAAAAGAAACTTGTAAAGTATTTGAAAAACAAAAGTTATCAAGGAGCGTCCGCTTTGATTGAAAACGAAAACAAAGCAATGAGAAGCAAAAGGATGCAAGTGGACATTTTCAAGTTTTGAGTAAAACGCGTTTAAAGTTGCGGTCCTAGGTAGCCTTTTATTGAAAAGTTTTTCTAAATCATGCTATATAGCAGAACTTACCAGAGCTACTAGTACTATATCTTTCCCCGAGACAGGCGAGAGGCTCACCTTCCATTTATACTGATTGTCTCCAATTTTTTAATTTGGCACTTACATCCAGGGGCGTGCACAGAAATTTTGGGGTCCGTCAGAGATGATTTTTCCGGGCCCCCTTCCATATTGTTTACCCTATATTTCACGCCAAGTTTTAAAAATATTGGGCCCCCTTCAGTCTTGGACCGGGCCAAGGGTGTCCCTTCTCCCCCCCCCCCCCCCCGTGCACGCTCCCTACTTACATCCCTTTGCTTCTCATTGCCTCAATTGGAAAAGATATTTTTATCTCAGGGTGTAACGTTCACTTTTTTTTTTTTTTTTTTTTTGTGTGTGTTTCTCTGAAATTTTCATCTGGATTTTTCAGGATTAGCTAAATTTTCTTTTAAATGATCGACAATCAACAATATAGTTTCTGAACATTGAAAAACATGTAAGGGGGGGGAAATAAAGCTGGTAGTTGTTCATTCACTTCAAAATTATTGGGATAGGTTGGTATAAAGCAATAATACGTAAACTTTTAAATGAATTCAAACTAGCTCACAATTTCAAAATTAAGAAAATCACATCATGTTTTCTTTATAAAAGCAAGTCTCCTTAAAAAAGCCATTTATAATGCTTTAATTTTAATAATTATTCCGTGCTTAATACTCAGATGCTTAAATAAATTGTTTTAACACAAGTACCTGAAATTAGCCTAAACGTCCATTAAATTATTTTTGTCAGTATATACTTTTTGTAGCTAATGAGGATGATAGCTATCTGCTTCTTTTATTAAATGTCTATGTCATTTTTTTAAACACACAATAATAGTTCCTTAACTATTTTTTATTGTTTTACTTTTAAAAAAATTAGCACGTGACTTTCCGCTTCCTAGGATAGTTTCCCCCCCTCCTCCTCCAAACCAAGCAAACATACAGCAACTTAAAAATCGATTTTTATAAATAATAAATTTTAAAGATATTTCCCTAAAGACACTGCATCCGAATTTCCAATAATTACTCTCAAACAATTTAACATTTCGACATATTGTCTTGAAGCTGCGACTAGCAGAGATTTCTACTTAATGAAAAACCTATTGAAACCAATGGTATCTGCAATTTCTTATTAAGTGTCAGAAAAAAACTTAGTTGTCCTCTTCCAGCTTGCTACGAAAGCTTTTTCCATTTCCCTTCCTTTGTGAATTATTGTTCCCAGTTGGCCAAATTGAAGAAATCAATTGTTAGAAAACAGTGAGAATCATCAGAAAGACGAGGTGTCGTATTTCAACATAATAAGTATACGTTACAAGTATGATTGGTCCTTTGAAGCAAATGATTAATCAGCTATTGGGACATAATACTGCTTCCTCCTTTTTTTCCAAACGTCGCTCCAGTGAGTCAACCATTTACTTCTTACATTCAGATATTGTTTAACGGGGAAAAAATCAATTTCTTAAATGGTCAAAAAATATTTTTCAAAAGATAATAAAATTTCCTTCGAGAAGAAGATGAAAGAAAAAAAAAGGACTTCGGTGAATTTCCATTTTTTTTTAATTACATTTTATTAAATATAAACAAACCTGCTATTTTATTTTTACTTCTTTTTACAGAAAAGGAAGTATTGTATTCGCGAAAAAATTTTCACTCAAAATTCGGCATTAATTTCCATTTTGCTCACCCCCGAATGAATGTTGAGTTTTTTTTTCAACCCGACCACACGCGGATAAGTGCCTAAGAACGTATAATCACCCGAAATATCCATTTTGACATTCTTCGAGTTAATTACAACGACTTTTCTCGTGACGTCCGTATGTACGTATGTATGTATGTGCGTATGTATGTCGCATAACTCAAGAACGGTATGTTCTAGAAAGTTGAAATTCGGTACGTAGACTCCTAGTGGGGTCTAGTTGTGCACCTTCGCTTTTGGTTGCATTCGGGTGTTTCTAAAAGGGTCTTTTGCCCCTTTTGGGGGAAAATCATTGTTAATTTCGATGTATACTCAAGTGGTGTTATAATTTGGCGGACACTTAGCGATACATCGTCAGTCTTTTGGTCGCAAAGTTTTGTCGCCAAGTTGGCGACAAATTTGGCTTTTTTTGAGCAATCACGATTGCTTATTGCTTTCATTTGACCGTCCTTGGCGTCTGGTTCCTTTTTTAGATTGGACCAGGGACACCAGCACCACCGCCCACGGTTTCCGCAGTGGCGCGGCGCGGCTGCTCCGGTCCTGATTTATACGCTTCTCCTGGTCGGAGGCGTCCATGTCCTACACACATGCGCGTTCATACACACACACACACACACACGCTCATACACACAAGCCTTTACACACATACACACACGCCTACGTGCATACACACAGGTCTACGCACACACACAAGCCTACACATGCACGCACGCGTGCCTACATACACACACACGCCTGCACGCACACACACAACTATACACACGTAACCACCTAGGAGGAGGGGTAGGCTTGGGGGGACAGGAGCTGTTTCTAGAAAAATAGCCCCCCATGAGTAGGGCACTGTCGCAACTCGTGATTGCGAAAAACATAATTTGAATTCAAAATTTCAGAATTCAAATTAATTTTGAAAATTCGAATTTTTTTTAAAATCTGGTTTCAATTTGGCTATTGATAGTGTTATTTAGAGAGTCAACTATTGAATCACATTAAAATTGCCAATAATGGGAAAATGACATTAAAATTAGAGTAAAATGAAGTCATGTGATGACCACAGATCAGCTCGTTATAAATCAATGATCTAGCTTGAAATCTTCCAGCCTAGCTGGATGGGAAAAGCAGTGTGTAAAAAAGAAAGAACAAACAGCCCCTCACCGCTGAGGCCTACAGAAAACTAAAAAACAGTGATGTAGCAACTATTTGTGACATCGAAAAACGAATTTAAAAAATGACATGTGGTGACCAAACCATAAATTATTTCTTCATACTGACGAAACTTTTTGAAGGTATTTATGAAGCTGATAAGGGTTTTTGATGCAGATTTTTTTTTTCACTCTGGACATTTTTTAACTGTGAAAATTCAATACACATCATTATAGCGATTTTTTACCTATTTTAGGAATTTGATTTTGTCAAATAATTAGAGTGAAAAATGAACGTTTTCTGATATTTCTCTGGCTCACTTATAGATATAAGGGGTGTTTCGACCATCTTTTTTAGTGTGAAATTGGATTTGGATTGCTACTCATTTTTCAGATCGCGAATTGATCACATTCATGTTCACAAAATTCAAAGCAATGCAACGTTTCGGACTTGGCGCATTTTTCAGATCCAAGCCAGAAATTTCTGCTTAAAATTGCATTTACGCGGTTAAAACTTCTTGAAAACTGAACAAAGGTAGAAAGGCACACGACAACAACAACAGTAATTTTTTTCTAAAACAACGCCGTCAAACGCTGTGAAAGTATTTTTTCCCGTGAAGATAATCTGTTTGCTAAGAAACCCGTTTTACAGAAATAACTGACGTTCAATTTCTGAAAACGCAATGCAATACCAAATTCTTAAATTGATAATGGCGCAGAAAGTGAAAAACATAGCCTTTAAATAAGGAAATATAGTTATTTTTTATTTGTAAAATATTTTAGAGTTCAAATTATTTTTTAAAATTTAAAGGAAAATTCAGTGTAACATGTTTTCTGAAAGATTCTTATCCTGCACGCGCTAGTTTTCAAGATATAATTTCAGAATCAGTTTGCTCTTCCATAAGCTAATTTAATAACATAATTGCATTTGTCACATAAACCTTTAATTTCTTTACCGCTGCCATAATGGGTTGGGACACATTCTTTATAGAATCTTTATATTAATCTATTATTCCATAAATTACCGGTTATTTAGATTCGACACTTTATAAAATATGTAGATAACTAGTTGGCGGTATCTACATATTTTATAAAGATACCGCCAACTGTATCCAGAAAGTTCGAAGATGTATGGAATAAGTAAAATTTTATTCATATTAACTCAAACTTTTATTAACTTTCTTTCTTTATCAAAATGCTTCACAGTACTAAAAACGGCTGCAATAGAAAGAATTTTTTTTTTCTCTCTAATGGGGCTGCGTTAGAGGCACAACATCTTGCAGACAAAATGAGATGCCCCAATATAGCATCCATTCTTTCGCGTGGCACCATTATCGGCGGATTCTGTGACCGCGAGAAATTTGACGCCCAGTTTTCGCCCTAGATGGAGACACTTGGACTCTCTTTGATGCGAAACTGCACTAGGAGTTCAATTTCGCTACGAGTACTTGAGGGCTTTTTTACATGCTGCATAATTATACGACATGGATGCTGCCGATTTTATGCTTCTTGAAAATCCACCGACCAGCCATGTTCGAACCTGCGCCTTTGGGCATAAGAGAGCAGCGTCTAACCACTACACTACTCTGTCGATAGAGCGGTGAAGTGGAAAGTAAGAAGAAAAATAACTTTGGATAATGCACACTCTTTACTTTTTACCCCATTAAGGATAATGATCATTTCTCAATATCTAAGTATTTAAATATGGCTTTATCTCTTTATGCAATGACATCTTGAAATTGTTACAAAATCACTAAATAAAGTGCAAAAGTGAAATCTGATATCTTTGACTATTTCTGACGAACAAGTGCTCCAAATGTTCATCTTTTGATGATCTTGAAGAAAGAAGACTTGAAACTAATGGGGAAAAAGATTAAAGCCTTGTAGGAAGTTGATGAAATAATGTCTCACCGGACGTTTTGACCCCATTCCCAGAGAAAGTTAATGGCGTTTCGGATAATGACAGGACATTGTGCTTTCTTTCTAGATAATTAATACCATGCAATGGAAAGGAATTTTCTTGTTTGCTTTGGATAACTGAGATGAAAGGTACCAAGGGAGTTGTGATGATTTTATTCGAATTAATGAACAAGGCATGATATCTAGATTATATCGTTGTTAGGAGAAACACTAGGAACAGATCATTTACGCTCAAAATTTCTTTAAATGTGCATGATCTAAAGAAGAAGAAGGGCATATGTTGCAAATTAAAAATTTTATTTTTACTCCCTTTTAAAAAAAGGAAATTATATTCGCGATATAAAAGGAAATTGTATTCGCGAAAAAAATTTCACTCAAAAATCGGCCTTAATTTCTATTTTGCTCACCCCCGAATTAATGCTGAGTATTTTTTTTTTCAACCCGACCACACGCGCATAAGTGCCTAAGAACGTATAGACACCCGAAGTATCCATTTTGACATTCCGCAAAATCATTACAACGACTTTTCTCGTGACGTCCGTATGTACGTATGTATGTATGTGCGTCATATAACTCAAGAACGGTATGTCCTAGAAAAATGAAATTTGGTATGTACACTCCTAGTGTGGTCTAGTTGTGCACCTCCCTTGATGTTCCAAAGGGGGTCTTTTACACCTTTTTGGGGGGAGATCAATGTTAATTTCAATGCAAACTCAAGTGGTATTATACACTTGGCAATATATCGCCAAGCTTTTGATCTCCAAGTTTTGTTGCCAACTTGGCGACAAATTTGGCGATTTTTTTTTTTTTTTGAGCAATCATGATTGCTTATTGTCCTCACTTGACCGTCCTTGATGTTGTGGTTCCTTTTTCAGCTTGGACCAGGCACACCAGCACCACCGCTCACCGGGCCTCTGCAGGCGGCGCGGCAGCTCCGGTCCTGAGCTATCCGCTTCTCCTGGTCGGAGGCGTCCATGTCCTACACACACGCACGCTCTCACACACATACACACACGACTTCACACACATACACTCACACATACCTACGTGCATACACACAGGTCTACGCGCACACACAAGCCTACACACTTACACACACAACCCTACACACGTAACCGCCCAGGAGGAGAGGCAGGCTTGGGGGGACAGGAGCCGTTTCTAGAAACAATAACTCCAATGGGAAGGGTCCTGTCGCAGTTCGTGATTGCGAAAAACATAATTTGAATTCAAAATTTCAGAATTCAAATTAACTTTCTTTCTTCCTTTTTTTTAAAATCTGGTTTCAATTTGGTCATTGTTGGTGATAGTTTGATAGTAAACAATTGAATCACATTAAAATTGCCAATAATAGGGAAATAACTTTGAATTGGTGTAAAAGGAGTCATCAGCTCGTTAATTTGTAACATATGCTTTTCTACTAGGACAGAAAGGACTACATATTAATGAGGGACAAGTGTAATATATGCCCATCTTCCACTTTATTATATGCCCTTCTTCTAAAAACCCATTCAAATGGTGAATTCAATTTTTTAAAATATGTGTGCATTTAGCAAATTTATTAAAAAGAAATAACAATAAATGGCGACGGATATCAGTTGTGTTGGATGAGCCACTTTTGAAAAAATTTTGTTCGCTTGAATCGTATCCAAGTTTTAAATAAAAGGTCAAAAAAACTTTTCACCAAACATTCAAAAAAATATTAAAAGATCCCAATTGAAAGTAATAAGCAAAAAACTATTGGTGTTAGATATATACACCAATATCACTATTGGTGTGGTTAATATATCCTTGCTTGTGTTAACTTGATTAAATAAAAGTTGCTCGCTTTTTTCCGAAATGTGTTCGAGTAAAAAATATTTTCGTCCGGTCTCTAGAATTACAAGTGAAACAACGCTTTGAAAATCCACAAAACACTGGAAAAACTCCAAGTGTTATAGTAAAAACAAACTGAAAAATATTTATAAAAAAAAGAGTTCTAAAACCAAAAACTGAAAATTGTCCATAAATATAACAACATAATTGCTTGTACGTAGGGTAAATTTATCCATAATGTATTCGAAACGCTTTATAATTGGTCATATAAAGCAAATGAAGTGTAATTGGTTACAGAGAAGCAATACTTTTGAATGAAGTAAAACTTTTTAATACAAGTAACAAGAGCTGTAGGAAAATTGATGTTAAATAGTTAATTTTTAACATCACTAATCACTTTACTGACAAAACTGTTTTCAGCATGTCATGTTTAAATATACTGATCGTTATTGTCAGATTTTAACATTATAGAAGAAAGAACTTGACCCAAAGCAGTGTATTTCTACTTCTCTAGGATGGTTGCATTAGCAAACTGAAGCAGTATATCTCCTCTAGTTCCACAGCGCATCAGTTGAATTTTTCAAAAACTTGCTTCAATGTATATCACAAAAATTGCAACTAAAACTTGCTGTTCCACTCAGAAAACAATTAAGCATATAAACTAAAAATATTTAAAAAAAAAAAAAAAAAAAAGAACATTTGCATGTTAATACTAAAATCTAAGGTAATGATTTCTTAAAACGAGCTGATGTGTGCATCACATGACTTCCTTTTACTCCAATTTAATGTCATTTTCTCATTATTGGCAGTTTTAATGTCATTCAATAGTTTACTCTAAATATCACCAACAGTGGCCAAATTGAAACCAAATTAAAAAAAATAAATAAAAAATTAAAAAAAAATCGCCAAATTTGTCGCCAAGTTGGCGAAAAAACTTGGCGTCCAAAAGACTGGCGATATATCGCCAATTGTCCGCCAAATTATAACACCACATGAGTTTACATCGGAATTAACAATGATGTTTCCCCAAAAAGGGGCAAAAGACCCCCTTACATCCCACTAGGAGTCTATGTACCAAATTTCAACTTTCTAGGACATTCCGTTCTTGAGTTATGCGACATACATACGCACATACATACGTACATACAGACGTCACGAGAAAACTCGTTGTAATTAACTCGGGGATCTTCAAAATGGATATTTCGGGTGTCTGTACGTTCCTAGGCATATATCCACGTGTGGACGGGTTGAAAAATAAACTCAACATTCATTTGGGGGTGAGCAAAATGGAAATTAAGGCCGATTTTTGAGTGAAAAATTTTTCGCGTATACAATATTTCCTTTTTTTGTAAAAGGAAGTAAAAAAACTCTATTCATCACGAAATGCTAAAAAATTAAGGTAATTTCATTTTGTAATGAACGGCATTGAGAATTTTTTTTTTTAAATAACCACCAGTTTAAGAGAAAATGTTTTAAGAAATGCAAACTATTCCGTCAAACGCTTATGATAAATTTTGGTCTAGTATGTTTTTAAATGTTATGGTTAGTGTGAAAAAATGCGTTATGCAATTCACTAGGATTTCATTAAGAAACAAAAAAATATATATCTTTGAATAAATTTAAAACAAAATATCGTATTGAGGTTTCTCACGCACTTCATATAGACTGAAGAAAACATTATTTTTGAAAATGAATCAACTGCTGAATAGGCATTTTTTTCGTTTGTTGACTAGCCGCTGATGAAAAAACTTACATTTCAATAAATTCTTTAGAAAAATAGCAATATATTTTTCGGAAATAATTCAATTTTCAATAGAATATTTTTACTTCCTTTTACAAAAAAGGAAGTATTGTATTCGCGAAAAAAATTTCACCCAAAAATCGGCCTTAATTTCCATTTTACTCACCCCGAAATGAATGTTAAGTTTTTTTTTTCAACCCGACCATACGCGGATAAGTGCCTAAGAACGTATAAACACCCGAAATATCCATTTTGACATTCCCCGAGTTAATTACAACGACTTTTCTCGTTACGTCCGTATGTATATATGTCGCATAACTCAAGAACGGTATGTCCTAGAAAGTTGAAATTTGGTATGTAGACTCCTAGTAGGGTCTAGTTGTGCACCTTCTTTTTTGCTTGCATTCGTATGCTCCAAAAGGGGTCTTTTGCCCCCTTTTTGGGGGGAAATCATTGTTAATTTCGATGTAAACTCAGTGGTGTTATAATTTGGCGGACACTTGGCGATATATCGCCAGTCTTTTGGTCGCCAAGTTTTGTCGCCAACTTGGCGACAAATTTGGAGATTTTTTTTTTTTTTTTTTTTAATCTGCTTTTAATTCGGCCAATGTTGGTGATATTTAGAGAGTAAACTATTGAATGATATTAAAACTGCCAATAATGAGAAAATGACATTAAATTGGAGTAAAAGAAAGTCATGTGATGCACACATCAGCTCGTTTAAATATCGAATACTAACGATTCCATAAAATGTTGATAGTTAAATTTGAATCATGCAAGTTTTAAAATGGTTGACATCTTAGATTCAGGATTACGAATGGTAATTTACTACCGCACAACTTTTATTAACATACATAAACTCTTAAATTAAATCAAGATAATGTCACGTTGTAAGATTCTTTATAGGCATCTAAACCAAAAGAAAAACAATTGCGAGAATAAACCTTTTTTAAAATAGGTAGTAACTTTTTTATTGACTCGCTGCTGATGACGAAAAAAAAAATGTTTGATTTTAATAAGTTCTTTAGAAAAGCTGTAATATTTTCTTCGGAAATTATATGCATTTCTACAATAGAAAGTTTTGGAAATAAATGTGGCGTTTTGGAAATAGTACTCTTGTGTGTGATTATCTGACGGCAGTGAATATTGAATTTCCAGTCGTAAATTTTCAAATCATTGCCAGAGGTGGAAAAATAATGTTCCATTCCAGAAATTGCTTTCCACTGATTAAATTTTTTTACTTAATTTACAACTTTAGTTTTTTTAGAATATTGTCATTTCGCTAGAAATTGAATGCCAGGAAAAGTTAACTTTCCTTTTTTAATTTTTGTAAGGACATAAATAGCACAGCTCCTACTAATGTCTTTAAAATAAAGAAATTTTTAACAAGTGAAAACTGCGATACAAGTTACACTTTATAGTCATAAACTATGATTTACTCAAGAGATTAAATTTTTACTTAGATAATGCATAACTAATGCATATAAAAGGAATAGTTCTTCATTTAATTACTCTTATAAAGCCAATAAATTAAATGACGAACCCCTATTGTTTTACTTGAAACTGATTTTTAAAATATCTGTAATTGGTGTTCGCAATTTCTGTGTAAAAAAAGCTTAAATAATAACGTTTTATTAAAGATTAGTTATTTTAAACTTAATAACATTTTTCGTAATAACATGTAGTGAGTAATATTTTTTAAGCTGAGAAATTCAAAAATATAAATTTTAAGTTGTAGTGGAATGCGGCTAGAATGAAATAGTGGAACTAAGTAATATATTATCACAGTTTGCAACGCCACCAATATAGCAATATTTTATCCATGTTCTTAAGCATACAGTTGGTTCCAGTGGAAAAATAAATAGCTCTAAAGAGCCAGGAACATAATACTACTGTCTTTTTCAAAATTTGATACTCATATGTTAATATTTTGTGGTTTATTTAAAAAAAATTGTTTTAGCAAAATGACACTTTTTGTAATTAACATTTTAAGTATTAATTGAGATCAACTTATGACCAGTGTAGTACTTATTGTCTTGTATATTTTATGTCTTGCCCTGTAAAATACGTGACAATGTTATTAAGGGTGTCCGAGACACAAAAATTGTCAAATGTTGCTTTTTTTTTATCATTTAAAAACTTCTCCGTTTTTTTTTTCTTAAAAGGATGTTTGAATCTTGTTTCTATCTTAATTAGAACGAAAAATATAAGTATTTTTGTTGCATGCAATTAACTAATACTATATTTAACCTTAACTCTTTAAACGCGTTTCCTCCATGATGCAATTTCTCACGATTTTTCGACCTAGACTATTTTGAGTTCTTGCGATTTAAAGCAACCCCATTTTTTAAAAAATACATTTAAATTAAAAAAATCTTTTTTGAACATTTATGTTATGATTTTGCTTATTAAATAGATGGTGAATCAGGGCAAAAAACTTCAAAACTCTGAACCGTTTAATTTTTCTTCATTATGTGTCCCGGACCCTCTTAACATCCACGTTAGTGCCCTCCAGCGCAAAAGCTGTAAACATGTGGATGCTAAACATAGACGAAATATAAAATAATACTGAGCGTAAACCTTTTAATTTTTTAGACGCTTGATTTTTTTAGAAGTTATTTTTTTAACTAGGGACGTTCTATTCCATTATTAAAATCGAAACTCATTAGGAAAATTAGTTGATATAAATTTTGAAACTTTTTAATACTTTTGTAGTTTTAGTATTAGTTTTGATTTTAGATGATAAAATAAATGAAGTATTAGTTTATTGATTCATGGTTCAAAATAAATAAAAACAAATGTTTCTAAAAAATGTTAAACTCTACCCCTTGTTAAAATTTTAAAAAATAAATATTTTGGAATGTAAAATATTTCTTTTTGGAGCATCGCCTTGATACATTAGTAAAAAATAATACTGAAAGTTAAATACTTTTATTGAAACAAGCAATGCTTATGCAGGGTTTCATACTCAAGTTTCCACTATCAATACTAAAACGTACTGAAATTGTTTGATGGCATTCAATTAATTTTTAAAGAAACATTTTAAAACCACTATAAGAGTTCCCACTTGATACATGCGAAAAATTCAAAAATAAAAAATATATTCAAGTATAGAAAAATAAAGAAAAATACAAAAATATTATCTGAGCCAAAATGCTCAATAAAATTAATTGAAAAAAAAATATCAGCGATGCAAAACTATAATTAGTCTTTTTGACGGTCTTTTTTTCATCTTATTGACACTAACAAATGATCTCAATCGTATAAATCTAGAAACGTTCTCAATTTGTCTCCTAAAATCAATGATCAGCAAGTAAAAGTACTTACGTTCCGTTTAGTGTGCAAGAAATAAATCATAAAAAAACTGCTTGTAGCAAGAGTTATTAATTAAATGTTAGAACTCGCATCACTTGTAACTTTGCAGTGCTTCCAACATAAGCGAAAATCACGAACAAAAGGTTCAAAGAATGCTAAGTTTGGTTATTATGGGAAAAGTTTTTTTTTTTTTTTTAAATGGATGAGATTCAGTTTTTAATACATCACACACATTGTGTGTTTTATATTTGAAGTTAACCGTCAAATGGTCTAAACTAAACGATTCAGTAAAAATTATAGCTAATGATTCATGTTATTTGACACATTCGTCAAAAAAAAAAAAAAAATGCGTGTTATATCATTACATAAATTTAAATATGTTCTGTAATTGTGAAAAATATAACATGTGTCCGTTGTGTAACTAAAATTACGTTGTGTAAAAAAAGCTTGTATTTAAATCGCATTATTTTCTAGTAATTTAATGTAGAATCCATTACAATCTCAAAGGAATTTTTTTTTGTCACGATGCATGTCCAATATCACTACAACATCCTGCGAAACAACTTTGACATTGGTCAGTATTTCTTTCTTTACGATAAATAATGAGTTCATGAAACACATAGTGCAGGTAGGAATGGCAGGGAGTGGGGGGGGGATTCGTTGCCTTTAATATTTAGAAGTAATATTGAAATGAAGTTTTGTAAACTATAACCGTTTTCTAGTTACTTGTTTAAATACTGGAAATACGTTTTTTTTTCGAGATATAATAGTGAAACGCATCTTTAAGGAAAAAAACTACTGCAATTTCGACAAAAAATTAGTAAAAACTCGAATGCGGGTTGTTTTCAAAAACATCAAAGATGAATAGTGTATTAAGGGTAACCAGGGCAAGTTTTTACATGAGGAAAATTGTGACATTTGATTATGAAATGAACATTTTCGTGTCTTCTTTACTTGTATAAGAAAAGCTTGCAATCAAAAGCAGAGTTCGTATGCGGAAAAACATTGTATTTTTGATAAGTAATTTTTCTGAAAGATATTTTTTTATCGTGTGCGCCTGAACCTCTCGAATCATCAATATCTTCTGCAATAACGTAAAAGTCAGCTCTTTAAGTAAGTGATTACATAGTTAAAAGTTCCGTACAACTTTATTATAATTATTTACACTAATAGGCTAGTTCAGAGAAAAAAAAGATATCGTCGCCTCAGAGCAACAGTAAGACACCTAATATCAGGAATAACACTAAGATATCCTACTGTTGCTCTGAGGTGACGATATGTATAAGTGTCGAAATATATCGTCGAAATATATATAAAAGTGTCGAAAGAAATCAATCTTTAAGTGGACACATATCGCAAATGCTACTTTAGCAGATTCACTGGCAAATAAATAATTTAAAATTGCAATTGGGAAAACAACAAACATTGAAAGAGAACTATCACTTATTAAAAGAAATAAAACCATCCCAAGGAAACCAAAATATTCACTGTCGATAAAAGCTACAAACCACGAACAAATATACAATATATATAAATGCACTAGACTTAATATCACTGGTTAACTTAATTTATGTAAGAGTTTAGCCGGGTCGATGTAACAACATGCCCCGTTGTGGGTTAAGTTGTCAAAAATTACATTTAATGTATATATTTTTTCATCCATCAAATTATTCTTCTGAAACTATTTTGTAAAACATATTATTTACGTACGACTGTTACAGTATATTTAAAATGTGCTTCATGAAAATACTTGCAGTAGTTATTTCTAGAAAAAATGTCATAACATTTTGTAACTACTATCCCTGGTCTCCCGATAAAACATAGGTTTTTGATGCATTGTTTTAAGCGAAACTCGATAAAAGATAACATATTTTATCCTATTTTCAACCACTTACTTTAAAAAACGCTTCTCCCTAATGTACTTTTCGCTACAGATCATTTCTTAAACGACAGCAACCAACTCGAGCTTCACACGGCAGGAGAAAAACATATTTAAAAAAGGAAATGGCGCACAAGCTTCCGACTCATAGTTTGTCATCTAAGATTAAATAAAATGAAGGCATTTTACCAGAAATGACGTTGGAGTTTTTTAAACACTTTGTCACCACTTCAAGTTGCGGAAAAGATTTTTGACAGAGACGTTCCAACTAATGGTATCCCCATTGAAAGGCTGAAAGAACACTTTCGTTTTATTTAGTTTCAAAAATAGGTCCCTACTCTCTAAACAGGAAAGGTTTCCGTTCAAAAAAAAGTTGTCTCAAAATATATTTTTGACTTTTCCTCGTAATGACTTCCAGCTTAAACTTCACTCTAACTAGATGACGCAAACAAATTACTAAAATTAGAGATAGAAAAAATATTTTTTCCTGTACGCTTCAGCTAAAAAGTTATAATTTTATAAAAATAATTACGTGTTTTAAATCAGTTCGTCAATGCACTTGAATATGATTATTTAATGATATTTATTCTAAAGTTGCATTAATTAACAACTTGAAATTAAAAGCTTTTGTACACTACGTTTTTACCTACCGGGAAACGGAAATTAAAGATGATCGATGATGCATAGCTCATATTAACCATATTGCTTGTAGGTTTGTTAATGACAACATATATTTATCATCAATTAAGAAATTTATTTACTAAGTAAAAGGGACGATAAATGAAAACAAAACATACTTTCGCAACTGTTTCTAGTAAAATACAAAGCGTAAAGTATTGGTATATCGGTATAGATAATACAAATATATGAACAACAGTGTGAGCCACAAAAAGAGTATTTCCGATAAGGAACTCCTAATAGTAAACAAAATTGTATTAGCACCGTAATTGTGTGAAAAGTATTTTTAAAATACAAATTTGAAAAAATAAAGTAAACGAGTGCACAACTAGAACCCACTAGAAGTCCTCGTACCAAATTTAAACTTTCTAGGACATACCGTTTTTGAGTTATGCGACACCTTAAACCCTTATCAGCTTTATAAATACCTTCAAAAAATTTCGTCAGTATGAAGAAATAATTTATGGTTTGGTCACCACATGTCATTTTTTAAATTCATTTTCCGATATCACAAATAGCTGCTACATCACTGTTTTTTAGTTTTCTGTAGGCCTTACCGGTGAGGGGTTGTTTGTTTTTTATTTTCTCCACACTGGTTTTCCCTTCCAGCTAGGGAAGAAGATTTCAAGCTAGATCATTGATTTATAACGAGCTGATATGTGTGCATCACATAACTTCCTTTTACTCCAATTTTAATGTCATTTTCCCATTATTGGCAATTTTAATGTGATTCAATAGTTGACTCTCTAAATATCACCACCAGTAGCCAAATTGAAACCAGATTTTTACAAAAAAGCCAAATTTGTCGCCAACTTGGCAACAAAACTTTGCGACCAAATGACTGGCGATATATCGCCAAGTGTCCGCCAAATTATAACACCACTTGAGTTTACATCGAAATTACAATGATTTCCCTCCAAAAAGGGGCGAAAGACCCACCTTAGTAACATCCGAATGCCACCAAAATGGAAAGTGCACAACTAGACCCCACTAGGAGTCCACGTACCAAATTTAAACTTTCTAGGACATACCGTTTTTGAGTTATACGAGATACATATAGACATACGCACATACATACGTACATACAGACGTCACGAGAAAACTCGTTGTAATTAACTCGGGGATCGACAAAATGGATATTTCGGGTGTCTGTACGTTCTTATGCACTTATCCACGTGTGGTCGAGTCGAAAAAAACCTTAACATTCATTCGGAGGTGAGCAAAATAGAAATTAAGGCCGATTTTTGAGTTAAAATTTTTTTGCGAATACAATACTTCCTTTTTTATAAAAGCAATTTAAATTGCAAACAAAAAATGTTGTTTTAATGCACGTTTTATTTAAGAGGTTTATAAATTTGGCATACAATTTCAAAAATATCCATAAATAATTTTTTGGACGGCTAAACAATTGTTTTTCTTACAAAATTCGTCAATGTTTGGTTTCAGGTTGGTCAAATGCAGCAGAAAATCATTCTCGACCTTAAAAATGTTCCTACAGTAGCTCTACAAATTTTCGTGTACCCCAAAGATTAAGCGTTATACCGGATGAGAACCACTGTTCAAGAAGCATCTGCTTCAATAAAACCTGTCTCAACTGTTTCCCAAACCGACTCTAGATTCAAGTCCGATTTTGACTTAATTTTACAGTAGACATCTTGAAATAATTCTTCCATTCAAATTATATACGAGTTTAATCATATTTTTTTCCAAATGTTTCATTTGCACGCATACTGATGTCGAGTTTTAGATACTGATATATTAAAATGTTTTGAGCATGATAACGCTGAGGATCAGACGATGGATCCAATGTAATATTATTTTCGCTTTCGATACTTGAGAGATTTTTCAAGAGAAAATATTTTGAAAATCACGCAAAACCCTTGTTTTTATTAATAATTTAAACCGATATAAAAGTTTAAAAAAGCCTGCAGAATTAAATTTCTCAAGCAATATAATTTATTTTTTAACACAGAATTATTTAGTTTCTATTTATTACGTTCATATATGAAGAAAATTATTGCAACTGATAAGACTTTGGGCTAATAATTTAATACGATAATATTTTGTTTATATAGTCAGACATGGAAACTATGGAAATTGTTTGAAATTCTTGAACTGTATTTTCCAATATTTTACGAAGTTTATGAGACGCTATTTACTGCCAGATGAGTTATGCTATCATCGAAAAGTCTGTCAGAAAACAACAAACTATTTTCCAGTGAAAAGTCTGATACATATTAAAGGATCATATTCCTATCTGATGAATAAAGTTTGGTACAAGTAGGGCAAAAATCCCTTACTTTCTCCATAATACGCATCTGTTAAAGTTCCATGAAGTTAAAAATGCAGCATTTATATTGAGAAAAATCAGAAGCATTTAAGTTAGAAGTTATCTTTTGTGCAAATATAAGGAGCATGAATACCCCCATGTGAAAGCTAAGATCTCAAAAGAATAAAGGTAAGCATAAATGTAAGCTATTCATTTTGCTTCCCTAGCAGTTTTGATTTAAAGATAAAGTTACACTTGAAAGCGAAGAATCTCTCATTCAAACATCGCCTTTATAAATCTCAGAATTCTCCCATACCGTGGTTTTAACGTGTTAAGTTCTTTCTGATTGTGTGTGTGTGTGTGTGTGTGCGAACGAAACTTAAGTAAAATTCATGATTCAGAAATTTTGATCTTCAAAAATGCGAAAATGTTTAAAAAAATCTCTTATTTTATATTAGGCACGTTAATACCAGTTACAGAAAATATGAAGATTCTTCGAGCGGATTGTCAGGTAACGTAAATGTAAACTGAAACTCTGAGAATTTTAAAAAAGTTCAGCATTCGATGGTTTAATCCCTGAAAAAATCAACAACGATGATTTTAATTCTTTTGCATTAACCTCAAGATTGTTTAACTGTAAAGCTCATCGAGAACTCATAATTTATAGTAGTGGAGCTCAAAGTGTTTTTGGGGATTTACTCGATTTTGGCTGTTTTTATTGGTAGATGCGCCTAGGACACAGTGTCAGATTAGCAAAATAAATCGATCATTAGATTTATTGAAGCGCGTCAGATTAAAATAAGGTGGGTTAATTACAAGCTAAAGAGAGTACATTTAGAAAATCTGCCGATTTGAGCGTAACGAAAAGGTGTTGGAAGATTATAAAGTTGCAAGCGAAAAAAAAGAAAGAAAACGTTGTCTGCAGACTCTGAAATGCGTTTGATTTTTTTTTTTTTTTTTTTTTTTTTATAGGAAATAATGCAAGAATCACGAAAAACACATAATCTGCCGATTTTGACATGTCGAACTATCAAAAATCGGCTACGAAGATTTGTAGCAAAGTAGTCCAATGTGCTTTTGGAGATTTACTTGAGCGAGCCAGATAAGCATGGGAAGGGGGGGGGGGATACCTTACATCCTGTCGATTCCCTACACCAAATTGAAGTCCTTTTTGTTGGTGAATGCGTCTAGCACAACCTGTCAGATTAATTTTTAAAAAGGATCATCATATTTATTGAAGCCCGTTTGATTAAGATAAGGTGGGTTAAAATTACAAGCTACAAAGTGTACATTTAAAAAAATCTGACGAATTAAGAGTAACGCAAGAGAGTGGGAGGGTTACAAAGTTTCATAGAAAATATGTTTTTTTTCCCTTATAGCTGCAACATTAAGAATACCCCTCAAAATAATCGTCAGATTTTAAGCTACAATGACTGGAGCATCAAGCTGAACCTTCTGTATAAAAATCTGACACACTCGAGTATGTCAATATGACGATTTTGTTTTTATTTTTTGCATTTTCAAAAATTCGCTACGAGCTTGCGTCACTTCCAAAACGTCAGTCTTTTAAATGGTGGCATTTTTAAGGGTCACTTAACCTCCCCTCTAAATATCTGCGCGATCGAGATTTTTTTTTCTTTTTTTTTTCTATCCTTCCGGACGGCCACACCCCAGCACGCAAGTCGGCAGATGAACATACCTTTAGTACCAGAGACACGTTGGGGCATCAAAACTATCAATATCTGACACGCTCGAGTTTGTCCATGTAACTGTTTTTTCTTTTTTTATATATATTTATGACTATTGGTAGGAACTTTCCTCACTACTGAAGTGGAACATTATACAACATATTCTTCTTTTTATAACCTAAGCTACAAAATCCAATAGGTCCCCACGACGCGACGCTCGAGTAAATCCACCTTTAGCATCATGTGTTCCACTATCATTATCTCAATGGGAAAATATTGAAGAGTGAGGAACAACAATTTATTTTAAAAATTTAAATACAATGCATTTATACATGCATCGTGACAAAAAAGGGGTTCTAGGATTTTATGTCAGTCTGGATTGCATAACTAGGAATAATTTCGGGTCTTTTTTTTTTTGGTACAACTAAAATTTTGCTCACACATGCTATGATATACAAAACTACAGAACATATTTTAAGCTATGCAACGTTATACTAAACACGCATTTCTTTTGAGTAATGTCAAATGTGAGTCGTATTTATGTATTTAGGCTCGTTTTGAAAAAAATGAAGCTATTCACTTTGTTTCAAACAATATTCAAACTTCATTTAATTGCGTTATCTATTCTAACATAGATGGTAGCACGATTGTTACACCAAATTATTAACTTGGAGATCTTAATATTAACAAACTAATAAAACAAAGATTTATGCAGAAAACTAGAAGTTTTTAAAAGCTCATAACGTTAACACGAATATTTCTCTGTTTATTTGTGTGCTTCTAATGTATACCCTTAAGAAAGAAAGCCATTGTTTCATGCGGCACCACTATCAAAGCTGTTAGCGCCCAGTTTATCCACCAGATTGAAACACTGGGGCTCTTACATTGCGAAACTGCACAAGACATTAATTTTGCAACAGTATTTAAAGCCAAAGGAATACTCGAAGGGTTTTTTTACGTGCCGCATAATCATAGAAAGTAGACGCTGTCGATTTTCTGTATCTTTGAAATCCACCGAGATTTGAATCTCCGACTTAGGGCGCAAAAGGCCAATGCCTAACCACTGCGACATTTTGTCCGCCACTTCTGTTTCATTGATAAAGTAAGAGTAATACTGCTTTATATTTTATATACGTAGTATAATTAGTAAATACTTATGAATATATTTTTCAAAAAGTGATAATGTACTGGGAACATTCCTGAAATTGACACGCAATTTAGCGGGAAACTTTTTGTTGAATATCGAAAACCATTATTTTTTGTATGAATTGCGAAAATTCATAATCGTATTAAAATCAATTACTTAGGACGAATTGCATGGCTAATACAAAATAAGCAACGTGATTTGGTAATTACACTGTTTGGTAGTAACACTGAAATACATGCAGTTTTTTAAACAATTGATTAATACACTTATCTACTTAACTTTGGATAAGATCCATCTTACCGAATGTAAGTATTGTGTACGAAAATAAAATATTTTATGATACTTAATCTTTGTTATGACAAAAAAGGAGTAAAATAACGCAAAATAATGACAAACTCCAAGAGCGCATTAAGAATTCATTTAAAAAAGAAAACTCCTCATAAAACAACTAATCCCCTTCTGGACTACTATTGTTTTAGGAGTTAACGTAACTTAAATTATGATCGCAATAATTTTATCTTAATGTCTTTTTGACAAAGGAATCGCAAAGCATGATTTATGTTAGTGATATGAATAGTTATCAAATCTTGCTTTCAAGGTAATTTATCATATTATGCAGTGTTGAAGCGAAATTTAAGCAACCTCAAACCATTGCCCATGTTTTCCCATGAAATTTACGTAATTAATGATGCAACTATTAATTGAAGATTTTACTTAATTTGTCAAAGTAAGTACAATATTTATGAAAAAATACACATTGTATTAAGTTTTTCCCCCGAATGTAGATCAATAAAAGGATATAATAGTATATATATATATAGAGAGAGAGAGATAGAGGTATATAGATAGATATACAGTGGCTGGAAAAAAAACTGCACCACTTGCAAAATTCACATGTTTACTGATTTCTCGAGAAATAAGAGATCTATATTGTTCTGCAACTTTTGTCACGTAAAAGGTAGATGCTTCAGCTGTCAATTTTTATTAAAAATTATATCATCTATGCAACTATGAGACCAGCAACAAATTGAAGGTACAAAAATCATTCTCGTATCATCCTTTATCCTAAATTGCATGAAATTTGCTGTAAATTACAGCACTTTGTTTATCTAATATGTACAATAACCTTTGCTGATTTTCGTGAAAGTATCAATTATGTTCAAGGAGATATAAGCATTTCATTCAAAAATATCAATTTTGTTCGCATGCTTTTGGCTCATAACACGCAGTGTTTCAAGCTTACAAAACTTTTATAAATTTTGACAGCATACAAGAGAATCATTATACTAAAATTTGAAAAACTTAACTTTCAAAACTTCATAGCCAAACATGTTTAAAAAAAAAAGATATCAGCGACTTAATGAGCCGCGTTTAAATTATTCTCGGATAGGTGACGAATAAGGGATCGTTTACAAATAAAATATGTTTTTATCATGAATCACACTGAGCGATTGTAGGCAAGTGTTAAAATTTTTTGAACCATAACATAAAATTCGTCACCTGTCCGAGAATAATTGAAATATGTTTCATCTTTGAAAGTTTTTATCGTATTCAACTGGAAGTTTTTTAATGAGATGATGAAATTTTGAAATTTCTTTGTTTCCCGCATGCGCAGTGAAAAATTATTATTTGCTTTAAATGTTTAAATGTTATTTAATCAAATTTTAGTTTCAAGTTTTAGCACAATGATTCTCTTGCAGTGTGTCGCAGTTTCTGAAAGTTAGTAAAGCCAGGACGGAAAACTCTGTGTATTATGAGTCAGAGCCGGATCTTGGGGGGGGGGGGAGGGGGGCAAGCCGGAGCAGGCCGGTGCGCTCCCTTTCCCCTTCTGTGCGCCCTTGAGGCTTTTTTTTTTGCATCCTCTGACTTGTGTGCCTTTGTTTCCTTCTTTCCGCCTTCGAACATGCGTGACTTCCGTTTTTTTTAGCCTACTTTCGCAGTAAAAGTCAGAAAACGAAGAATAAAGCATGAAAGAAGGCTTAACGTATCTTAAAAATATCGCGAAAAACAAAAAAAAAATCAAAAATAAATTCAATAATCAAATAAATATCGAAAAATTAAAAATTGGAGAGTAGGATATTGAGATGGGGGAAATGTCAGTCTGTCTGTCTGCTCCCCCCCCCCCCTAACAACTTTTGACTGAATAGTCCGATTTGAACAAATGTTTTTTTGTTCGAAAGATCTCAGCGAGGACACCTCATTACTATGGTTCACTTTTTGATTTGAACAATTTTTCGTTAAATTTTGAACAGTTCAAAAAACGTAACATTAGCACCTACGGGGAAATTCAACGCAATCCCGAACTTAGAGGCGAATTTGCTTCAAACAAACTTTGTAGGAAAAAGCTTTTGATGAAAAATATGTATGTAACATATCTTTTTGATTTGAACAGTTTTCCGTTCACTTTTGAACAGTTCAAATCCCTTGATATTAGCGCCTACGGGGAAACTAAAAGTCAATGTAGATTCTGAACTTAAAGGCGAATTTACTTTAAATAGCTTTGGAAATAGCTCTTGACGACAAACTCCCGACTCCGGCACTGAGAATTTTTTGGGGCACCTGACTCCGACTCCTGTGCCCGAAAATTAGTCAGACTCTGGCTCCTCGACTTCGTAGCTTTGGCAAAAATTTATACACGGAGGAAAAATGACTGACCCCGACTCTTGGAAATTCGACTCCCACTCCGACCCCTTTATCTCAAATAAAGTCCGACTCCGACTCCGCAAACTCCAACTCCGTAAATTACGAGGCACACGAGACACGAATACGCGATCTTTAGTATATCTTGGGGGGCGGGGGGGATGGATACACTTGCCTCGCCACAAGTGTTTTCATCGGAAATAGAAGGCAATTGCAAAGCTTTTTTTGTCCAAAGCTTTTACAACTTTATAATAAATCGCATATAAAGTTACTTACTTAATTAATTAACTATTTATCATGCGTATTTCAAAGAGCATTTAAAATTCGAATGCAAATATAATAATTAACGTAGAAATACCAAAAATACGTACTTCATACGCTTTCTTCTCCTCCAAACATCTGAAGTATCCAAGAATTTCAAAGATGAATGTTTTAATTAGAAGCGCTATTAAACATGTCCTTTGACTCAAATCCATTTACAATAATTAAACTTTGATTGAAATTATATTAATACATAAGACTTTAGGTCTCTGGACTTTCCGTATCGAAGAGGCGGTTCTAATTATAAGCATTTACGTATGCATTTAGACTAGTTGAAACTAATATTGAACAAGAATATCGATTGAAAGGAAACCAAAGAAAATATAGAACACAGAGAAGTACGTTCGTTCCGTCAAGTATTTTTCAAATAAATAAGTAAAACTTATTGAAGTGCATTCCTGATGTCAAAACCAATAAACTATTGTTTCTTGTTTCAAATTCAGCAATTCTTTATATTGTAATTGTTGACCTGAAAGTGTATAAACATCATGTGAAAAAACATGCTTTAATTCTCAAATTTCTTTCCAAAACCCCGCACACAGAGTATTGGGAAAAAGATTACAAAGGCCCATAACTACAGGGTGCTTATAAAGTCTTCCACTGATAAAGAAAATGTATTTTTTAAAGTATAAGATTTTACATGATTATTTTTTTTTAATTTCATCTTTATTACATCAGCTTTTTTTCCTATTAGTACAATACTACCTAAAGGTATGTAGTCGCGCTAGCATCCAAAGTTAAAAATGACTCTATGAAAAATAACCAATGGAGCCGAGACGGAAGTTTTGGGTGTCAACCGCCGAGAATCTTGGATCATAACACATATTACCAATACTAATATGGTAGTTTATATCCCCATTACGACTTGTGACCAAACCCTCAACCCCTAGAAAGTAAATGTACTAGGACATGGTAAGAAGCTAAAAATCTTCTATATCCTTTCACCAGTGTACCACATGAGAACTGTAATCATGAAAAAAGTTTAAATAGGTAGCAATTGAAAGAGAATCTTCATACAAAGCTTTGGCGCAAAAAATATTTGCCTCTGTTCGCCTGTTATCGATATATAAGGTTTCAAAGTATGCCGAAATTTTAAGAAAAGCGCCAAATTTAAAGACTCGGCGAGAGAAATTGATTGCTCAGTTTCATGACTGCATCCATCTACCAATGGTGTAAAATATGTCTTCCTATTCTCTCTGAAACTCGCTATATAAGTTTGACGTATTTTCTTAAAATTTATGTAGACTTTATGTAGATTTATTCTGCCAATATTGAGTACATAGGGAAAGTTTTCAAAATGTAGGAAGAAATAACCGATATCAAGATGATTATTCAGAGCAATTTTGAAAATAACCATATTAATATGTACCTAGAACTTGGTCCAAAAAACTACACAAGAGAAGGATGGAAAAATAATATTTCCATGGAGGATGTATTTAATGAATAAAAAGTGTTATACACATTTATGTGAAACTTAAGCTTTGTTCTCAGTTTGTCAATTTTTATTTTTTATTAATTTCTTTACACCGGACTGTATTATTTCACAAAGACGAAAGAAAGAGGGAAATTTTCTGAAAATATAATGATTTTATGCATACGGACTTGACTAATTACACTGTAAGGCAAAAAAAAGCCCTTCTAAATGCTTCTGACATTTCGTTGGCTGATTCTTACGTAAAATGAGAGCCTGAATTCGAATATGACTTCCGTTTTCCCCCAATACTTACCAATTTTCGTTTTCAAGATACAAAGCGATATAGGATGGTTAAATGTCACTAATGCTCTTTTTTCCTGGGAGATTATAGCCCCCTCCCTCCCCCATGCGACTAACTGTCTTCTAAACTTCGAGCTTCGACCCCTGGTTGAGATAGAAAATCTCACTACATGAAACCGAAATGGACTTCAAGAAATTTGAATTTTGGAAAGAGAAAAGCCCAAAATGAACCTCTTGTAGATTCGCCCATTTCTGCTTCCACTCATGCTCATTCTGCAGGAAATAATGAAGAACTTCGTGAAAGCTGTGAACAAAGATGGTTTTCCAATATCTTAGAGGGGAATTTCCGAGATATATTAAAGTTAAGATTAAAGTTAAGAAAATTTTTAGCGGCCCTTCAAATACGCTCAACTATGAAAATCACTGCTTCTGAGAAAAACATTTGAAACTGTAGAAAAAAAAACTAAGAAGCCTTTAAACTTGTATTATAAGTATTTCTAAGCACCAGAGAAGACGAGAACTAAAAACAGTTGGTGAAAAAATCCCTACGGAAGTTTTGTGACCATTGAAAAAATGGTATGCCCCTGAAACTATATTTTGTGTTTACTTCCTCCAAGATATTTTGCTTCAAAAACTGTGAAGCTGTGAGCGATGAGCATGACGAAAGGTTTCACCAAGATATCTTTTTAATGGAACGCAGATATCAGGGTCAATAGGCTGATTTAATGCTCACCTAGAGATGGTTCTTCTTTGACGTACAAAAAAAACAATCAAAAATGAAGCGTTTGCAGCAATAGGCCAAAAGTAACCTCTGCTTTCGGAAAAATTAAACATTGCTTAATAAAACAGGACTTATTTAAAAACATTTATTGTGCAGGATTTTTTTTTCCTTTTTAACTTTACTTTCACATCAGTGTGTGGTTTTTGTGCATTTTTCTCCGGTGGGCTTTCGCGTATTTTGAAAACAAGAGCTAATAAAACAAATCCACTACCATATTCGTTTTCTCGACCCAAAAGTAGTAGGAATTGACTATTTAAAACCAGGATGCAGACAAAAAGTTATTTTTTGTTCACTCGTGTTAGTTATGTTATTTTTAACTATCATAAATCAATTTAAAATAAATTCGCCTCACTTGACTTACATTTTCATCACTCTAAACTGGACTCCCAGGTTACTGATTACAAAAAAAGCCAATAACATGGTCCAAGTCCATTTTTTTTTAATGTAATTATTTCAGTGACAAAATGAAGCGAAATTTAAGGGGGAATAATGACCCTACTTATGGCTATATTAGTCATAAAAATTCTTGCAGAATTTAGTTCATTTATGAATGAAATAAACACTTTTTATTGAATCCTGAAAAGTTTTATTTGTGGGACTTATGCCCTTTCTAAAATAATCGATTCAACCATATTATTTCTCTGTTTTACTATAACGATACTAAATTCAACAGCAAACAATTCAGACAAACATACACTATTTTTATCAAATTTGAATTCATGCTTTTATATGTCATTGCTAATCGAAGTTAAAGGAAATATTCTTCCTTCACAAAAAGATGCATTTTTGATAAGAAAAAGCGCATTTCCATTATGAGTAAAATCCTGAAGGCATTAAAGAACACTTTAGTATAAGGAATCTACCAAGTTCTATTTCAAACTTATTTTTAAACGAAACATCGAAGGGAGCAGGTGCAATTCTCATGTATTATTAGAGCCATTCAAATCTCGAAAACTGAAGTTGGAGCGATTTATGCCGTCCTGTGTTGTTTACAGCTCAGACATTGATAAATTTTAGCGATATAGGTAATCTCAGTACTCGCTTCGCCTAAACTCACCAAAACTGTTTTGTGCCAAGATTTAAATTTCGTTCCGACGCTTTTTCCCATGAACAGGAACAAATGTGTTTCAATTTCACCGAACAAAAGAAACATTTAAAGGAAAATATTTAGTATAAGTGATATGGGTTTCTGATTTTCTACTTGGTTGATTGTTTCGAGGTCAATATTTACTGGTGTTATAGACAATAGTTAGATTCTGCTCACTGCTTTACCATACATAAAAGAACATTTTCATTTTTTTTTCCTTATTTCGTAATGAAGTCCATGAAAATTACGAAATCTCGAGTATTATAAGAGTCATAGAAATCTCGAAAACTGAAATTGGAGCGATTTATGCCGCTATGTCTTGTTTAGAGTTCAGATTTTGATTAATTAAAGCGACATAGCTAATCTAATCTCAGTAATGACTCCGCCTAAACTCACCAACATTGTTTACTGTGTAGATTTAAATTTCGTTCCGAAACTTTACTCCATGAACAAGAACAGATGTGTTTCGATTTCACAGAGCCAAAGCAACATTTACAGGGGAAATATTGTATAGCTAATATGGGTTTCTGATTTTCTCTTTCGTTGATTGCTTCGAGGTCAATATTTATTGATGTTGTTGACAATAATTAAATCTGCTCACTGCTTTAACATTAATTAAAGAATATTTGAAAACTTTAATGATTGCGTAATGAAGTTCATGAAATTACTAAGTCTCATGTATTATGGAAGCCGTTGAAAACTGAAATTGGAGCGATTTATGTCGTTGCCCTGTGTTGTTTACAGCTCAGGCATTGATTAATTATACCCATATAGCTAATGTCAGTACTTGCTTTGCCTTAACTCGCCTAAACTGTTTAGTGTCAAGATTTAAATTTCGTTCCGAAGCTTTCATTCATGAACAAGAACAAATGTGTTTCAATTCCACAGAGGAAAATCAACATTTAAAGAGAAATCTTAGTATAGCCAATATGGGTTTCTGACTTCCTAGTATTTCGTTGATTGTTTCGAGGTCAGTATTTACTTGTGTTTTTGGCAATAGTTAAAATCTGCAGAGTGTATTTCTACGCATGAGAGAATATTCGAAAATATTATAGATTGTATCGTGTGTAGATAAGAGCATTCTGACAGTTCAAAGAAGTCCAATGAAAAAATTATAAAAAGTCTGTCATGAATGGGTGAAGGGTGTCACTAGAAAAAATTATTTTTTATTAATGAAATGTTGTAAGGTGTGTAATTTGCCATCCACGTAAATTTTTTTAAAAAATTTAATACAAGTTAAATACGCTTTTGAAAAAATGCTTTAAATTAAACTTAATGTTTTGAAAATGTGACCGATTTTACCAGTAGTTGGTTGAGTCGGTCTGCTTCGAGCTTTCGTGCCTTATTTTTTCAACACTGATGCTTTGTACACGCGTATTACTCTAGATAACATTTTTAAGCTGGATTGTATTAGAAGATTTCAAAAGGACTCGATCGTTTAATTTTTGTTATCTCTGCAAATTGTATCTAAAATAATTATGTTATTTCATTTCTAAATTCTAATTTGATGGAGAAACTGCAATACATAATTTAAAAGAAAGTTTTTACACAAAAAATTTGCAGAAAAGGAAATAAAAACTTAAGAACTTCTGATTTTGATAGTCTAAAACTCCTTCAAAAAACCTTAAGCAAGAGTACTAATAAAAAAATAAAATAGTCAACTAGTAAAAATACAACTATATTAAAATAAATGAGGAGAAATCGATACAATACATTTTTATTTAAGTTTGAAATAAATGTTAAAATAACAAAAAACCTACTCACGAAGGAAAATACATTGATTCTTGATGCACAGCTGGTTTCTTCAAAAATCTTAACACAATTTAAACATTAATTTTGTGAAATTGCAAAAGTTGAGTCGCATCAAGGTATTAAATGTTTTTTAATATTTTTAAATTTTACGGTCACAGGTGTTCCCGTAGGGTATACATCATATACGCTGTATACTCCCAAACATTTTTAGCCATATTACAGTGGGAAGCCAAATTATTAGGGTCACTTCTCAAAGTCTCACATTTTCAAGTTTAGACTCACTTTTTGAAGAAATAAACCACGAACCAAATTAATTCTGCATTGCTGCTTGCATCATTAGAATTGTTTTTTAGAAGTAGCAACACTATCAGTCTGCGTCATTTTGCAAATATGGGAAGTTATTCCTGTTTTAGTCTGTAATGTGTAAAAATAGCTGTTGTTTTGAGGTTATAATAAGTATTGTAAAAATATTTCTGTGAGGGATTTGGTGTCTGCTACAGTCAATATGCGAGTAATACTTATTAATAAAAAATTTTTATTGCAGTTCGAGGTTGAAGTTTAGCATTAGATTTAAATTATAACGTGATATTGTCAAAACAGATATTGTAAGAATAGGCACAGCTTCAAGCATGTAACCTGGAAAATGTAGAGAAATACAAGCATTAATACTCCCCTCCAAACATACCCAGAGAGTTATTGCAATTATAATAAGTTATTTTAAGTTAATAGTTGCACGTCATAGTTAAAACTGACCAAAACAAGTCACTGGAAGCGGATCGCTTAGGAAACTGTGGCAGAAAACTCATCACTAATGCTCGTAGCGGCCACCGAATCAGTGATATTTACCTCAAAAATCGCAAAAGGGGTGTAGCCCGTCTCACTACAATGACGATGAATGAAGAGGATGTTGAGAAGATTAGTTGAAGAGAAACTAATGGGACGCGGATCGTCAGAAAACCACGCCGCACCATGGCTAAAAAAACGCCTACAGTGGGCAAAATAACCCACAAATTGACTGTTGAGGACTGGAATCTTATAAGTACTATTTGTAAGTAGTGCTATTAACAAATAATGTTATTATTTTGATTAAATGTTTTATAGGTATGTCTGCGATGGTTCAGCTTTTAGCATTTTGATTCACAAAGGTTTATTTTGCCTGGGCTCCACCAGGAGGGAGTCGAACGCCGCGTGGGAGAGCTATTCCATCAAGACTGTTTTGTAGAGAGGGTTAAACAAATAGAAATGCAATTGTTGCTCATTTGAAGAACAATGACTTATTTACTAAAGATATTCTTCAATTTTTGAAAACCTCCTCTTTTACTAGTAAGACATTATTTGAGGCAGTGAGAAGCAAAGGGATGTAAGTGACAAAATTAAAAATTTGAAGATAAGCAGTACAAATGGTAGGTGAACCTCTCCTCTGTATTAGGGAAAGAGATAGTACCATTAGTCCTGGTAGGTATTGCAGTACAGCAAAAAAATTCAATGAAAGCCTACTCAGGACGTTATCTTTAAACGCGTTTTACTCAAAACTTGAAACTGTCTACTTACATCTCTTTGCTTCTCACTGCCTCATTTGTAGTGTTTAAAAACTATAGGTTTTTTTTTTTTTTTTTTTACAAAAATCTGCTTAGTTTTTAGATTATGCTGTGTTGGCTTTTATAAGAGAAAAAAACATTTTTTTTTTTGAAAATATGAAAAACAAAACCATTACATGTAAAAATTAAACAAAAAATTTTGCATCAAATACAAAACTGATTTCAACCCATGCTCTAAAAGAGGAGAATAATATAAAAATACAGAAACTGAAGGAAAATATGCAAAACTTTTAAAATCTAGGCCTTGGTGGTATGCACTGTGTTTGTACAAAGAAATACGTTACAGTTTTCACTGTCTGCTAAAGCATTACAGTGCTATTCAAATGTTTTCCGGAGAGTGACAAAATGCTGTATTTAATTGAAAGTTTCTTATCAAAAAGACTGGTTTAATACCTTCGAACAAATACCCATCTTTTAAAAGTTTTGTTTAAACTGTACCTCATTTCATTGTAAATAAACTTTAGGTTTAAACAAACAACGAAATTGATTGTCATGTAATTAGCAAACGAAAGGGGTTTTTTTTGTTTAAATAAACATCATACTATTTTTATTTACACTATAATCTATTAAGCTATCGTAAAAAACAACCTAAGGAAGAAAATCATAAAATGTAGAGAAAAAAAATGATGAAAAAAAGTACTAGGTTGATCCATGCTTTTTTTATTATTATTATTATGTAAAGCGCTGCAATAATAAAGCAAAAATATTTGATTCACCAAGGTTAAATTTATCATGATGCATAAATATTTTTTATCTCTGAGCAAAAAACTGAACTCATTAAAAATGCCCTTTTGACTACTTGGTGGTTGGAAGTTGTTAACAACCATTCTTGTTATAAACTGCTCTCAAATTATATTCAAATTCATTCCATAATTTAATCGAAAAAAGTAGTGCAATTATTTTTACCTTTAATAATTGAGAAAATCAAAATTATAAACGTACAAACAACAATAAGTTCAAAGACACGTGATTCAGCGATAGCTATTAATGTCCTTATCAATGCAAAAAGTTTGAGCTTTGCACTGTATAAAATCATATGTTTTTTTTTTCCTTCGCGTGTCTGACACACTGAAGCTCCAACAATTTTGCATTAATGGAGGAATTCCTTGTTAAACCTGAAGAAAAGCCTGAAATATTTTTGCCATTTTTGTGTCTATTACATTGATTTTTTTTTTTTTTTTTCGTGTATTACTTCTGCATCAAGAAAAAATCTTTCACTTCTTGAGTATACCTTTGTCTGTCAATTTATAATTAAAATTAATTGAAATGCTCACAAAAAACTATTTTTATACTAACCAAGAACAAAAATGTAATATCCCTTCTGCTTCCTACATTCAGTTTCTTATTTCGTGTTTCGAATGATTTATGAAACAGGTGTCACATTTTGGTCATCAGTGATTCCAAAACTTAAAAGTTCGGCTCACACAGAGAAAATACTTCGTATTTCTTATATAGTGATGTATGACAGGTAATTTTAATCAAGTATCTTACTCTGGAGCCACGACAAAAATTGTTTTTCTTCCTGTCACCAACCATTTCAGCAGAGCTATATAAATTTTTCGATCAAATAACAGAACAAAATGAAAATTTATTGCTTTTTTCAGCTTTAGTTACGTTGATGATGCGAACTGTAGCAAAAAAAAAGAGTATACAGTAAAATATCATTACTGCGAATAGCAACACAACAAAATGTCCGCTTCAACGAAAAAAATATTAACTGCAGTTACATGGCTTGAACTAAATTGCAACGAACTTCCCGTTACAAAGAACAAAATGTTGAGGTCTCTTGAAGTTCGTTGTAATGAGATTTTGCTTTATATTGCAAACACTTTGTCACAAATATGATTTTAACTAACTTCTATGCCAAACCTACATCTTAAAGATTTGCGCAATCTAAATAAATTCACTAAAACCCATTTCTATAAAAACAAATTTTCTCTTGTGTCAATTATGCTAAGATGACTCAGATTATTCAAAATGAACAAATTGAAATTGTTTTTAGAAAATTGCACTGCATAAAAAAGAACGATGCATTTTATAACAAAACTTGCATTGAAATACAACTTTGCATATGTCTCAGTAAGTTTGTGCCTTCAAAAAAATAGTGGAATTTTTTCACTTTTTTTTTTACATCGGGCAAAGTGAAAAATGAAAGCTTTTTCTGATGAAATTTTTTTTAGTGAATTGTAAAAACTGATCAAATGACTAAAAATAAAAGGGATGAATGAATAAATGAAAAATAATGAAACAATAAACTAATAAATGATTAATTAACTAATATGTGAGGAAAATAAATGAGTGAGTAAAATAGTAATGAATAGTGAAATAAGTGAATGAATAAATAAGTGAATTATGGGATGAAGGAATGTCAATAAAATATTTTATAAATGAATATGTAAGTGATTCGGTAAATGATTGAATGAGTAAACAAAATGAACTATTTTACTTTGTCCATTTACTGCACCTCGCGTGTACTTAATTATGCAAAATATTTAAAATACAAATAAGCTAAATAAATACTGCACCTAATATTCATAGGTCTCAATTAGTATTTAAACTGTTAATAACAAGTAATTTAAAATTTGATAACAACAAAAATAAATTTTGACTTACTGCAAAATATTAGAATTTCAGTATAAATTTTTGAAAATTGCTTGTATTCTCTGAGTTCTTCCTGACTGGTATGGATTACACATGTTACTACATAGGTAAAATATTATCAAATAGGAGGCGCTAGACGCAGAGTACATATTTCACTATTTCATTTTGATCACATTCCCAACTACTATTCCGATATACATATATCACAACCAATATTAAATCTTCTCCTTAAATTTCTACTGTATATATTCTAGAACTGTAAAAATATCTCGATGCTTGGATTTATTGAGTTTCTCGCATTTAAATACCTCACAAACGCACTGATTTAATTTCACAACATCAAAGCGTCTTGTCTTCTTCCCTAACAAACATTCCAATGATTCATGAACTTCAAAGATGGGTATTTTAATTAGAAACGTAATTAAATATGTCTTTTGATTTAAATTACTTCAGTGTAGTTGAACTATGAATTTAATTTAATTCAAATGAGTATTTCTGCCCTCACTTCTAGGTTTTCGAAAGATCACTTTGGATGTTTTTAATTATAAAACAGCTCATACACAAGTGAACAAAATTAAAGACTCAATTTTTTTAAGTTTGTTTTAATCATAATTTAATTAAATTTAGTTTTTATTCGTTAAAATAAAGAAGAAAAATTGAAATACAGATCTAAATTTAGTAAAGCTCATAACTCAAATAAAACATTTAATTTCGTTTTAAAGTTTGTAACCAATGTATGAATATTTTATCATTTTGTGAGAGGTGGATGAAATTATAAACTCAAAGGTAGAAAATCCTGAATTATAGAACAATTTTGCTCGACAGATCCCATTTATAGCCAACTAACCAATTTTGCCATTGGGGATAGTCAATTGCTTTTTTTTCAAAATAAACCGCAAACAATAAAAATATGAATAAAAATTTTATTCTTATGCAAGAAAGTGCATAAAGATGATTATACAGTGAAACCTGTGTAAGTTGACCACTCGCGATGTAGTACTTTGGCGGTCAACTTAGACAGGTGGTCAACTTATAAAGGGCGGTAATTTTTTTTTTTTTTTTTTTTTTTGTCATTTCTTGCACCATGTATTCATTTTTTGGGGAATTCACTCTTACTCTTTCTGTTTACCTCACTTTCATTGTTTAACATTAATGAAAGTGAAACAATAATTAAAAATACTATTCAAATAATTTTGTTAGTTTTTCCTTGTTTTTAACTATATTAGACACTTTAGTTTTAGAAATTCCATGTATGCCAGCTAATATTCTTTGGATTTTTCCATTTTCAGTTAATTTTTATATTTCATACTTTTTTTTAATCTCAAGTTCAGCTAACTTTCTGTTTGAAACATTTTTATGTAAAACTTATAGCGCAAAGAGCAACAAGCTCGACTCTCCCAGTTCATAAAGGCAAAATCAAAATGTCCTATCTCTTAATTCCTTGCACCAGAAACATGTAACTTTACTCATTAGCCAGCCCAGATCCGCGTACCCGCAGTGCGAGAGGCCTGCGTCCTTAAATGGGCTAACGGCCCTAAAAACTAGCACTAAAACATATTCACTTTACTAATAGACACTGCTGGCCACTAGGGAGGGGCCCTACATATTTTGTTGCAGGGGAATCAAAATATATAGATCCGGGCCTGCTCTTTTTAGCACAATTCCTGTGTTGTCACAACATATTGCAACTGAAAGGAAAGACTTTGAACTTTTCTACTGACACCTATTTTCATTGAACAGAGTACCAAAAGCTATCTCAAATAGAACAACAAATGAAAAACAAGTTTGGAGAATAAAGAGCACCATTAAGCTTTATGCTGCTGTTTAGTTAGTAGTTTTTAATGCTGTTCTGTTATCAAAGTATTAAAAACATTCTTAGAAAGCTATGAAAAAAAAAATAATAATAAAAAATAAATAAATAATAAAAAAAATAATTTGCTGAAGAAAGTTAAAAAAAAAAAAATAAAACAAGTGGTCAACTTACAAAGGGTTTTTTACAATACTCCAAACCAAGTTTGGCGAACATTAGTGGTCAAGATGGACAGGTGGTGAAGATAGAGAGGTAGTCAAGTTACGGAGGTTTTCCTTCATTATATGAGATAGGACTAATTCCTTTCCTGACAAAAGCGGTCAACATAGACAGGTGGTCAACTTACAAGGGTGGTCAACTTTATAGGTTTTACTGTAATTGCAAACCAAAATAAAACTAATGGAAGAATTGATTATTTCTATATCCACAAAGAAAGTTTAAATTATATATCTCTTATCGACATACGAGTGTGTTTCGGAAAATACGTTTCCCCTGGCGACTGTGAACAGAGGAGTACATAAGTCAAAAAAATACAAGAAGGTAAGAAAGATACGACACAACTTTATTTGTCAGTATAAATATCAAGCACATTGAGAAATTTGTCCAATCGCTTGATAAGATTCAAAAATCCCCCCATCAGAGCTTTGGCTGCAGCCTTAAGGAAAAAGGAAAGTAACCCCCACATATATATTTTATTTACTTAACACAACAATATACAATATGTGATTTATATATTTTTTCCCGACTCCTTATGAGAATTTCGAGCACAAAATATCACTAATACTTAAACTAAACATATATCACTCTTGCTCAAAAGTTGAATATAAAAGCATAACTTATAAAGTAACAAGCAGTCGTTTTTTTTCTTTTTAAACGGATGCGCACTCTTTTTCTATGAATGAGTACATTAAATTTCCATTTTAAAAGTAAAATGTTTTCTTAATTGAAACTGATTTTTAAATGGAAAGTATTAATGCAATTAGTTATTCGCTCAGAATTTCTATGTTATTTAAATCAATATGGGAATTAAAGTTACTCTATACTAAATTCTCTTGAAAGGAAAACATCGAAAATAATCTTTTCATCCTTAGCGGATAAAAGATTTAATTAAAATGCTTCTTTCTTTAGTATCTGAATTAGTAATTGAATTGCATTGGTAAATATTTCAGACTTCTTTGCGTCCCGTTTAAAGAAACCACGTTAAAAACGTTTACATTATTCAAAACAAATCTGTTTATTTTAAATTGTAAAAATGTTTTTGGGAATTAGTTGGGTGACATACGTCAGTTGATCGAGCAGTATTTTTTTATTAATTTGCAATCACTACTGAAAGAAAAAAAGATTCAAGTTTTAATCTTTCAAATTGTTCGTAAATTGTAATACAGACAGGGGAAAGTGATGTAAATTTCACATTATTGCACCTTGATCTTATATTGTCTTTAGCTTTATTTTTGGTCGAAGGGCAACGTTACACATGAGGTTTGCGTCTTTATCACCATTGTTCTCACTGTAGCTCATTTACTTTCAGCAAAACTGAAAATTGGAGATATTTTATGTTGAAGAGTAAATCCGCGCATCAGGAGTTTTTATTTTTGCTTTTCTGTGTTATAACAACTTAAAATGTACTGATTCTCTATTAAGGTGAATTTCAATAACTTACAATGTAGGGGAGAGGGTGAAGACTTGATCCCTTAAGAGACTCGTTTCCGCACACAAACCACCAAACTCACCGTGCGGTAAAAAAAAAAAAAAAAAAAAAAAAAAAAAAAAAACCCTTCAAAATGGTTCCTCCCTCCCCCTACGTTCCTTCTCGGGTACCCAAGTACTCCCTTGCCAAATTTGGTCGAGATTTGACGTAAATTGTATTTGTATGGGAACATACCCACACATACATATATGTTCTTTGTTTTATTTATATAGATTTTCTCTTTAAATTTCATAGTGCTAAGAAATCGTGAAACGTTTCATGCGAACTTTACTTTTTTTTTATCACATGCACTTTATATTTCCAGGAAGTTGTTTGAGCGTAAATTTTGCAATGGTGTTAGTAATATCTCAAGCAAGTATTCCGTTATAAAAATATAAAAAAGTTTTTTTTTTTTTTT
This sequence comes from Uloborus diversus, assembly GCF_026930045.1. NCBI lineage: Eukaryota > Metazoa > Arthropoda > Arachnida > Araneae > Uloboridae > Uloborus > Uloborus diversus. The sequence goes on along the minus strand of NC_072740.1, from coordinate 10,309,588 downwards.
TTTTTGTCTAATACTTCTCTCCATTAGAATCCACATTAGAGAAAGAAACTCGCCCAATTTTTAGTTTCATTTCCTTTCTTCTTTACAAAAGGAAGAAAGTATTTCTTTTCTACTTTAATGACGCCTACATAGAGTTAGCGTAGACATAATTTACGACGTTAATAAAATTGAACATTGGAGCAGCCCCTTAAAACGGCTTTTAGTGACGGAAGTCTTTATTGATGGAGTGCCTCGGTAGAACGCTTAAGAATGATAGCAGTTCTGGGCTAACAGTGATTCTCAGCTGCGATGGAGAGTTATGGAAGCTTAGATTCAATTCTTTCCCAAAGAAATAAAATATCAGTACATAAGTTACAGATGATCCTTAAGTCTGTGCTTTTAGATTTTGCATGGTTATTTTTACCCCTTAAATTTCACCCACTAAAAAAATCATCTGTAACTATATTATCATGTACAGGGACCGAAAAAAACCGCAAAATCTTTGGTCTCAGATTGATTGCTTTCAGATTTTTAGTAAAAATTCATTGTAACTTGGCTTTTGAAAAATTTTTGTTCTGAGAGAAACACTTTTTTAGTCGCCCTGGTACCTGTACCTGGTGCTCGTGATTTGTCGAGCCCTGTATGTATGTACATTGTACATATAGTGAAATTCCGTTACAAGGAACTTCAAGGAATCGCAAATTTCGTTCGTTGCAGCAAAAGGAATTTAAGTAAATGCAATGCTAATGAAATCGGGACAGAAAATGCATTTCGTTAAAATTGATATTTCACTATATTGGTATTCGTTGCAACGAGATTTCACTGCATCAACATGGCAAGGAAAGTCGCAACTCAAGAAAACAGTATTGGAGATTATCAAGGTTTTAAGTAATAGTAGTTTTAAGCGATTTAGTCTAAAATATTACAATACGAGCAAAACAATTACAATGTGATGTTTACTGGTTATTTTCTGTCGTCTACATTAATAATGCGTACTTAAAGTCGAAAACTTTTCTTCTTAATTACGAAACTTTAATGATGTGTCACTATTGATTACATTATTTTTACGCCACCATGTACCAGTTACGGAAGCTAACTTTGCGAGTTTTGTGTCAAAGGAATAGCATTAAGATAAACACACCAGTATTGGCTCAGTAGTGGTCACTGAAAAAAATAAGATTCCAGTTTTCCCAATCGATTCAAACATGAAGGTGGTGATACCTCCTGCGCATGCATTGGGAAACCTGAAACACTATTTTTTCAGATATAAATCTTGAAGTGGCCACTACTGAAGTACTACTAGGCACTGGAACTACTAGCGTGTTTAATTTAAATTTAGATTTTAAATCAATGGCTTGCACGTTTTTCCGAAATATTGAGTTGTGTCCTTGCCGGAGTGCGATACACATGTACATGCAAGACCTCTATCTTCTTAATCACTAGTTCTAGATACATATTTCCAAATGCAAAAATGGTCAAATAAGATGCAGAGTTAAAATATTGTAAGTTTAAAGAGTTAAAAATTATAGCGAAAAAAAAAAAGATATAACCTTTTATATGCTGACCGGATCCATGAAGTTGCATATAGGAAAATCATAAGCATAAAAACAAAAATAACAGAAAACAATGGGCATTAGTACGACCAATATCCACCGAAATATGAAACGTTGGGTTTTGTGTCTTACACCACTTCATATTCCTGGTTTTCAGAAGCCATATAGAAACTTAATACATTTGTTTTGTTTTTTCTAAAATTGGTAGGAGCTTTTGTAAAGTGTTTTCCCGAACAAAAAAATGTAACATTTCGTTTTGTTTTTTAATAGCAAAGATAAATATCAAGTTCTTGCAGCGAGATTCTGCAAGCAACGGTGCCATTCAACTCTTAAAGTGAAGGTAAAAGCTTGGGTAGTTAGCAGTGAGTTAGGACGATAATTTACTACGACCAAACCTCTTTTTGTACGGTCTTTTTTTTTTTTTTTTTTGCGAACTTTTTTTGTGCAGTGTACGAAAAATTCAATCAGATTGGGACTCAATTGACGATAGTATTTTTAAAACAGACGAAGTTATTTATAAAACGAACGAAATTTTTTTATGCGATTTTTTTTATGCGGTCGTTATCCACCGCATAAAAAAAGGTTTTGGTGTACTAATTTTCCCTGAAAAAAATTCACAGCAGGAAAATAAATATTACAGTGGTCAACAAACACCGACTACTTTTTGGCATTTTTGAGTTGTGTCGATTTTCTTGCGGTTGAATGACATGCGTTATGTTTAAAAGCAATGATTCGATTCTAAAGGCGTATATTGCAAAAACTATTGAACATAGACACTTATTCAGATCAATTTTATACTACATAAATAGTAATCAAGTTAATTTTTAAACGAATTTTTAAATGCTCAATATATCTACGTTTGACTGCACGGAACATGTGAGCACAGTAATTATTTTGTTCTGATATGTGAGGACGGCCAAACGATTTCCCTTTACTCAAGCAGCCCGTGTCTTGTCTTTAAATCGTTAATGCTATCTTCCAATATACTTCGCGGCAGTAAGTTCAACACCAGAATTGTTAACGCTACGAAAAGTACGCTGTACTGTGTGTGTGTATGTTTCCTGACTTACACTTCGCGAATCGTCAATCGATTTTTTTCTGTTTCGATATCTTCACACAAACTAAAGTGCGGGAAAATATACACTATATGACTAAAAGTACTGGGACATTTTCAAAAATTCACATTTTTGAGGATTTATGAAGAAATAAGAGACTAATTGCTTTGTAACTTTCGTCACATAAAAGGTATGATCCAGCTGTTATTTTCCAATAAATGTTATATCACCAGCAACAAATTGAGGAAAACAAAAATGTTTTTTAATCATAATTTATCGTAATACGCTGAGAACAAGCTATAAATTTCAGAAACTAGTTAGATTACTATATACAATTATTTTACATACTTTTGAGAAGGTATCACTGATATTCACTAAGATATAAGCATTTCTTTCAAAACTACCAGTTTCATTTGAAGGTTTTTTCTCATAACACGCAAAGTTTTCCGTCAAAGCTTACCAAGCTTGCAGAAAACTTGATAGCGTACAAGAGAAATATACTACTAAAATTTGGAAATTTAAAATGTCAAAAATCTGATAAAATATGTACATTTAAAGCAATTAATGTTTCACTGCGCATGCGCGAAAGATAGCAATTTCTAACTTTCACTTAACACTCAACTAGATTCCTCAACTCATGACAAAATTCCAGTTGAATATCTCAAAAATACAGAAAGTTATCAGCGATCTAATGAGCCGAATTAGAATAACTCTTGGATAGGCGACAAATTGTAAGGGATCGTTTGTTAGAAATATATTTTTATTATGAATCACACTGAACGAAACGATTGCAAGTAAATGTTGCAAACTTGCGAACGACCCCTCATGATTCGTCGTCCATCCAAGTATTATTAAAATCCGGCCCATTAGATCGCTGATAACTTTCTGAATTTTTAAGATATTCAACTGGATTTTTAAAAGTTGAGGAATCTATTTGGGTCTTGGATTGCGAAAGTTATAAATTGCTATCTTTCGAGCATGCGCAGTGAAACATTAATTGCTTTAAATGTCCATATTTTATCAAATTTTTAACATTTCAATTTCAAATTTTAGTATTATACCTTTTTTTGTACGCTGTCAAGTTTTCTGAAAGTTTGGTAAGCTTTGAAAGAAAACTTTGTGTGTTATGAGCCAAAAACCTTCAAATAAAATTCTTAGTTTTGAAAGAAATGCTTATATCTATAATATCAGGGATACTTTCTCGAAAGTATGTAAAATAATATTATATAGTAATTAACTAATTTCGGAAATTTACAGCATATTCTCAGCTATTTACAATGAATGATGATCAAAAACCATTTTTGTTTTCCTCAATTTGTTACTGATCCCCGAAACGCAAGGGCGATATAACTTTTATTGGAAAATGACAGCTGGGGCATACCTTTTATGAGAAAAAAGTTACAAAGCAATTGGTCTCTCATTTCTTGAGAAATCCTTAAAAATTTGAATTTTTGAAAGTGTCCCAATACTTATGATCATATAGTGTATATGTATACTTAGTGTTAAGTATCGGCAACTCGCGAGAAATTCAAGATTTTACCTTTCTATCGATATGTAGTTCAATCAAAACGTATTAAAATCTTAATATAGATCATTGTATGAAATGAGGTCTCTTTGAAGGTCCCTCTATATATTTTTATTTATTCTTTATGCATTTCTATATGAAGAAGAAACAAACACGTATGGAAAACCAGAGAAAAGTACAGTAGACATAATGCTGATAGAAAAACTACCAAACTTAACAAACATAAACACTTATAGTACATAAAAGTTTTCTTTTTTAATGATGGTACTTACCATCTTTTTTCCAATTAGCTCAATCTATCTCCTATTTTAAACCAATTTTAAATTTGCATTTTACTCGCGTTTTCTCCTCTTGAGGTAGATGGAGTAAATTATTAAGTGCAAAAACATAACCCTTAAGCTTAAGTTTCGCTGGTAAGTTGATGAATACAAATCGTCCATTATGTCAACATTACTCTACGGTCCCTAGATAATTCAGCACTATTTATTCTTTTTAATACTTCAAGCAATTTAAAGTAACTTATTCAGATTTTATCTCGAAAACATTGCAATTAAGCAGCTACGATGCGAAGATTGAGAACGTCCATTCTGCTTTTAAGTTAAATTACTTGTCAGTGAGCATCCTATCTCATAAACTCTTCTGTAATTTCAAAGCTATAAATTTTCATTAGATTGACATTAGCTAACTAAAAATGAAAATCGCAGAGCTTGCTTGATTGCACTAACCCATTCAAAGAATGTTAGCCTGTTTTGGGATAAAAGTGAATTACTTTAATGACAATATTTTGTAAAACAATTCACAATTTCGTAAAGATGAAGGATTATATTTCTAATCTAAGTCATATTTTTCTTGAGAGCTAATTTCTGTCAATAATTATTTATAGACTCAGTTCAAACTTGAAGCATAATTCAAATTACCAACGTTTTCAATAAATATCTGATCCTTTAAATCCTTTCGTAACACACCTTTCTTACTAATCTCAGTTAATATTTTTTATTAATTGAATTTTTTTGCGATAGTTTGAATTTCACTCCCACTTTAAGAGTTTCAAAGGACCTACAACGTAAGTATCAAGAATTAATTTATTGCTAATATACATGTTGTTAATGACAACTTTTAAACTGATGAAACGTGTTGTAAGGAAACTAGCTTCGGAACTACAAAATGTAACTCAAATGTATTTTGACAATAATATATTTTTCAAAAAGAATGTTATATGTTTTCTACCTTTTTATTTCCAATAAGGTCATGTTCCAATTTAGTTGGTGGATATTTTGTAATTCTAGGGTTTTTTTTTTTTTTTTTTTTTTTGAGCAATCACGATTGCTTATTGTTCTCACTTGACCGTCCTTGGCGTTTGGTTCCTTTTTCAGTTTGGACCAGGGGCTTCTGCAGCATCACCACCCACCGGCCTCTGGTCCCGAGCACTGTTGCCCGGTAGCTGCTTCTCCTGGTCAGTGGTGTCCATGTCCTACACACACACACGCAGGCTCACACACACACACAGGTCTACGCACACACACAAGCATACACGTGCACGCACTCGCGCCTACACACACCACTATACACACGTAACCGCCCAGGAGGAGGGGCAGGTTTGGTGGGACCAGGAGCCGTTTCTAGAAACACTAACTCCAATGAGTAGGGTCGTGTGACAACTCGTGATTGAGAAAAACATAATTTGAATTCAAAATTTCAAAATTCAAATTAATATTTTAATTTTTTTATTCCTTTTTTAAATTGATACTTAAAGCTACGATAGCAAGAATGTCACTCGTAATGACAAAGAAAAAGTTTCTTAAAAAGTCGGTCATGGGCTGCAACAGCGGCACAGCTCCAAAAATCATGTTTTGAGATAAGTGGGTTTAAAGTTTTCATTACTATGCATCAGAAATGTATTTTACTTCTGCCATCTTAGATCTTACTGCTTAATATTGAGCTATGAGTAGTGCTAGTATTACTGCTGAAAAGAATGAATTTTCATTTTTACACCTGTTCTTAGTTCAAAACGTGTTTTTTTTTTTTTTTTTTTTTTTTTTGAGTTTTGTCACTTTTGCAGCTCATGAGCGAAGTATTGATTACGCGTAGCAATAAGCAATTTTAACAGACGATCTTTTTTTTGAGTTTAGAAACTTTATGCAGTGAGTAGTAAGACATCCTTTGCGTGTTAGTCGCACTAAATGTTGACCCGTATAAATACAAGTGTAGTTTTCTAATAAAGGTAAATCCTACTATGAAAATAATTTCAAAACCAAAAACTTAAGGTACAAGGTTTCCCATAAAAGTTGATACAAAGTTGCAGTTGTAGTGGACACCAGAGGGTGCTTCGTATTGTACTTTTTTTTTACGGAGCAAAATGTAATACCTACCAAAAATAGCCACTCCCCGTGTAGATTACAGATGTATATTTTTTCAAATCAAGTAATATCTTCGGTGAGAAGTATGGCCTCATAATTTCAAAATCCGATGATTTCCTTCGAAGCGCTAAAATTACGAAAAAGAAATTCTTACAGATACGGAACCACTCCGAAACGTTGGTGGTGACAGGACGGAAATCAGGACCGGAATAGCTCGCTTAATTTAAAGGCTAAAATCACCGTTGTTAAAGGACAAAACACGCAAAATTGCTGCATATGCAAGTCTAATTACTTTTTCAATGCCGAAAATACTTGAGCTTGCGATGCCAAACAGCAATCACATCACTAGACAGACACTGTTGTTTTATTACACTAAAGAAGCTTTTTTTTTTATTATTCGTATTACAGTAAAACCAGTGAAGTTAACCACCCTTGTAAGTTGATCACCTGTCTAAGTTGACCGCTTTTTCAGGCACGGAATTAACCCTTGTCATATAAATCAACCTTTGTAAGTTGACCACTAAAGTAGTGCACCGCAAGTGGTCAACTTACACAGGTTTCGCTGTACTTGATAGAAGCCGGTTAAGTGGTCAGAGAGGTCTGATTGTGATGAGGAGGTTCCGGGTTCAAAACCCGACTCGGGCATGGATGTACTTTCTCTCTCCTGTTCTTGTCCTTTCTTTGTGTGAATGTAGTGTGAATGGTTGCCTACTCTGTAAAGGGGTCCTTATGGCATGTGTGTACTGTGGAAGTCGGAGTTCACACCAAATTAACTGTACAGTTGGCAAAGTGAAGCAGCGCACCCCAAAATGCTACCCGAGCTGGCACACAACAACTTGATCGAAAGACTACAAATGCATTAAATCAAACCTATTCTATACGTTAATTTTTCGCTAGGGGAAATGTTGTGCTTCCACACTCCCGTAGAGTGCCCTCTACCGCATGACGGAATTGTTTCCAACCCTACAATGCTATGTCGTCAATAATGGATTCCTTATAACTCCAGTACAGTTTGTAGTATTATTTACATCAAATTAATAGTCACTTTTAAAAACATGAATATTCAAAGCATTAAACATTGGGCAGTGTGTAAGAAAGTAATTTATGTCTAAGAATTTCAGTTCTCTACAGTAATCAATGTCTATATTCTTCGCTTGTTACAGTTTAACTAAGAACAAAATACAAATTCCACTTAAATTTTCAAATAAGCTTGCTACTTAATGAAAAGTGTTAGCGAGTGCTGTACCGTTTAATCAACTCAGAAGAAAATTTAATTAGGGATACGTAGAGAATGAAATGAAATAACGCATTTAATTATGCTTCTAATTATATGACTTCAGTTTCTACTTGGTTAAGGTTAGTTTCCAAGGACTGAAACGATAACCATTTCCATTCTACGCTCTTTTTTGTCAATAGAAAACTCGCTGAAGTTAGATTATAACACAAAAACGCATAAGCGATGTATTTCATATAAAATATTTTAGTATATAATTTGTTGATTGATGTATCTCCCATCTCGCTTAATGAAAGCATAAGACAACATTATAATTTTTTTTTCTTTTTTTTTTCGAAAATCTACAGTGATGTTTTATTTTCAATTTTGAAGTTTTATTTATTTATTTATTTGATTTTATTTATTTATTTATTTACTCTGTTCTTTTATTTAGTTTTTGCGAAGAAAAATTTGAAGGAGAAAAAAATAGTTATATCAAATTAAAATAAACACATTTTCATTAGTGGAAAAAGACAAAATTCACATTATTTCGTAACAAATTGAATCAAAACATGATTGAAAAATGTGTTAATATAAAATTTTTCTAAATGTGTGTGATAGTACAGTCAACGTTTCCCAAACATATTTTTAATCTTAGGGGAACTGGGAAATCTTGACCCAATTCTTGGCTTTTCATTTCCCTTTTTTTTTTTTTTTTTGTACAATACGAAATAAAAACTATACATTAATAGTTGGTCATTCTGCACACCATTATAGCTAAAAATAATAGCATAATTCCAAGTAAAAATAGTACAAAAAATTAAATTCATAAAGTCTGCAAATGGGTCAAGTGTCCCTAGGGAGACTTGACCCATTTGCAGACTTCTTTTTTGTTGACTTCTTAGGGAGAAATGAAGGCTCTCGTTAATATAAGAAGACTCACAGATATTGAAATCAAAAATGCAGGTTTGATGATGTTTTTTGCTTAAAAAAGTGATACTTAAAGCGGATATGTGTTACATACATATTTTTTATTATTATTAATCATACTCCATATCAGCAGGAGAGTAGAAGTCGAATTTAAAACTTAATCAGATCAGACCTAAGCAACCCTTCAGTTGTTTTACTAAGCAACAACTCATTGGGCTCAAAGATTATTACTATTTTAGTTATTTGTCAAATAAAAACAATTTTTTTAGAACAAAATATTATACATTATACTTATTCATTTCAAAAACAATCAGGCCTTCATATTCACAATATTAGAGTCATTGCATGAATAAAATCAAATCATTAGTCCTAAATGACAATATTTTATCAATTCAAAAATAAAAATTTATTGAAAAAACATCAAATTAACAAAAATATCAAATTAGTTTTTGGGTCAAATCTCCTTACTTCGCGTGGGGTAAAAGCTCCTTAGTTTGCTTTCTTTTGTTTACCTTAAACTTTTATCAACTTAGATTAAAGTTACATAAAACTAATGTATATCAATCGATAGCTATAGAAAAGTTACTAAAGCATGCATACTTTTAAAATTCATTTCTCTTAAAACTGGAGGTTAAAATCTAAACAATTCCAAAATCTTCAAACTTGACTTTTAAGTTGCAGTATCATTTAACACTGAATTTCTTGAAAACTACCGACGATTCTAAAATGGCTTGTCCCTGCAAAATACTGTTGTGTGACTGGTCAACCAATAATGTGACTAAAATTTTCCATAAATATCCTTTCCATGGAAAAAATCATCATTGGTCAAGTCTCCTTATGGGTCAAACCTCCCTAGTTTCCCCTACATACTCCTCATCATTTACGTTACAAAATAAATCACCTCACCAGTTAAGGGTTAAAAATAGAAATATGACAGAATTTTAAAATAAATGAAAGCATTTTTCTGTTTTTACGCTTAGCTTCAAATATTCATATAGTTTACTAGATTACTTTTGATATAATTGCATTTATGCACATAAGATAAAAAGTCGATGAATCCATAAACGATATTACAAAGCATAAAATTTCCTCATTAATTTGTACTGATATTAAGGCAGTTTGTAACTGTATCAGTAACATAAATCTTGAATTAATCTAAATCAATGGAGGCAAATGAATAAGATAAAATATGCACATAAAAAGCGTAACTTAATTGAATCTTTTGCTGGAATTACAATCCCTTTTTTTAGGATCGGGTAGAAATGGCCAAATCATTAATGAACAGTCTCTAAAACAATAATTTATTTCTTTGTAACGGTTTCTTCGGCAATAAATTGCAGTCAAATTAAACTTGTTTTATTCTATTTATCGACGAACATTTTTCTAAATTGAATCTGATTTTTGGTATTGAAGAAATGGATTTAATTAATTTCCTTCGCAGTTATCTATCTTTATTTAAATGAATGCAAATGTTTGAACTTTCTATTAGTGAAACGAATTGGAGAAAAATAGGGCTATGAAAAGGACATTTCTATTTTTTCATTTAAACCAAGTTTTTTTTTCGAAATATTGCTTAGAAATTAAACTCCATGACTGAAGAAAATTTGATGTCGTAAATCCAAACATGAATCTTCGATTTGTGCAATGCTAAATTAAACACTAAAGGATCAAATTTTATTGAAACTTAACATTGGTTAAAATAATCATATGGGAGTCAAAGCAAAAATATCCGAAAGTATTTCTTTAATTTTATGCAAAATAGTTTTAATACATGCGCAGAAACCGCAAATGAAGCTACGTTATTTCGATATATGTTGGATTTTTTCCAGTTTAAACATCTTAATAATATTGCACTGAAAATTTAGGTGAGAGTGTGGATACTTCATCTTTCAGGAGACTGGTTCCTCTCGTAAATCTCGAATATAGAAGCACACAACTAGTAGCACTTAACAGCGATGAGTCAAATAATTGGTTTACATCCTTCAAGTGCCGGACGACTCGATTAGCGCATGCTTTTAAGGTTACGTGTGAAAAAAGACTTAAAAGGACGCTTATTTCCCCCAGGATCAATTATAATTATTTTACCTGTAATTTGTCTTTCCTTAAAATATTTCAATGAACTCATAAAATGCCATAGGATTTGGTAGGATAAGGACTTTTTAATATGCCTCGCTTTAACTTGTTTAATTAAATAGTTTCAATAAAAGTTAAAAGCCAACACAAAAAACGGGTTTAAGTCTCAGTCTCCTCTAAATTTACTCACTTTGAATATGGTCGTATGTACTAATTTTGCCTCTCTGCCGAACGGCCTGAGTAGTTACACATTGTTTAAAAATATTTTTTTATGCATATGGAACATTGAACCCATTACTGAACACCATTTTCTCGTACTTCAACCCAATATTAAAAGTTAATTAAAATCATGTGCAAAGAAAAAGCATTCAGAATCGTCATTTCTGCATATGACTGAACACATATTGAACTCTGGTAGAGTTTTGATGGTATAAAGTGGTCATAAATCCAAGTTCCCTAACCTAGAAGGATAATTAAAAAAAATTCTTTAATTTTTTTATTTTTTTTTTATTTTTATTTTTTTTTTTTTTTTGTTATTTTACATTGCATTAGTAAAGAACACGAAACATTAAATTCCAGGGAGAAACATATTCATTTAAGCAGTATTACAACATTTTCTTTTTCCTGCGTATTTATGACCCCTAACCCCATGGGGTGGGTAAAGTGGTCGTAGCATGAAGTAAATGGGTCATAGTTAAAAATAGATGCAAAACCATTATAAGTAACAATAATATTTATACATTTTAATCTTCTTCTTCTTCTATACATATAATAAAATAAGATGTTTATGTGTGTGTGTGGCGCGCTTCCCGGGAAAACAGTAAGGCCTAGAAAGATGAAATTTGGTATACAGGTACAGTTTTGGCCGAAGATGTGCACCTCGGGCTTCGATTTTTGATATTTTAATTAGAAAAAAAGTTATTTAATGTTTTATGTGTTTTTTTGCACTTTTTAGTACTTTTTACCTTACAGACCCCGAATCAATCGCAACACACAAATATTTTTTGTACTATAGTGTAGAAAATTTAATTTTAAATATGATAAATGAAAAAATTTTGAAGATTGAGCAATTTTTGTATTTTTTATGAATTTTTGAAAAAACCTTTAATTTGCATTTTTTTCTGGGTTTTATTTTTTTCTTATATCATCCTGCGAGAAGAATCAAAGCCTTATTTCTGAAATTTAAGTTGGTAATAATAAAAACATTTCGCCCTCTTCCGAAAAAAAATGTTCTTAAAAATACGCAATAGGTTTTTTTTTACAACTTTTTTAATGATGAACACATCATGTCTTTACATACATCGGTCGAAAAAAGCGTTCTTCAATCTTTTATGCTTGTGACGTCACTACTTGGATTTCGATTCAATGTTTACGAGAATCTTAATCGCAAGCAATGTTAATCTTTCTTTTTTACTATTAAGCTTACTTCTACATTTTATGACGTGATGACCACGTGTTTTTTCGGCAGCGCTTGCTTTTTTTCTTTCTTTTTTTTTTTTTTTGTTTTATTTTATTGCCATTTATTTCTTTTTCCATCCTCCCCCCCCCCCCAAGCTGGATCTTTTGCTGTTTCTGTATTACGTTACATTTCATAGTTGTGCGCATTTAATTCAATAAAAACAGCGAGATTTTTCTTTATCTTTGTCAAACGCTACTTTTTGCACACTACGGGAAATTTGAGCTTTTTTTTTTTGCTTTACTTAAGTAAAAAAAAAGCGGTTTTTTGAGTGATCTTTGTTTTTATTAGGAGATGGGCGGGAAGGTTAAAATAAATAGAGATGGATAAGAAAATTTAGAGATAGATCGTAAAGGTAGATAGCCGCCGAAGGCGGCAATCTTGGCGTAAAAATGTGAATGGCACAAAAAAAAAGATTGAGATGGATTGATTAATACTGCTACAGATTTTATTTAAACAGCCGTCGAAGGAGGCAAACTTGAAGTTAAAAGGTAAATGACAAGTTAGCCAAACATCCGCCGTAGGTGGCTGCTTGCACAGAAAGGCGAATGGCGTAAGAAGGCGAACCAGCTGGTCGCCGCAGGCGGCTAGTTATTTATAATTTTTACATGTCTTTTTACGTGTATACAAGTATATACACTTTTATTCATGACTAGATACATGTAGTGGCGGATCCAAGGGGGGGATAAGGGGGCTATAGCCCCCCTCCCCCATGAGGACTGACCTTACACTAGATAAAATCGAAGTTTCAGAAATTTTCAGTACTGCAATACTTTTGCAAATTTAAATATGCATTATATTTAAATATATACACTAGTGTACATACTGTAGTGGCATATTAAAGAAAGGGGGAGGGCTAGGGGACTGTATCCCCTTCTCCCACTTGGTCAAAACTTAAAAGCAGATTAAATTGTGAGCTGCAATGGTATAGAAAGGCTTGGAGGAAATGGTTTCATTCTGCAATCGAGGTTTTTTAAGCTGAAAATTTATTACTTTCAAATTAAACCAGTCATATATATTTTACTTCATTCCCAGGATAAGGGGACTATACCCTCCCCCCCCCCCCCCCACGAGGGCTAAAACTTACTCTAGACAAAACAGAAACTTCGAAGATTTTAAATACTTTAAATTTTAACATGCATCATATATAAATAAATAAACTATAGATGGTGGCGTATTAATGGTGGGGGAGGGTGCTAAATTAACCGTAGCACCTTTGCCCATTTTGTCAAAACTTACAACATATTACGATGTGCTTTGCAATGACATAAAAAGGCTTCGTCCTGCAATCGAGGTTTTTTTATCTGAACTTATTACTTTCAAATTAACACAGTCATACATTTTACTTCGTTTCCAGTTAAGAAGGCTATATCCCCCCCCCCCTCCTATACGGTCAGAACGTGCACTTGATAACACCGAATTTTCGAAGATTTTGAATACTGCAATATTTTTACAAAGAGAGTCTAAAACTCTTTTTAGGCCACTAATTTCGAAAATTTTTCAGGGTAGAGCCCCGCTTCCCCCTAATGTCGTCAAAGATTACTGAAGATTGCATTTTTAGCTTTCTAATTTCAATTATTACAAAGGAAATTTTCTAGCTTTTTATTAATTTACTCAAAGCTTCACCTCTGACTTGGACAACCATAGAATAAAATGGTACTTTCGCGCTTAAATTTAAAACTACTTCTGGTGTGGAACTTCTTTTCCCTATCTATTTGTCGTTTAAGTGAGATTTAAAATATGTTTTTAGTCGGGAAAGAGCTCCCGAATCTCTAATTGATTCCCCTAACATTACCATACAAAATGTTTAATATTGCTGTTCTCGCCTTAATGTCGAAAATTTGTAGGGAAAGTCCCCAAACATTCTTCGTTCCCTTAAAGTAACTAAAAATAGGTGCATTTTTAAGCCTTCAAGCTTGAAACATTTCCTTGGGAAACAACCCATTCCATCAAAATATAACCTAAAATTCTGTTTTCAGAACTTCAATATCAAAAAATTTCGGAAGGCAGCCCCGAACCCTGACGCCTTTTCTAGCATCGTCCAAGAGAGCCTAAAATGCGTATTAAGGACTTCGAATTCGAACAAATTCTGAGAAAGATTTCCCCGAACCCTCACTCTTATCCTATTATTAATATAAAAGATAGCATAAATTGTCTCCTTCAGATTTCAATTTCCAAATTAGCCGAAGAAAATAATTGAATTCTTCCCTACAAGCTTAACGTCTTTAAATGCAGCTGAAAATTATGCTTCTAGGATTTCAACTTTGATAAATTTCTCGGGGGAGTCCCAGGACTACACTTAGTTTGAAGACTTAGTTGTTGAAATAGTTTCATAGAGAACTTCCAAACCTTCCCTTTTCCCAAACGTTTCCAAACATAGCCCCTAAAATTGCGTCTATCAGACTTTGCTGACGAAACCTTTTCAAAGAAACCCCTCTTCATTTCCTAAACATCACCAATTATAGCCTAAATTTGCATGTTCAATGTCGAAACATTTTCGGAGAACAGCCTAGTAACGTAACTTCACCCTGAAATTCCTTCTTAAAGACTCAAATTTCAAAAAAATTCTAAAGTAAATCCAAAAAACCTTCTTCTCTTAACGCCCCCAAAGATAGCCTATAATGGTGCTTTTCCTAGTTCCACAACGAAAAATTTCCAGAGAGACCTTCCCCATTACCTTAAAGTCATCTAAGATAACATAAAATTTCAATTTTGAAACTATTTGTGCAAATTTCTGGAAGGAGCATTCGATCCCTAAACATCACTAAAGATATCTTGAAATTGACTGTAGTTCAAACGACTCGGGAAGGAACCCCAACCCCATTTCACCTAACGTTACCACCAAAACGTTCCAAGAATTGCGTTTTTGACATCAATCTTGCAAGTTTCTATGGGAGGGTCTTGACCCCCTTGCTGTTATTTGAATATATTTTTGCCTACCAATGTGACAATCAACTAAGCTTTATATGAGGTTCTTTGCTTGGGCATGGTTTTGATTACCCCTGACTAATGAACACAAAGCTAGAGCGCAGCTGCTATCTCTGGATGCGGTCACTGACCTTTTTGACGTTTGCTTGCCGTTCCACCTTAGCTCCGTCTATGGGCGGTAATTTGTAGTTCAATATCCATTGGAGGTTCTTATAGTATTTTAAAACCTTTAAGATGTTAGCGAAAGTATTTATATTCTTCAGCATACTACATAAGTTTTTTTCATAAGTAAAAACCTAATAAGTATTTAAAGTCTTAAATTCTTCAGGAGAAGGATGGGGGATCCCCTGTAGAGAAAATTTCATATTGTTTACTGTCTCTCTCAGAGCGATGCCTCCCCCTCCCACCCCACCAAAATTGAGAGTACCCTCAAAAATGAAGAAAAAGACCCTCTAGAACAGTGACTCCCCACTTAGACCAATGTTAGCCCCCCCCCCCTCCCTCACTCGAGTTCTAGATCCGCTACTGGATACATGTATACATCAGATGCGCGTATGTACATATTTACTCGAGTATATACGTGAGTATATGTCTCTACTAAAACATATACGTGTTGCGTGGATATATACAGGGTGTTCCGTTTTAACCTGCAAGACCTTTATTTTCGCAACCGTTAGTCTAAGATGTATATTTCCAATTGCAAAAATGTTCAAAATCAGATGCAGAGTTAAGATATTGAAAGTTTGAAGCAAAAATATAAATGAGTCAAAAAATACCAAATTTAACTTTTTATACAGGCCCTAGGTCCCCTAACTTATATTTAGGGAAATAGTAAGGTTGTCTACCTTTGTCCGGTTCCTAAGTAGGGTTGCCAAAGGCAAAAAAGTGCCCATAAATGAGTAATTTAATCTCATTAAGTTTCCAAAAATTGTTATCTATATATATATAAATGAATGTTTGTCTGTATGTCATCCATGAACTCAAAAACTACCCGGCAGATTTGGCTGAAACTTTCACCATTTGTTATTTTTGGTACTGGGAATGTTTATAGACCAGTTCGAAAAAAATCCGATCGATAGTTTCTTTTTTATTCCAATTTAAGTCACAATCCATTGGATAAATGCGAATAAAATTATCGGCTGCAGAAATTAATTCGCGTGAAAGATCTCATTGATAAGAAGTTAGCTGTTGCCATTTTTCTTGAGTTTGAACAAATAAAATCTTTCTTTATTGTTTTATGGCTTTTCATGCAACGGGGGGATTTAAAACTTTTTCTATTTGATATTTTTAGCGATTGATTGATCTTGCAAACTGCGTGAGTACAAAATTTGAGTATTGTCACGGCTTCATTTGATACCTGGACCGATTATTATGAAAATTGCTATATATATGTATTTTTCCACGGAGAAGGTGCATAATCTGCTCATTGAAGCCACTCGCCACCAGGTGGCACTGCAGAGTAGCAACTTCTGCCCCGTTCAACCGATTGTCATGAAAATCAGTATAATGATGTTTTTTTTTTTTTTTGGCGTAGCAACGCGCGTCGGGTACAGCTAGTCATAAATAAAGTAAAACGTTTACGTAAGGTTGCTTACCTGTTTCCAGGCCCTAATCAGGGCTGTCAGGGATTAAAAGGTGCCCAAAATTGAGTAATTTACCCTCATCGAGTTTCCACATAAGTTGTATTAAAAAAATGCAGGTACAAATATTACAAAACCGATGGTATAGGGTTGCCCAAGCAAAAGTGGAACAATCATAGTGTTGTCGCGTTCGAAGTTTCAATCAATAATTTAAAAAATGGGATATAACTCCACAGCTAAACAGAAATTGCCGGAACTCCATATTTAAGGTATATCTAAGTAACTATCAAGTTTTTTGTTATTTAAAGCAAGCTTCGCGCATTTTGCATGCATATTTTAATAGCTTCCTAAAACTTGACATTTGTTGTTATTTCCTATGCGTGTATCTTAATGTAAAGCAGTCTTAAAATAGTAAATTGTAAGACTGCTTACATTTTCCATAAAATGTCTTGTACGCTGCATTAAAACTTAACATATATGATATGCAATTTCAATATGAAAAGAACAAAAACTCTTCGATATCACTTTAGAAATAATTTAGCTATTGTTTTTTAATAAACAGTGAGACATAAAACAAAACCCACATTATGGGGAAAATCCCACCACCCTTTCAAAAATAAATCTCCAGGGAAGGACACAGAACTTATCTCTTGGGGAGGCACTGAAAAGCAAAAATTGGTTCTCGGACGAAAAGAAATCCTTCATAGCAAAGTTCCCTTTTTTTTTTTTTTTTTTTTTTTTTTTTTTTTTTGTCAGGGTTGTGAAATTGGAGGGAAAGTGACTGACCCAGACTCTTAGAATGTTAGAACCAACTCCAACTCCTTTATCTCAAGACTCCAACTTCATAACATGGCAGAAATGCAGACTCTGAGGGAAAAGGACAGGCTCCGACACTTGGTGTTTTAAAACCTTCGACTCCCCAGACTCTTTCTCCGTAACCGTAAAACCAGTCCAACTCCGTAGCGGTTTTTTTTTTTTTTTTTTTTGGTAAATCTTCAAATAAAACAATTAAGCGGTTTTCAGCACTAAAGTACAGAATGTTATTTTCTAAATTTACTTGAACTGCATTTTAAGTCAATCTAATACAAAACGCTAAATTTCAGAAAACGCTATAATAATGAGCCGTAATAGTCAGAAACTTCGTAATAATGAATAATATAACACCATACTTGTTAAGTTAATAACCTTATGTAAATATTTAACTTGATTTTGTTTCATTTTTTTTATTGAGTTCCTTTTTTTTTCTACGAGAATTGATAATATCAGCGCCCTCCCTCCCCCCATACGTGGTACTGTCATGGATTGATTGAACTACGGGGTATCAAGCAATCAAAAAAAATCATAGCATATTAATTTTACAGAAGTATTCAGAAACTATTTCTTTGTGAATTTTAAAGCGAGTACTGTTTTGCTCGTAAAATTATATTGGTTTTAGTTTTGCCACGGAGAGATGATGGATAAACTGTAAGTGGAAACATACCAATTAATTTTGTAAAGTAGGTAGGATCAGTGAGATTGCAAAAAGTCAAGTTTTTACTGCTCGCGCGTTTTCGCTAACCTACTTGAAAATGAAGTGTTCCCTTTCTGCTTCCAGTTTCTCCGTTATCTCTCTGTGGTGCAAATATACACACCGTGACCATTGATGTTTTGATGTAAAAAAAAAAATTCGTTGTACTTTATTTACTTGTTCGTTACGTATCAAATGAAAAGGAAAGCCAACTATTTTATAATTTGCATCCTTCATTGAATTGACTTCTACCTACACATATATTTGTTACTTTTATGTTAATTACAAATTGATCACAGAAGCAATGACGGAAGAATTGCGATGAATTCGTGAATTTGAAACGAATAAGTTTAGCGGACTGCGTACCTTTAGATGAATTTAGGCTTTATTTACAGCATGTTTACTTTGTAAAAGGCTGTTATTGAAAAACAATTTTTGCATAAGAAACAAAATTTATTTTATTTACACCTAGAAGATTGAATTTGTTTTATTTTTATTTAAATTAAGGGTTTTAAAATTAATTATTTTTAATTTTTCTATATTTTGTTCCCAAAAGTTTGTGTTACACTTATAATAGAATGCTGAACAGCCTCTTCATTTCTAATTTAACCTTTTCAACCCTTGAAAATCCGTATCCAATTATGTTAAGCCACAAAGATTGTATTAAAGCCACAAAGCGAAAAACAGCGTTGAACAAAACTCTTAACTATAGAAAAACAGTGCATTTGAAGTATTCAAAAGCCTTTTTATGCTATATTCATATAAATCAGATCGTTTTAAATATTTCCAGGTTATACTAAATGCGTCAATCCACATTTTAAGTGAAAACTTATTTAAAAATCTATCGTTTTACTGATTTTTGTCATTTAAGAGGAAAAACCCGTCAAGTAAGTAGAATATATTTTTCCGACTCCTATGATTCTCGAACGATGTTTTTTTTTTTTTTTTCAAATGCGTAACTTGCTTTTCCAGAATAGATTTTTTCAAAAATATATTTTTAACATAAAGAAAATAAACTTATTAGGGTAGCTACAAAAACTTTCCCTTTCGGAAACACGCAATCCGCCAGTGCTAAACTACAATTAAAACTGATTTTTGCAATCATTCATAAACATAAATTCTCACTAATTCAGTTTTGAATGAACTCAAAAGTAAAATAAAATATTTTAATCGAAAGTAAATGACTATTCCTTTCTTTTTGAGCAATCGCGATTGCTTATTGTTCTCACTTGGCAGTTTTGATGTCTTATGATTTTATTCCCCCCCCCCCCGCTTCCCTCTGCAGCACCACCGTCGGCCTGCCGCCTCACGATGCTGCTCCTCTACCGAAAACCGTCTCCATATCCCACACGCATACGTACACATAGACACACACACGCGCATACGTACAGACACCTACACATACCTACTCACACATACATACCCCCTCCCACACACAAACACACAACTACCCACACAAACACACGTGCCTATACATACACACATACACATACCCCCACACACAAACAAACATACCCCCCCCCCCCCACACACAAACACGCCTAGATACACACACACTCGTGACTGCGAAAAACAATTTGAATTCAAGATGCCAAAGTTCAAATTATTTTTTTTTTTTTTTGGAATATGCCTCTTTAATTACCTAGACTTTTGAAAAGAGAATAAAGCACTGAAGAATATAAAAAATCGAATTTATCTCTACTGAATACAACAATTGGTGACGTTACAATGCTAAATGTAAAAAACTTCTAAGGATATACGGATCAGGTATAGCTGAAGCGAATAAAATACACAAAAGCAACTTTATCAACATTTTTACGAATTGAAAGCATGTTATATGATGACTGACAAGTTGAGACATTGTCCGTCTCGTCACGAAAAAGCTATAATAAAAATTAGGCTAAAAAACAATACATTAATC
This sequence comes from Uloborus diversus, assembly GCF_026930045.1. Taxonomy (NCBI): domain Eukaryota; kingdom Metazoa; phylum Arthropoda; class Arachnida; order Araneae; family Uloboridae; genus Uloborus; species Uloborus diversus. Next base: position 10,289,511 of record NC_072740.1, on the reverse strand, counting down.
CTATCAATTTCTGAGAAACAGAATTGCATTTATTAATAAGCAAAAAATGCACAAAGTAGAAGCAATTGCAGTTTGTTACTGCGTAATTTTGACATAGATTTAAGTTTTGAATATAAAAATGTACATATAGAAATCATACAAAATAAATTGATGTATAACAACTGAAGTATTCTGTTATACGAGACCGTAAGGACGTATAAATAAAAAAATGAATTGCTTCAGATAAATCTCTGACCATTTACTTATTTTTAAAGTAAAATCGGTCACATAGAGAAGTATCGATGTTATAAACAAAATATAGAAAAGTTTTTATGCTACAGAAAAAATCGAGAAAGGTTTGAAAAGTGTGTAATTGCAGAAACAGACTTACATATATTTTAAAATATTTTTTTTAATCTTCATTAAAAAATAAATGATTAAATTAGACAAGTTAACTTTACAAACTGCTTTTTTATTTCATAAGATAGTACTTCGTACTATAGTTTAATAAGCATTACTTTTTGAAACATTTTTAAAAATTTTAGTACCACCACGCTCATTTTTAGGAACATAAAAGTGAAAGTAATAAATATATAAATCATAAATTAATCAAAAATTATAAACTTGCTGTCCTAATGAAGTTCTCTAAACAGGGGTGGACTGGGTACCGCAAGAGGGCGCCAACCTTGGCCTCCGGAGGACGCAAAAAAAAAAAAAAAGGTGCAAAAAAAGCACCAGAAAGAAAAAAAACAAAGGTGCAAAAAAAGGGGGGGGATGAAAAAGAATGTAAGAAAAAAACGATGGTACACAGGTTTTCGAGTTTAAAGAAAAGAAAAAAAAGCTAAGTGAAATCGCACAGGTTTGTGACCACACCAAAAAAAGGGAAGTTGCACCAAAAAACAAAAACAATTAATTGATTGAAAAGAAAAATTAAAAAAATAGGTGTGTTCAGACTAGAAATCGCATAGGTCCACGGGCCAATGGACCAGTCCGCCTCTGTGTCTAAACTGTAAGTTTCGTAACCGTAAGGTAGGATACGCGATTTCTGTCAACTTACTTGAACGAGGAAAGTAACATTACTTCCTATGAAAGCAACAAACTAAAGCATAATTTAAGAAAAAAACAAAATGCTTCCCTTTAATTTTTGTAAATCATTCTTTAGCTTTAATTTAAAAAAATAAAATCCACCCAATACTGAAAACAATAACAAACAAATGAAAACACAATAGATTTTCTAATTCAGTTAATAATTATAATAAGTTCTCTAAACTTTAACGTTAAATAACATTGAAAAACATACAGATATTTACATTAGGTTATTCCAGCTTCTCTTAGAATTTCGGAAGCAATTTCACTATTTTGCGAAGTTATTTTTCTCCAACTTTCACTTAGTAGAACTGATGTGATATTTTTATTTATGTAAGTTTTCGCAGCAACCTTAAGAGCTGGGTCACTGTGGTAATACCCTAAAGCATACAAATCACAAACATTGACCATACTAATACAATTAATCAAATTGTGCGCACACAATTTCTTCAGAGGTTCTAACGCATACTTATCCGCAGCAGAATACAGCTGATAATATTCTTGAACAGTAAGCTTACAAAGTTGACCAGTGTAAAGGTATAAAATGAAATTTTCCATTATCTTAGCATCGAAGTCTTGAATAAAAAGTTTATCACCTAGTTTTTCCGTGGTATCGCTTTTAAGTGCGGCAGCAAGAACAGGCGATCGAGATGACAAAATACACTTGTGAACGGGAAATACCTTATCCCCAACAATTATGGTGAAATCACTAAACGCTTCAGATGAGTACAGTGTTCTAAGGTTATCGATCAAGCTATTAAAACCCTCTTCAGAAGATATTTCAGCTGTTGCAGGACATTCAGTCCAGCATTCCGTAACTCTAAAACAACAATACAAAATCAAATCACCGTTTGTTAAAAACCATGATATAGTGTTATCTTGATCTATTTCGTCCATATATGCGAATCGTACTCTTAAAATGTCCGATTTGTGTCCTTCCATATATATGGCATTGTTGCATTGCCAAATAGAATTACCTTTCGCATCTAGAAAAAATAATTCGTACCGAATTTTAAATTTTTTTCCCAGGTCAGGATTTTTTAACAATTGAGTTCGAAATACGTAATGGAAAAATCCTGGCGATATTTCCCTATCTATAAAGTTATTCCATACTGTCGGTGGCTGCGTCGGCATAACAACATCAGGACCCGTCACAGAAGATGTAATCCACAACTTTTCATCTAAGAAACTTTCTATTTTCCACGACAAACTTGTTATTTTCTCTATTATACCAGTACGAGGAGCACACTCGTTGGACATATTTTATAAAAACAATATCACATACTTCAAAAAAAAAAGAAATTATTGGGTGATTGTTTCACCCAATAATCTTACTTGTATTTTTGCCAAGTTATTCTTAAAGAATTATTCTATAAAGCAGCAGAATTACCTACTACCAGAAAGTAGCAGCAAATTATTCGAAGAACGGCAGACATCCAGCTAATCAAGAACCACGGTTAACTGTATGGTCATAGATTTTTTTTTTTATTCTAAGAGGAGCATCTGCTTCGTGGAGTAGCAACAACACGTTATACTGAATGTTTAAGCTCGCTTGCCGCAAAGGATCTTGGGATACATTGGCTCTAAACATAGAATTCGTGTTTTGAATCTCTTAACGTTATTTCAAAGATATTTGCCGTAATCAACTTGCAACAGTTAGGATTAGAAAGTAGTTTCGTTTAGAAGCAGGCACACCTTGCAATTTAACTTTTGCTGCAGTCTAAGTTGGACTTGATTTTCTTATAGCGGAATTGTTTTGAAGGTTTAAACGTTACTTCTAACCGTTTTGCTATATTTAAGAATTGTATTGATATTCTGCCGAGGGAAGATAAAGCGCAGTATTTGCAGAAATAAGCTTCTTGAGATATTTGAAGAAACGCGTTTTGCTCTAGATACTTGAGAAGGTTGCATTTCACTTAGTTCAATTCTTATTTTCTTCGGGGGGAGGGGGATGTTTACTTTTTTCAATTGTGGAAATAGTATGTGATTTTTTTTTCTATGAGGGAAATGGCGATTTTTACTTAGCTCAAATTTTACTGCGCATTTTAATTGAACTACTTTTTCTTTTGGTGAAAGAAGATTTTTCTATGTTCTAATGCATTTTTTAATTAAATTGCTTTTCTTCGGAATGGGAGGAGAGCTTTACTTTGTTATAGCTGCAATGCATATTTTTGCACAATCCAGCAGATTGCTTATTGTGCTCCTTTCCGTCTTGTATGTCGTAAGGGGGTAAACTATTTTCTTTATGATTGACCCGGCCAGTTATATGACCCTTTTCCTTGAACATCTACTTCAAAAATAATCATACAAACTTTATTTTTATATCAAAATTAATCGGTAATTGAGACCTATTTTTAACATGAAGTTAAAATTATGTCAACAACTTCAATGATTTTGATAAATAACCATTGAATTTGACACAAGAAAAATGACGCCTTTAAAGCAAAAAGATGAACTTTCGTCTGTAATACCTTTTTACTATAAAATTATCCAAGAATATATGAGGCAGTGAGAAGCAAATGGATGTAAGTGGACATTTTCAAGTTTTGTGTAAAACGCGTATTAAGATTACGTCGTAGGTAGGCTTTCATTGAATTTTTTTTCTAAATCATGCTATACAGCAGCACCTACCAGGGCTACTAGTCCTATATCTTGCTTCAATACAGAGGAGGGGTTCACCTACCATTATTACTGGTAATCTCCAAAATTTTAATTTTGCCACTTGCATCCCTTTGCCTCTCACTACCTCATATGATAACTCAAAAAATTCACAAAATTTCAATCTATTGGTACATTCAAGTTTTAATAAAATGTCTAAATTTATTCTGTAGTTACTAAATAGCTTGAATGATATGAAAACCAGTGCCATTTTCAACGTTTAGATCCGATATTTATGAATGGTTTGCTGTAACGCGGTCTCGAGTCAAGATTGAAGTACAATAAATCTGGGAGAATATTTTGCATTTTACTGGGACTTTTCAGTGGAATTTAAACTTTTTTTTTTGCTTCTTTGTTCGTATTAATTTATTTATTCGGTGGAATGTCTGAAAACGTACCCTAACTCTTAGTGGCTATTTATGATCTCATTCATTTCTTTAGAGGAATTTTCACATTTTATAGAAATTTTTCGAATGAATGAGGCACCCAGATTTTTTTAAAACTCGCCATGACTAAATTTTCGCGAGTCTGCAAAATTTTAAAAATTGTGGTTCATTAGTTCTGAGTTACATGAATTAAATTTTTAGCGTTTTTAATTAAAAACTGGAGTGTTTGATTTACAAATTTGAAGTTCAGGTCTAAGTTTGGAACTTCTTAAACTAAATATATTGAAGAAGTTCACTTCGAGTGTCTTCAATTTCTTTTTGTCTGCTTTAATGTAATACATGTTTCAACTTTTGGGTAATTTACAATAAGGCGGACCATTTTGACGAAAGTTAAAATTTTTTCGCCAAACCATTACATTTAAACCGAATAAAAATATGAAAAGATAAACTAAAATTAGTGAAAAAATTATAATGTTTAGAAATTTTACCTGCGTTCAGATACAGTTCACCGATTACGACGCGTGGCTGGTCAGGTTGCGGTTATTACGCCGCTGGTATTTTTCTGGTGAGCCCGGTATATTAGCTATATTTCCGAATATTCGTGGTTACAGCGCAATTATTGTTTGTTTTCCGAGAGAAGGCACTTGACTCCTTCCTCGTCACGTGGTATCCGATGATTCTATTTCGCTGTTTTCGGCCGAAGGTATATTCAGATCATAGCATTTTGTTGTAAAAGCAGCAGATTTTAAAATGTATGAATAAATAAAATGACAACAGACAACTGAAGCAAGTGATGCAAAGGACACTAAGACTTTTTTGCACATTAAAATGCACGCCCAAGTTAAGGCTGTCTGGTTGTCTCCTTTAGAAGTGCGTGGATTGCTTACCGATCACCCCCGCGTAAAATGGAACTGCGCGTTCGAGGAGGCGTGGCGAAGAGCCTTTTCGTGAAAAACGGGCAATAGTTCTAATTCAGCAAAAGACGACTCTCCAATCAAAGAGTAAAACTTGAAACACGACCGGATTGGCCAAAAAATACTATGTGATCTCGCTAACCACTTCAAGACTTTGGTGAGAGATGAGTGAAAGCGGTTGCAACAGGATCCACTGCCAGAGAGTGACCGCAAGCATTTCCGAATGTAGGTAGGTGAAGAGCAGCTGTTGCCGTTTCCAAATGCTTGCGGTGGAATTGGCGCGAAAGTTTCCTGTTTCCAAACGTACCTGTAACGTGATCACCTGGCTGCAATTAATGATTGCAAAAACTTTTAATTTGTCAGAAACCAATTGAAGTACTTGTCATAGTAATATTTTCTTTGGGACAAGGAGATTCATTTTGCTCTAGTTGTAATGCGTATTTTATTTAAACTCTGTTTCCCCCCCGAGTTCAGGGAAATATTTTCCTTTTTTTTCGGTTTGTATATTATTACCCGACCCCCCTAAGGGCATGGGCGCACCTCCCTCAATATCGCGGAGCCTCCCCCCCCCTCCAAATGAAAAAATACCTTTCAAACCAACTCCCCCTAAAAATTGCGCAGTCTGTGCCATGACCCCCCTAGATGAGCACCCCTGTATTATACGTATAAATAAATTCCTTTCCTTCTAAGGAGGAGTGGATTTTCGTTTTTATTTAATTGCAATGCGAATTTAGATTACATTCACCCTTTTTTCTAATTGAAAAAGGCGTATTTTTATTAAATTTTCGTTTTTTTTCCAATTACAAAGCGTATTTTCATTTAATTTATTAAGTTATCCTAAAAGAATTATTCTATACTGCAGTAGAATTCGTACTACAGTAAAGTAGCAGCGAAATATTTGAAGAACTGCAGACATCCAGAAAAAATTCAGCTTTTTTTTTTGGAGGAAGATGCACTTTTTGAATGGGCTGCTATGTTTTAATTCTTTCTTTTTTCAGAGGGAGGGGAATTTTTTATTTTGCTCTTATTTTGATGAGTGTTTTATTGAAATTATTTTTTCTTCGGCGGGGGAGGGAGAGGAAGGCTGCTTTTGGTTCATTTTTTACATTTCGAAGAATTTGATGTCTAAATCTGTATCCATATGCTGATTTGTAAACATGTCATTCAAACATCTTATGTAGGTCCTCGGTGGCAAGTGGTCTGGGCGATTAGATTGGTGCATCCAAGGTGGTGTATTTGACTCCTGCTCTCACCCTAAGTGTAATTTCCTTTCTTTGTACTATCTATTCTTTCGTTTATTGTGTGAGCTTTAATTCTAATTTGAACATTGACGGAAAATAATAAAACGTTTACCAAGGCAGGACGTTATTTTCGTTGTCTCTTGATATCGAAGTGAAACTGAAAGTCTTAGATAGTAGCTGAGTAATAAGAAATAATAGTTTTTTTTTCAGTATCATTAACTGATAAATAAGATTATGTACACCGATTAGGACCCTTTGAGGATGTTGATACAATACAAGGGTGCCGATTCCCCAAGAGTGTTGGAGTACTCAGTTTCACTAAATTCCACGAAGGCGGCCACGAACAAACCTTCCCCCCCCCCCACACACTAAAAATATCAATGGCGCAACCTGCACCATGAAAGGCACCCTGTCGTGTGCGCGAAGCATACATTTTCTGCTTTAAAGTGATCCTGTTTGGTATTAAAATAATTACGAAGTATGATAACCTCCATTATCAATACCACACACAACCAAACTACTAGGGGTAGTTTTTGCAAAACATAAGGTTGTGCTGATAGAATTGTCTCAGCAAAAACAACCTTGTTGTAAAAACTTCCCCGCCAAGAAAACCTTGAACTCTTCCCCACAAAAAAGAAAGCCTTCATCCTAAACCCCAAAACGCTCAGCCTTAAAAAGTCATGATATCTAGTTTGCCCGCCAAGTATCTGCCAAACTATCTCCCTCCCTGTTCTCCTTTTTCATCACACCTACTTCCGTTAGATCCTCCTCCCACCTTCAACTCCTCAAAAATATGGATAGATCCTTTAAATTGGTTATCTAGTTTGGCGAGAAGCTTTTTGCTCACCAAGCAACCAACTCAATTAGAAAAACTTCCCGCCAAACTAGATAACCAAAAAAAGGATTTATTTATATTTCTGAGGAGTTGAAGGTGGGAGGAGGTTCTAACGGAAGTAGGTGTGATGAAAGAGAACAGGGAGGATGATAGTTTGGCAGATACTTGGCGGGCAAACTAGATATCATGACTTTAAAAGGCTAAGGGTTTTTTGGTTTAAGATGAAGGCTTTCTTTTTTGTGGGGAAGGGTTAAAGGTTTTCTTGGCGGGGAAATTTTTACAACAGGGTTGTTTTTGCTGAGATATCACATCTTTTTGCATTGATATTATCACTTTGTCTGTATTTTTAGAATTGAGAATTTCAAGTCATAAATATTTAATTGAAACAACGTTGTTTTGTGTTTTTAAGGAACAATAATGGCAAGCTTAATTTTACATCAGGTTATTTTCTGACCAGTAAGATTCTATGTTCGTTTGGTGAGAATTGGGCCGTTTAAATTTTATTGCAATTCTTGTAGCCTCTCTGTTGCAAAGAAAACTGCTTGGATAATAAAATACAATATTTTCATCATATTGTTTTCAAGTAATTTTACAACTTCGCAATAAATTCTATTACAGCATCTTTATTTGACGGATTATTCAACATTTTCATGAAATTATTTTTTAATGTTTTACAACTTGGGTGCCATTCATTAATTACGTAAGGGTCCCGAGGAGGAAAGGAGTTGCAAAATTCTCTACTTACCCTTACTTTGGGGAGGGGGGTCAACCATATTCTTACGTAATATTTTCCAAGTCGATATTTTATATTAGAAATCGTGCGGTCTAGTGGTTTCTCTGGGACCACATTTCATTTGCGTCTGAAAGGTCAAAAACGTATTAAGATGAGCTGATTTTTCTTTGTTTTACAAAGAATGATTAGTGTAAAATATAATAAAAGAATGCTAGCACGTTTTATTCTTAACTAGCCGCCTGCGGCGACCAGCTGGTTCGCCTTCTTACGCCATTCGCCTTTCTGTGCAAGCAGCCACCTACGGCTCATTTACCTTGTCATTTACCTTTTTAATTCAAGTTTGCCGCCTTCGGCGGCTGTTTAAATAAATTTGGTAGCATTATTATCAATCCATCTCTATCTTTTTTTCTTGTGCCATTTTTACGCCAAGATTGACGCCTTCGGCGGCTATCTACCTTTCAATCCATCTCTAAATTTTCTTATCCATCTCTATTTATTTTAACATCCCTGCCTATTTCCTAAAAAAAACAAAGATCACTCAAAAAACTGTTTTTTTATTTAAGTAGAGAAAAAAAAAAGTTATTTTCAAAATTCCCCGTAGTGTGCAAAAAGTATCGTTTGACAAAGAAAAAAAAATCTCGCTGCTTTTATTGAATTAAATTCGCACAACTATGAAATGTAACGTAATATAGATACAGCAAAACGTCCAGCTTGGGCGGGGGGGGGGTGGAAAAAGAAAAAAAAATGCAATCCCTAAATCAAACAAAAAAAAAGGAAAGAAAAAAAGCAAGCGCTGCCGGAAAAACACGTGGTCATCACGTCATAAAATGTAGAAGTAAGCTATATAGTAAAAAAAAAAAGATTAACATTGTTTGCGATTAAGATTCCGTCGTAAATATCGAATCGAAATCCAAGTAGTGACGTCAGAGGCATAAAGGAATGAAGAACCTTTTTTCGACTGATGCGTGGAAAGACATGATGTGTTCAGCATTGAAAAAATTGTAAAAAAAAACTATTGCTTAATTTTAAGAACTTTTTTCTTCTGAAGAGGGCGAAATGTTTTTACTATTACCAACTTTAATTTTAGAAATGAGGCTTTGATACTTCTCACAGGATGATATTAGAAAAAAATAAACTCATGAAAAGCTGCAAATTAAAGTTTTTTTCAAAAATTCTTAAAAAATAGAAAAATTGCTCTGCCTTCAAATTTTTTTCATTCATCATATTTAAAATTCAATTTCCTACACTATAGTACAAAAAATATTTGTGCGGTGCGATTGATTCTGGGTCTGTGAGGTAAAAAGTGCAAAAAAACACATAAAACATTACATAACTTTTTTTCTAATTAAAATATCAAAAATCGAAGCCCGAGGTGCACATCTTCGGCAAAAACAACACCTGTATACCAAATTTCATCTTTCTAGGCCTTACCGTTTTCCCGGGAAGCGCGCCACACACACACACACAAACATCTTATTTTATTATATGTATAGATTAGTATCGCATCATAAACAAAACATTTCGAAAAAACATTGTCTAGATTCCAACGTCTTAGTAAATATTTCTTTACACGAAAAGGTTTAATTTAAAAAATAGTGAATTTAATAACGATGCCAGTGATGTAAGATTCGTTCTGTTATTATTTTCAGAAACGAAATGGAATCTTACGTAAGAATGGGGGGGGGGTGAAAAATCTTACGTACCCTTACATGGGGGAGGGGGGTCAAAAATTGCCAAAATCATCCATATGTAATTAATGAATGTCCCCTTTGCGGACTATATTAATCTAGCTCTTCATCTATTAATGATTTCTTTTCTTAAATCGTGGATTATTTGGCGTTTTATGGGATAATTTTAATTGTTTGGTGATTTACCTTTCTTTTGATGAAACTCTTTGTCTTGTTTAATACCTAGTTTTGTAAGTTCACTAAAAAGACAAACTAACGTATGTTATGACCAAGCAAAATAAAAAAAAAAACACAAGTCTTTAAATATTTTAAATTTGAATGTGTCAGAAGATGTATGCAACTGTACTCTACGTCAAATCGCGGATATCACAAATTTGCCACAGCATTGTGTATGCGCATGGACTAAGCTCATTTCAAAAATCTTTGCTTAAATTGCAAAAATTTCGTCTGTTAACAAATTACTGCAAAACACGGATATCCACACACATATTTCATATATTTCAATTCATAATGTGTTATGTTTGTGAAAAAGGCATTGATTTAGAAAATAAGCAAACCAATAAATAAGTGTTATTTTTCGCTTTCAATTATATAGTTAGATGTATCACATTCATATGCGTACAGTTACATATAATTTCGCCGACATTTAAAATTTCTTCCCCCTTAAATATATCAAAACCGATAAACAGGAAGGAAAGAATTTTGTGTATGTCCTCAATGCCCCTCCCCCCCCCCCTCAAGAATATGAATGCAAAAAATCATTACCATAGCCCCCCCCCCCGGGGAGCTGCTGCCAAACCTCGGGAAGGTGCGATTTGGGTACAAACAAGGGGGAGAGGATCAAATGGCACATCAGTAGGGCACAAGGAATGTGTGTGCAAAATTTCAGCTTGATTCGTCTTTTCGTCTGGGCTGTAGCACTGTCAAAGAAAGCGAAAACTTTTTTGAACAGCGATTTTATAACTTAAATCCCTCCTCTCCCTGATGGTCCAGGGGACTGTATTTTAGTTTACGTCGTCAGGGGCCACTAGAGATTGAGTATACCAAAAATCAACACCAGGGGGTCTTCATGGGACTGAGATACAAAGGGGTGAAAAAACCAGAAAAACTCCAACTTTGTTCTGTCGTGTAAACTGTTCTTGGTCGCTTTTATTTTCTTTCGTCTTTCTTGGCGGTGGATTTGCTTTTGTTGGGCTACTGACGTTTGGTTCTCTTGGCGGCGGGACGCTCCCGTGTCCCGTGATCATTCTAATGAAATCTTTTACGGAGTGTTGTCCTCTGGCAGAGTGACTCAATGGTGAGGAATTGGCCAAGTACGCTCAAGGTCGTGAGTTCAAACCTAGTTCCTGTTGGTGGATTTTATAGATGCGGAAAATTGACAGTGCTGTTGCAGTGTGATTATTCGACATATAAACGATCCCTCGAGGCACAATTAAATTCCAAGTGCAGTTTGGCATCGTGAATGCCAAGGTATTAACATATGGTCGGAAACTAGGTGTCAAAATTATCGCATCGTGAAAGTCCAGGTGCCTCCATCCACTGTAATACTAGAAACCAAAAGCTCAAGTGACAATGGCATCCACCGATAGTTGTGCCAAATGGAAAGATGTTTGCCAGACCTTGAGGGTCTGCAAAAGTGATCAATGAATACCTTGCCCCATAAAAATAGAAAAAAAATATTTGTATGAATAAATTGTTTTAAAAAAATCCTCACTTTTATCTTTAATAACTTGCTTTGCTATATAACTCGCGCGACAGGGGAAATTTGTTAACACAACTATTAGCATTAAGCTCAAAATTGAAATTAAAGAATAATATGAGGCAGTGAAAAGCAAAGGCATGTAAGTGGACATTTTCAAGTTTTGAGTAAAACGCGTTTAAAGATAACATCCTAGGTAGGCACCTAGGTAGGTTCATTATTTTTTCCCTAATTTATGCTGTACAGCAGCATTTACCAGTGCTACTAGTACTATCTCTAGCTCAAAGACTCCTCTAGCCCCCCAGAGGAAGAAATTCCTCTACTATTTGTACTGGTTATCTACAAATTTTTAATTTTGTCACTTACATCCCTTTGCACTGACTCATACGAATCCTCTTGCATATGATCCTAGTTTCAGTCCAACAGAATAAATCGTATTAAATAAAGCAAAATTCAAATAACAAATTGCAGACTCAGAAACTGTTTTCGGAGTGGGTCCCATATTAGAAGTACATCAGAGTCAGTTTATAAAGTTCTTGATATAACTCCCCTAAATTTTGCTTTGGAGAACTTTGGAGAGAGTCTGGGCAAGTAAACCTCTCTTACGGAATGGACTGGAGCTCTCAAATAAAAGCGGACTGTTTCCTTAAATTTCTATAGTCGGAAAGCAAAAAATTTTCATTATTCAGCTTGTTTTTTTTCTTTCGAGAGGCAGAGAGAAAAAAAACAAAGAACTTTTAAGCTTGCATTATATTTCAGGCTCTGAATAAAGTGATAAGTACTGTTTTTATGCACAGTGGCGTACCTAGAACGCGTGACCCCCCCCCCCCCCCCAAGATCACACGCCAGCAAAAAAAATTAATTTAAAAAATAGGAAAGTCATACAACTTTCAGAAACTTTTTTTTTTTTTTTTTGTGGTGTAACAAAATTTTAAGCTTGCTACATACAACAGACAAATATAAATTTCGACTGCGTTTTATGTAAAATTTGACTTAGGCACCTATGTGCTCCATTTTCGTTGAAAACAGTTTTTCGTTGTTTTTGAGTGGATTCGTTGTTTTGAGTGTTTTAATGCTTTGCAAACACAACTAGTGATGCTACTGCTTTTCATCTTCATGGATTAAATATAATTTTAAGTATTGGAAAAAAATTTAGAATTGAAGTATTTATATTTTTTATCAAATCGTAAACCCAGTTTGGGTGCCACCCCCACCCAAAGGGTGTCATTCAGCGGAAACGCAACCTCCCCCCCCCCCGGATGTGGTGCTACTGAGTTTGATTGATAAAATGTAAATTTGGGAAATGTTTCATAACTTGAGTTCTTATATTTTTTTTACTCATAAATTCATTTTATGTATTACCTTCAGACGGGTGACACCGGGACAGACCTCCCCCGGGGAAAGGGTGGGGGGCGTCCCGTATTGACGTTACTGCTTAAAAGATCGATTGCGTTGGTTAAGAAGGTCTTCCATTGAATTTCAGTCATATAAATTATAACATTTATATCACATGTATAGTAATCTTTTTTTTTTTGTAATGTTTCAGACCATAAGAATCACGTTTATAGTTAACGAATAAAACACACAAAACAGAGTGTTACTAACCTTTTTATATGGTGCATTTTGTCAAAAGCATAACATGATGACTGAAGACTTGAAACACTCATTTGTATTCACTAAAAGGCTTTATAATAACAACCATGTAACATAACAATGGATCATTCCGACCAATTTCTGAGAAAAAACATTGTATTTATCGAAAAATCAAAAATGCACTAACTAGAAGTAATTGCAGTTTTACTCACTGGATAATTTGGCGTAGCGATCAACATAAAAATGTATACATCCAAAAAATAAACTGATGTATAACTACTGAAGTATGCTGTAATACAAAACTATAAAGACTATATTAACGAAAAAAAACTAATTGTCGCGGATAAATCTCAGCACATTTACTTTCTTATTTTTAACGTAAAATAGGTAACGTAGAAAAGTATCGATGTTACAAAAAATTTCTGAAAAAAAAATATAATTTTATAAACAGACTTACATTTATTTTGAAACATTAAAAAAAAATCTTCATTGAAGAATAAATAATTAAAATATCCAAATTAATTTTATAAACTTGTTTTTATTTTAGGAGATAGTACTTCGTACTATTGTTTAATTAGCATTACTGCTCGCAACTTATTTACACATTTTAATACTATGACAATCATTTTTTTAAATGAAATGCCTTTTTCCTTTAGAGGCTATAGAAGTCAAATTAATAAAAATATAGTTTCAAACATAAATTTGCTGTTCTAATGCAGTCGCCTAAACTATGAACTTCGTTTTTTTTTTAACTGCGTAATTTCTGTCAACCTACTTGAACGAATATCATTTCCTACAAAAGCGACAAACAAAAGCCTAGTTTTTGTAAAACAAAAGAAAAACAAATGTTCCCCCTGGCGTTTTTTGACGCATTCTTAAGCTTTAATACAAGTTTTAAAAATTACACCAATAATGGAAATATTAACAAACAAATGAAAACACAATGGATTAACTGATTCACGTAATAAGTAAGTTCCCTAAAACTTATGGTTAAATAACATTCAAAAACAAAGATATTTACATTAGGATATACTAGCTTCTCTTAGAATTTCGGATGCAATTTCACTATTATATGAACTTATTTTTCTCCAATTTTCACTTAGTAGAACTGCTGGCGTATTTTTAACGATGTAAGCTTTCGCAGCTAACTTAAGAGCTGGATCTTTGTGGTAATACCCTAAAGCATACAAATCACAAACATTAATCAAACTGATACAATTGATCAAATTGTACGCACACGTTTTCTTCAAATGTTCTAACGCATACTTATCCGCAGCAGAATACAGCTGATAATATTCTTGGGCTGTAAGCTTACTAAGTTGGCCAGTGTACATGTATAAAATAAATGTTTCCACTGTCTTAATATCGAAGTCTTGGATAAACAGTTTATCACCGAGTCCTCCCAAGGTATTACTTTTAAGTATGGCGGCAAAAACAGACGATCGAGCTGACAAAATACACTTGTGAACTGGAAATACCTTATCCCCAACAACTATTGTGAAATCACTAAATGCTTTAGAATGGTGCAGGGATGTAAGGTTATCGATCAAGCTTTTAAAACCCTCTTCAGATGATGTTTCAGCTGTTACGGGATATTCTGAAGTGCATTCTGTAACTTTAAAACGACAGTCCACAATTAAATCATTGTTTGTTAAAAACTTTGATATAGTGTTGTTATAACTATATTTTTCGTCCATATATGCAAAGACTACTCTTAAAACGTCTGATCTTTGCCTTGCCATATATATGGCATTGTAATGTTTCCAAATAGAATTACCTTTTGCATCTTGAAATGATAATTCGTACTGAATTTGAAACGTTTTTTCGAGGTCAGGATTTTTCACCAATTGAGCTCGATATACATAATAGAAAAATCCTTGGGACTTTTCCCTGTCAATGAAGTTATTCCATACTGTCGGTGGCTCCGTCGGCATAATAACATCAGGACCCGTCACAGAAGAAGTACACCACAACGTTTCAGTTAAGAAGGTCTGTATTTTCCACGACAAACATGTTACTTTCTCCACTTTACTAGTTTGTGTCAAAAACTGGTTCGACATGTTTTACAAAATCAGTATCACATACCTCAATAAAAGAAATGATTGACACCGTGTTCATAAACTGCGAAAAAATATCAGCGAAATTTCCGAGTCCGAAGAATGTCGAATTCCGGCGAATCAAAAACTGCAGTTAACTTTCATATCGTTCCTGCAGCAGTTTTTCATTCCAGTAGGAGCATATAACAAATGGGTTGCACATGAGAAGCTATACTCAGTTCACTTCATGCAAAGGATCTTGGGATAGGTTGGGTTCAATAAAAGTTGGAGTCACCGTGTTCAACTGCGACATATAAAATCCAGCAAAGTCCGGGCGGCTTGAGTTTTTCCTCTTATTGTTTGTTTCTTATTTTTAAGATAGCTCTGATCTGATTAGCTTCAGGAACAAAGATACAGGTACTGAATACACTGTCATCCTTAGTATTTCGATTTTTCTTAGTTCGATTCTATTTTCTAAAGTGGAGAAGAGATCGATGTTTATTTTGTTCTCGATCGATTCCGAGTCACAACTGACTACAACTGTATTTATGTCGAGGACTGCATACTAAGTGCCTTGCCTCCATTATTTTTTTTATACCGATAGATGGCAGCACCATCACCGGATCGAACAGTTAATGAGAATTTAGAACTAGACCAGGAGCTAATAGCTACCTGGTGCTAGCACCCCCAGAGGTATCATTTCACTTGGAGGACATTGAGACCACGAGCATATTTAACGTCGCTCAGCCCCCTTTAATGACGACGGTGGATCTTCGACCATCGAGGTTCGAACTCAGGACCCTCCGGCCCCGTTATTTTGTTCTAATTGCGTAAAGCATATATTACCTTTTTCAAGGAGGGAGGGATTTTTACTTATTTTGAATTTTTATGCGCATTTTATCTGGGTTCATTTTTTTGGGGAAGAGGTTTTTATGTTGTTCGAATTTTAATCTTCATTTTAATTAAATTGTTTTTCTTCAAAAAAAAAAAAAGAAATCGTTGATTTGTTAGAATTGCAATGCGCATTTTAATTATTTTTTTAATAGGGGAAAGGGGGACACGGGCTTTCTTTTTGTTCTAATTGCGATGGGTATTTTAATAAAATTGTTTTCCATGCGGGGGAGGAGTTAATGGTTTTGTTTCTGTTGTAATGCATTTTTTAAATAAATTCTTCTTTTCTCGAGGGGCAAGGGTTTTTTTTCGAATTGTATATTTATTATATATTTTAATTAATTCCTTTCCTTCGAAGGGGAGTGAATTTTTCACTTTGCTCCAAATGCAGTGCGTATTTTAATTAAACTATTTTTTTCTCGGGTAGGAAGATTGACTTTTATTTTTTTTAAACTATTTAATTATTATTTTAATTAAGTTTTCTTTGTTCAGAGAACACTTTTTTCATAGAACACAAGTGGCACTTTTTTTAGAAGGAGAGGTTGATTATTTTCTTTTGCTGTTATTGCAATGCATATTTTAAAGAAATTCTTTTTCCTGGGGGGGGGGGAGAATCCGCATTTGATCTTATTTTTTAACCTTCGAAGAAAATAACAGCCTAAACTTACATCCATTTACAGATCCATAACATATGTCAGGCAAACATCTTCCTCGAGTCCTCGATGGCAATGTGGTCTGCGATTAGCATGGTGCATTTGAGGTGGCAGCAAAAAACTAAAGAAAAAGAACATGAAGGAGCCAACGATCGTCATCAAAGTAGGTGTTCCAAATTACAACCCCAGGCCGTAATGTATGCCTCACATGTTCGGTGCATTGAAGATCGAACGTCAAAGCGAGCGTGGCAACAAAAACCGCGTGTGCGCTTGCACCGCCATCTGATGCTTCGGTTTACGTAACGAAATATATCGTGCACGCCAGACAAAAACTTACCAGCATTTTTACTGTGTTAAAAATAATAAACATGTTTTCTCCTCTTATTTGTGCCGTCACTATCGCGGTAGGAAAGCGTTTCCGACCATGCATTGCTATGTGCTTTTCCATCATCTAGGTGTACTCTATCTGCCCTGAAAGTCTGTAAACGCTGTACTGATACACCCTGTATACATATGTGTGTATACGTGTATTCCTCAAAAGCAATGACATACGAAAGAAACATTCAGACAGATGTTAGTTGAGGCCCCTAGTTTCAAAACCGGACACATGTAGAAAACCAAATTTTACAGGAGACGTAAAAGTCCGGTTTTGAAGCTGAGGCAGACCTTCCCGCCCCATTTCAAGGGGGAAAGAAGCGGTTTTTGAACCTAATATTGAGCAGGCAAATAGGCCTTATGATTCTCTACAAGATTAACAAAAAAAAAAAAAAAAAAGAAAATCGAATTTTTTGCAAGTATCCGGTTTTGAAACTAGGGGCCTCATATCTAAGAAAAGCTGAGCATCTAGGATAACAGTAGAATAATAAGTAATCAACGTTTTACGCAGTAACCCTTAACTGGTGAAACAAATATAATCCGATGAGGTTGCTTTGACGATGTTGATACTTACAGGGGTGCCCACCCCAGTCCCCCACAAATTCTACGAAGTCCGTCACTAACGAAAGCCCGCCAAAGCCGAGAGAAGTGGCCTTAAATTCCTCCCCCTCCCCTATCAATAACAATTTTGATGGCGCAATCTGTGCCGTGAAGGGCACCTCTCTCGAGGGTACAAAGCGAAAATTTTCAGCTTTAAAGTTCTTCTGTTTAGTACTGACGGAATGCCTTCTATATGGAGTAGGAACAACTCCCCAGTAAAGAAACCGCACACAATCAAGGCTTCAATGGGATTTTTCTCAAATCCCAGGAATAAAATTTCTCAAATCCAGGAATAAATTTTCTCAAACCCCATGTAATTTTAACTTTATACTGGAATGATTAGCCGCCAAGAGCGTGGCAACAGCAAAAACATTTATTTATAAAGCGAGTTTGGGGTCGTGGTAGCCTGATCGGTAGAGTTTCGGATTCGGGGCCGGAGGGTCCTGAGTTCGAACCTCGATGGTCGAAGACCCACCGACGTCATTAAAGGGGACTGGGCGACGTTAAATATGCTCGTGGTCTCAATGTCCTCCAAGGGAAACGATACCTCTGGGGGTGCTAGCACCAGGTAGTTATTAGCACCTGGGCTAGTTCTAAATTCTCATTAACTGTTCGATCCGGTGATGGTGCTGCCATCTATCGGTATAAAAAATAATGGAGGCAAGGCACTTAGTATGCAGTCCTCGACATAAATACAGTTGTAGTCAGTTGTGAATCGAAATCGAAAATAAAGCGAGTCGCTTATTTGCTAGATTCTGTCTAACATTTGCATGCCTGCTGGTAGCAGGATATATGACGTCTATGTTTTTATATTGTAAATAAAAGAATTTTATTTTATAATTAAGTATTCTTCATATGTCCTCATGTTCGCGGCCAATTGGACCTCGTGATAGACTCATAAAATTCTCATTCTAAAGAAATATTTCAGTGTGTTGTCCTCTGGCAGAGTGGCTTTGTGCTGAGCGCCTCGGTGGCCGAGCGGTATTGCTCAGCAATCTCTTGCAAGCTAAGAGTCGCGGGTTCAATTCCCGCCGACTGCA
The DNA here is from genome assembly GCF_026930045.1 of Uloborus diversus. Taxonomy (NCBI): domain Eukaryota; kingdom Metazoa; phylum Arthropoda; class Arachnida; order Araneae; family Uloboridae; genus Uloborus; species Uloborus diversus. The sequence continues at coordinate 10,271,104 of NC_072740.1, read as the reverse complement.
CTGGGTGTTCTTTGTCTGTAAATTATTTCATGTTCTGCAATATATGGAATAAAAAATATTGACTTAATAGAGGCAAAGCCGAAGTAATGTAACAAAGGCCTCATAGTGCGAGTCAAATACAGTAGTGCTGAGACGTTGATCTCGTACGCCCATGGTCGTGAGTTCTAACCTGGGCCCCTCGTGGTGAATTTTCAAGATGCAAAAAATTGTCAGTGTCCATGCTGCATGAATGTGCGGCATGTAAAAGTTCCCTCGCAGCAAAATGAAACTTGAAGTGCAGTTTCACATCGTGCATGCCTAGATCTCGTCGGAAACTAAATGTCAAAATTTTGAAGTGAAAATGGCTATTCGCGAATGGTGGTGACACACAGACGAATGAATGCCAATAACTGCTGAATGCATTAGGCTGTGAATGGTATGAACCCCAACTCGCAGCCTCAACAGAAAGAAATAAAGAAGAAAAAAAACTGTGGACCCCCCCCCCCCCCACGCAAAGACGCAAAAAAAAAAAATGTAAACATGAAAACCTGAAATTCATTTCCCGAACACATTTGTGTCAGAACGAAATTTTAGGTGGGCTAGTGTACAAAAAAGAAATAAAAGTGGTGGGTCCGGTGGTTTAACCTCTAGAAATTTTTCAAATTTGTAGTCTAAAAATGCATTTCAGTTTCATATTTTTCAAAAACTGACGCCACTGGTGGCACTTTAGAACTACCTACAGTGAAACACGTAATTTATTTACATTAGTAATGCATGTTACTATAGGGGTGCCCCCCCTCCCCCATAAGAAGCTAAAAAGTGTCTCACATCCCATAATCAGAGCTCCCTCCCAGAAAATAGAAAAAAATACCCTTTAAAACATTCCCACTAAAAATTTCAGTGGCTCAGCCGGCACCCCCATCAACAACTCCCCCCCCCCTCTTGTGGGTTCCACTGTGTTAGTGCAATACATGTATCTGTGTATATTTAGGGAATAAAACGAACATTAAAAAATTGTTACGATAAAAAAAAATTCTTTAAAAAAAATTGCGTTATTATTAGAAACAAGAAGTAACAGAAGTTCCTGCTATAGAGATGTACTATATTACAATCGTTCGTCAAATGCAGACAAAGCAACAGATGGTTTCAAATAAAATAAATCTCGTAAAAAAATCGAAAGCTCTGGCAGTTAAGTCGAATAAAAACAGCAGAAAACCTTTCAATTTCTGCAAAATGAATCATTCATAGTATAAATGTTTTTTTTTTTTTTTAAATGAAGTTTTGTAATTGAAAAGCATTGGCGAATCAAAATACATTGTGTGTTAACTGCCTGGAGGTGCTTCTTAATTACGTGCTAGTATTCTAGCAATTCAAAGGTCAAGTATGAATCCTCATTACATAACTCACGTCTATACGACATCACAAACTAAGCAGAGGGGAGAAGTATTTTATTTGTTCTGAGAAATTGCAAAGACTAATTAACTGTAGCTCTGTTTGAGCTTAGCCTTCGGATTGACCACGTGAAAAAACAAATATGTTTTAGTCATAACTTAGAAATCTAACTATAGTAATGAGAATGTTAAATTGCTTATCACGTGACTTCTCAGTGCTTTTTTTTCCCCTATACTCGCTTTGCAAAACTGTAGAGCCATCTTGAGAGGATCAATTTCTGCTTTATTAACAATGTTTTGTTTTGGCTCAAGGGCGTAGCAAAGGGAAGACTTTAAGGATAAAACTCCCTCCGAAACTCGGAATTTTTTCTGTTTTAACCAAAGAAAAGGACTAAAACTATTTATATGTCCCTCAGAAATTTGGTTTCTGGCTACGCCACTGATTTGGCCTGTTCTAATTTTTCAATCAACCACCTAAATGTACTAAATGATATTTTAAGGGGGCTTTGAGTCACATCCAATTAGAAAATGGATAAACATTTTTCGCATTGTATTTCGCTATAAATGATAGCACTGCAAAGAAAAAGTTGGTGATTTTAATGTTAGCGATTGTTTGAGCGCATGACAACAGCTTGCTTTATAATGTATTCTGTGCAATAAATGAAAATGCAAATATTTATAATACTGTGCTCAATATCGAGGTTTGCCAAAAATTTGTTCTTTTTCTCTTTTTGCTTCTTTAACAGATGGATGTGTTTAGGAAATTATTGTCTAGTCCTAATCAAATTTCCTGATCCATGACCCAGATTTCTTCTAATCATTTGTCAAGAGTGGGACAGCACTTTTATTAGAGGACTTCTAGAAATGTATTTATCTCTAAACTGCCTTGAACCGAAAAGAAAAAAATATCTATGTGAAAATGTTACAGACGAATGTACAGTAAAACCTGTGAAGTTGACCACTCTTGTAAGTTGACCACCTGTCTAAGTTGACCACTAAAGTAGTGCACCGCGAGTGGTCAACTTACACAGGTTTCACTGTGCAGTAAAACCTGTGAAGTTGACACTCTTGTAAGTTGACCACCTGTCTAAGTTGACCGCTTTTTTCAGGCACGGAATCAGCCCTTATCCTATAAATCAACCTTTGTAAGTTGACCACCTGTTTCAGTTGACCACTAAAGTAGTGCACCGCGAGTGGTCAACTTACACAGGTTTCACTGTGCAGTAAAACCTGTGAAGTTGACACTCTTGTAAGTTGACCACCTGTCTAAGTTGACCGCTTTTTTCAGGCACGGAATCAGCCCTTATCCTATAAATCAACCTTTGTAAGTTGACCACCTGTTTCAGTTGACCACTAAAGTAGTGCACCGCGAGTGGTCAACTTACACAGGTTTCACTACTATCATATTACACGTGAATATGCACTAGCTATACAGCAGCCGTATGAGACTTATAAATCTATTCAAAATTATCTTTTAAATATTTTCATCGAAAAAAAAGCATTTATTCATGGAATTATAAGCTGGGCTGTATTAAAGTGATGCCTAACAAATGATAAGAAATATGAACCAGTACAATAACTTCGGAACAATTATCTAGTATTCCGCTGTTTCTCATTGTAATCGATAATATTATTTGGTAGTAATTCATTCCCATGTTAATTTGAAGAAGAAAAGCTCTATATTTTAAAATAAAAAATCGCCCGTCTAGGTATGACAGGTGAAAATTGCTTCTACATTGGAACAAAGCCATTGCCTGTTTAATGATATTTTCATAATAAAGAATAAATACCTTTGTGCTAAATAGTTGAAATTTTAACCCTAACTCCAGTGGATGAAACCTAAACGCCAGTAGCATTCATTGTTGACCACTTTTTCTTTTCTTCATTCTCCTAAAATGACAGTCTTGCCAGTAAAAGCCTCGTCAAAATAAAGCATTTTCCTGCATGTCAAACATTACCAAAATATATTATCAAATGATCATGCCGTGGAGCGAGTTTCGTTGGTGATGAAGTCAGGAGCGTTACTCGATCATTGGATATTATATATTTGAGGATATTCTTCGAATTACACATTTAATGGGGTCACACACATCTGACACAATATTTTTATGCAAAAAATTACCTTTCAGAATCGCATCCTTATAAAAATTTGTAAAATAACTCTAATTTGAAAATAAAAATACCGATCAGTTACTTTGCAATGGCTGTATCAGTGTAGCACATTAGATAATCCTTCACTAAATATTTAATCCTTGTCCAATATCTAAAACATCGGAAGAAGTATTCAGTAATAATCATGCTAGAGCTGAATAAAACAGTACAGGGTAGCCCGTACCAAACACTACAGGGGTTTTAACGAGTTGGATGGGGTCCTGAAGATATCTCTGTTTTATGGATCAAAATCAGTAGCCGAGCAACCCCTGATCCAGCATGCTTAGAGGTATTCTACTGTAAGCAGGTAAAGGGCAGTAACTGCAAGTTTTTATTTATTTATTTATTTTATTTTTTTTTGAGCAATCACGATTGCTTATTGTTCTCACTTGACTGTTTTGATGTGCAATCATTTTATTTTCCCGCCAGCACCCTCTGCAGCACCAATCGTCCACCGGCTCTTCACGATGCTGCTCCTCTAGCGAAAGCCGTCTCCAGGTTGCGTCACTTGCCTACACACACGCGCATACATACACAACTACACACACACACACACACACGCGTACACACAAATACATACACCTACACACATACACAAACACATACACACACGCATACTTACAGACACCTACACATACACACACACACCTACACACAACTACCCACACACTCATCACACTCATGACTGCACACAGACACAAACACATATGCCTACACACACATACACATTCCCCACCACACACAAACACTCATACACACAACTACCCACACACTCATACCTGCACACAGACACAAACACACATGCCTACCCACACACTCATACCTGCACACAGACACAAACACACATGCCTACTCACACATACACATACCCCCTACACACAAACAACCCCCACACACACATAAACACACATGCCCACATACACACACACACTCGTGATTGCGAAAAACATAATTTGAATTCAAGAGGTCAAAATTCAAATTAATTTCATTTATTTATTTATTTATTTATTTTATTTTATTTTCATTTTTGTCATCTACTGTACATTAGCTTTATTGTACAAGCTTGCTTATTTGGTTTCCTTTAAAATCAAAAAAAAGGGCGAAAAAACGTCTAATTCCAACATTTCCCAATGGTTAGTACTGAATCCAAAACGCGTTTTCTCAAATATCTTGAAAACTCATTTCTGCATTTGTTTGGGACGAGAACTTGAAGGTCGTAGTGACCACGACAGATTTAACGTGCACCAGTCACCATTAGCGAACACGGAGGATCCTCGGCAGGCTGGCATTGGAACTCATTTCGAGATTTTGCTTCATTATGGAATAGTTTAATATTTTATTTTACCATGCTTGACTCATTCATTTCTTTTCACTTAGGTGGTACAGCAACGAAAGTCGCAAATAATTTCTCGAGCGAAAACAAAAGTGAACAAATTCTGTTTCTGTCATGAACAGCCTGAAATGAAAATTTATAAAGCCCTTTTAATAGCGGCTTTGATTTTCTTTGACGAGTATATTACTCATAAAATATTTAGGGAGTCTGTCAGACACATGGAGTCTATAATTGAAAATAAATCATTTAAAACAATTTCATCAGGACCATCCAGTGGAACTCTTTCCGACTGGGGAAGTGTTTACAAGGCGAATAGGTAGACTACATTACTCCAAACGTTTTGCTTAGGGTTTGGAACAGAAGAATAAATATACTGGTTCATTCAATTCAATTTGTTTTTACGTGATTTCCAATCACTTTTCTCTCTTAATGTTTACTTTTAGCAATTCGTCGGCTTACCCGATAGGTGGGGTAAGATGACAAAAATCGTTTTCTGTTTTTGTTGACATATTTATTCATATTTTATAATGAGACTAGCTGTACCCGACGCGCGTTGCTACGCCAACAAAAAAAATACATCATTATACTGATTTTCATGACAATTGGTTGAACGGGGCAGAAGTTGCTACTCTGCAGTGCCACCTGGTGGCGAGTGGCTTCAATGAGCATATTATGCACCTTCTCCGTGGAAAAATACACACATATATATATATATATATATATATATATATAGCAATTTTCATAATAATCGGTCCAGGTATCACGTGAAGCCGTGACTATACTCAAATTTTGTACTCACGCAGTTTGCAAGATCAATCAATCGCTAAAACTATCAAATAGAAAAAGTTTTAAATCCCCCCGTTGCATGAAAAGCCATAAAACAATAAAGAAAGAATTTATTTGTTCAAACTCAAGAAAAATGGCAACAGCTAACTTCTTATCAATGAGATCTTTCACGCGAATTAATTTCAGCAGCCGATAATTTTATTCGTATTTATCCAATGGATTGTGACTTAAATTCGAATAAAAAAGGAACTATCGATCGGATTTTTTTCGAACTAGTCTATAAACATTCCCAGTACCAAAAACAACAAACGGTGAAAGTTTCAGCCAAATCTGCCGGGTAGTTTTTGAGTTCATGGATGACATACAGACAAACTTTCATTTATATATATATAGATAACCAAAGTTTCAATTTTTTATTGACTTTAACAATTTAAAGAAGTCGCAGATTTGAATTTCAAAATTTTCAATTCACATCCTAAAGCGAGAAATTTTTGTGAAGCTTAATATCGCCATCTTACCCTACTTCCCCTATCCTCGCTGGTATTTCTCAACGAAACAAAAAATTAGCGGAAAAACCATTTACATTTCTTGAAATATAAACGAACATTACAGGATTCATACTTTCAAAACTCATAGGATTGAAATACTAACATTTGATTCTGGTTCACAGATTCCTTTTTTTTTCGTCTACAAATGTGAGGAAAAGCAAACGCGACATTTCAAAGCAGAAAAGTTTCTCGATAAGCACGAAAAATACAGGCAGTAAAAGATTTGAATGCAAAGCATTCGTCCTTATATTGAATGCTGTTTCCGAATTTTGTTCTTCCAATTCAATTTAAGACTTCTTTACATTAGGATACAAGCATAAGGCACAACAACAAAAAGAAAGTTTTAGGGAACTATTAAATTATGCATGCAAGATATTCCAAGTTTGCTTTTCAAAGCAGAAAGCTTTAGAATTCCTTTCCTTGTTCACAATGTTCATGCTGTTTTGTTTAGTTTTTGAGTTATAAAATCTTCATATTTCTCATGTGGATATGTAAGAATATACTTTATGCTGTTGCATACCAAACGGATACAAAATATTTAAAAAATATTTTCTCTAGGATGATCCTTGTATCCTTCAAATGCTTCGTAATAATCATGTAAATTATCTAAATAAATAAGAGCATTATATATGTATGACATAACTAAAAGGTTCCAACATAAACACATCTTACAATTTTACATATCGAATAAAACTGAAATAAAACGTTCTAAAACTAAAAACTCTTTCTTTCTTCTTTTTTTTTTTTAATTCAGATTTGGTCAACAGCTGTATGAACAAATTTTTTCTGTGGTCCAAGTCATAAGACGAAACTTGGAAATAGCTTTGGAGAATTCTTGCGTAAATCCCATAAGACTTATGGCGCCACATTTCTTGCTAATTTTATTTGACACTGAAACATAAAATCGTGGTTTCTAAAAAGCAAAAAGATATGAAATAATTGCCCCTCTTCAGCTTTTCTTATTGCATCTATAAAATCTTTTGTTATGAAGACCATTTTAAACCCTTACTTCAAGCTCCGAACTTTATCAGATCGTAAATTACGTCAATTGCTATATTTCTTCAAGAGCCATAAAGACATCAAAGAATTTCGATTCTTCAGACACAATGAGCTAAAAGATAATCGCTTACTTTGAAGCTTATGTGAAGAAAATAAAGTGATTTGAACGGATACTTAGAAAATAATAAATAAAAATTAGTAAGGGTTTTAATTTTTTAATGAAGAGGGCTGTTTAATAATAGTTCAGTTTCTAGATAGTTTATAGCATAAAATATTTTAACACTTAAACAATGATTCCTGTTTTTAAATTCATTTCATTGATTTTTCTTATTGTTCACTTGAATCTGTGTATTAAAGTTTTTTAATTGTTGTTAATTGCTGAGTACTCAAAATTGAAATCAGCATGTGGCATCGGGATGAAAAAAAGTTTTATTTTTCCGCACTTGAAATCAATCATCAGATAATACGTAAAATAAAAAGAGAGAAAGAGAGAGAAATTTTATTGGAACTGAATCATTGTTCTTCAATGAAACAGCGTGCTCTTACTCTTCTCTAGAAGTTGCAAGCTGATGATCAGTCAACCTTAATACAATCTCAAAGTTCGTAATCAGAATAAGAATGTTAAAACTGCTTGAGACAATATTTTGCTCGGAAACAGTTGTCATTAGAGAGTTAGCCAAAGCTAAGGAAACAGCAAAACCTTCAATCTTTACCAAGCTAGCGTGGGTTTGATAACAAAACACTTGACCTTGAGCGAGTTCATTTTGTTTTAAGTTGAGGAGAAACTCTCACATTGGCAGCTAATAACCTCTATTGGCAAAGCAAGCCGATTTTCCTTAACACTATTTTTTCAAAAGAAATCTTTTATTCCTTCCAAAATGAGCATAAATTCGTGTTTACTTATGAAATAACGTATACTTGAAAGTAATCACTCACCTCTGGCCACCTGGAGACTAAATGTCTTACTTGTCGACTAAATAGAGTACTCAAAAGAGCACTATTTGAAAACCCTACCAACCACAGATAGTTATTATATCCTGTTCTTTTACTTTTTTTTTTTTTTTTTTACAAAACCTTTCTATTTCGTCACACTTTAGTTTGATGCAAAAACGATCGCAAGTTCTCACATAGTTTTCCATATCACCAACGGATAAGAAAAAAAGTATGTAGGGGAAAGGACATGTGAACAATACTTTTTTATTTCTTCAGTTTTCGAAAAGTGTTATTAATTTCTCACAGCAAAAATATCACCTGTTTAAATAGCCTTTTAATAGCCTCGTTCTAAATTGTATAACGGATGGTGATTGTCATGGAAACAGGCTAGTAGTTATGTTACAATTGGTTATATATTACAATTTTTCGTTACAACTGTTCAAACTAGAACTTTTTGCTACAACTTTTGTTACAACTTAGTTTGTAAATTAAATATGATAGAAACAAAAAAATATTTTGTTCTGTCTGTTGCATCTGTTTCCAGAACAAGATATTTTTTGGTTTCTATCATAATTAATTAGAAAACTACGTTTTTAAAGTGATAACAAAAAACTATTTTTGACTAACAACATTTGAAAAATCCCTATGATCCTGTTTCAATGGCAATCACCATCCGTTACACATTGCAGAACGAGCTTTTTTCCTAATTCCCTAAAAATTTTCCCCTAAATTTCAAGCTAATTTCTTCATCCTTAGCTGAAAGCACATGATTGAACAAAAAACTTTCTTTGATGGGAAGAAGTTCTTTCTAACGATACTAACAAAATAAAAAAAAGTTTGAAGGTGACATGCTAGCGCTACAGCGCATTGAAAACAAGCTTTTTTCCCTTGAAGGGTTTTGATAGCCATTTTGAATGATGATATCTTTAGCAAAATCAATATTTACAATCTGCAAGTGTAACTTATGAAAAGCAAATGTTTTGATAGAAGAATTACGAAGTTTGAGCTTTTTTTTTTCTTTTTTTTTTCAGAATTTATGTCACCCTAAAGTCCAGAAAAAATTTCTCCATCGCGCTTTGTCAAGAGTTTACATGCGTGCTACGCAAAAACTAATATGCTATTACTCACAAAAATAACTGAACGTACTGACTACAAAACGCACTTGAACTCCCAAAATTTCAGACCTCCAGTGTGACAAAATGTTCAGCATTCCTAGTCTAAACACGACAATTTGTTTCACAAAGTTAATCCGTCATTATTTTGGAGCTTTTTTTTTTTTTTTTTTTGAGGAGGGGGGATTCTAGATCATTAGTATTTATATCTTTGAAGCTGAAAATTTGCCTATGTTAGTTTCAAAGGCATCTCTATTTTAATAAAATTTCCATCTTTTCGGAGATGGTCGGGTGGGAACGATTTCAAAAATCAGGTCAGTTGACGCGGACTCACTCAATAACGTTTTGAGGTGCATGATACGCTTTTCAAGCACTGAGCTCAATGGTTTCAAGAAAATTCCAAACACGTTATGACATCGATAACTAAAAAACTGCTGAAGACATTCTTCATAGTGAAACGGATGGTTACATTTTATATGCATTAAAAAACTTTAGCTGAACACCACAATTCTCGAATTCATTAATACTTTTTCATGAAACAAATATTTTCCTGATTAATTTGTGCTCGTATACCAATACACGTAGTTACTAGGTAATCTAGAACAGAAATTAATCTAAATCAATGGAAGCAATCAAATCAGAAGTAAATTTTGCACATAAAAAACGTAACTTAATTGAATCTACTGCTGGAACATTTGCATTCTTTAGGACCGAGCAGAAATATCCAAATCATTCATGAACACTTTGTAAACCAGTAATTTATTTCTTTGCCCTCTTTTCTTGGGTAATAAATTGCAATTAAATTAAAGATGTTTCATTCTATTTATCGACAAACATTTTCAAATTTGATGCTGATTTTTGATATTGAAGAAATGGATTTAATTAATTTTCATCGCATTTATCTATCGCTATTTAAATGAATGTAAATGCATGAGTTTTCTATTAGTGAAACGAATCGAAGGAAGAAGGAGCATTGAAAGGAATTTTTCCTCTCATCCATGTTATTTCACAGAAATGTTTAGAAAATAAATCCTATGGTCGACTGAAATTTGAATTAGTCATTCCAAAGCTGAGTTCTTCTATTATGAGAAATGAAATTAAATACCAAAAGATCACAATCTAATGCAACCAAACTCAGTATACTTATAGAATAGTCACTGGCAAGTGTCAACGACAATAATTAAGAATCTTCGTTATCTTCTATGTAAAACATTTGAAGCACGTAGAAGAAAATGGATGTAATGCCGAAATTAAAAGTTTGGAGATAACTATTGTAAATGGTAGAAGAAAGTCTCATCTATTTTGTGTCTAGAGATGATAATAGTAGTCCTGATAGGGACTGCTATACAACAGGAACTAGAAAACTTTTCAATGAATGTCTACCAACGATTTGAACTTTGCACGTGTTTTACTCAAGGCTTAAAAAGGTAAACTTATATCCCTTTGGCTTCTAACTGACTCATATAATTTTAGTAGAAAACTAATACAGTATACCTTAATTAAGCGCTTAAAATCTGCATTTGATTGGGAACGTGCCATGAAAATTAAATGACTAAATTGCTGAACATGGCGTATAACATCTGACTAAGTTTTTTTCTTCTAATAAATGTAATTGGAAAATGTTGGGAGCTGATTCCTCTAAAAATGAGAAAATATTTTTTTAACTTAATACTCAATATTCGAATATAGTTCTGAAAATTACCCTCAATAGACTCCACCATTTGTTCTTGTTACTAACGAATAAACGCAGCACAGTCATGGCCTTCAAAGACCTTAGTGCGAATCATCATAAGTTACCAGATGGTAAAACTTGTATGATTGACGCCCCCTACCAAATTCGTTTTATAAGTAGGAAAAATATTTCAATCAATTAATTAAATATTTTCTCTCTACTACATATATAGACTCCTTAGGTACTAAAAAAAATCCTGCAATAGCACAACCGGTATGGAACATTTTAATCAAGATTATTTTGAAATCATGCACTATGATTTGTACGTGTTGCGAATGTGACTGCAGTTCATAGATGTAGTAAAAACTAGATACTAGGGCTGGGCGATGTCAGAATTTAAATACCGCGATATATCGTTCTCAAAATACCGATATTTTCGATATATCGATATATTTAGGGCGTCAAACTCAACATTTTATGGTGGGGAGGGACTGCAAAACCTATTATATAAGTATCTGCAACAGAGAAAAGGCATAGGCCATCTTGGTGAATAAATATTTTAGCAATTTATTCTAATAACAGCATGGATTCTCATGTGTTTGTGTCGGGGGGGGGGGGGGGGCATCATAAGGCAGATTATACAACAGAAACGTTTGGAGAAATTACTTTAGAAGAATTTAGTCTTTTTATTAGTGGGTCGCAATTCTTGTGGGAAAAGGGGACTTGGTAAAATTGAGGGGTGCCATCGCTGTCGGGGGAATGGGCATCCCTAGTTACATCATCTGCATATTAAGATATGCTTCAGAGAAACGCCATTGGACATCTTTAAAAGAAAATATTCCATCGGTTTATACGAATAATAATGGCTAAAGCAGGCGTGCCCATTGGGGGGGGGGGGCTTGATGCTTAGTATACAATTGAAATTATCAGAGAAGTTATTTTAAAAGGAGTTTAGTCTCTTCAATAAAAGGTCGCGTTTTGGGGGAAGCGCGATAAATTTGAGGGGGGAAGGGGATTTATGCAAATAATAATAGCAATATATATAAGAATAATAACAGCCCTTGCAGGGGGGAAGGAAGTCATGACGCAGACAATGACATTAAATTTTTACCGAAGGATTTTAATCCACTAAAAAGAAGGTGGCGTTTTTCCTTTTGTTTGGGGGGGGGATAAAATTGAGGGGAGCCACCGTGCTTGGGGAGGGAAATTGGCACCCCAGCTACATCACATACATTATAAGATCTGCAATACAGAAAAGTCTTCGAACATCTTGATAAGCAAACGTTCCAGCAATTTAGACGAATAATAATTCCTAGAGCAGGGCACCCATTCGGTGGGGGGGGGGGGGGGGGTCTTGAAGTTGACTATGTCATTGAAATTATCAGGGAACCTATTTTAAAAGTATTTTAGTCTCTTAATTAGGGACTCTTGTTTTTCTGGGGGACCGGGGGGGGCTCGGTAAAAGCTGGGGTGCCCATTTGAAGGGGGGGATAAGGCTGACATTACCACTGAAACTATCAGAGGAATTATTTTTAAAGGATTTTAGACTCTTCACTAGGGGGAGCCCCGTTTTTTTTCGGGAGGGGGGGGATGACACTCAGGACAATTGAAGGGTGTCGTCGCAGTTGGGGGGATGTTCTTATATTATTTATATCTATATTATCGTATCTATATTATTTGTATATAGAGATCTGCAATGGAGGGAAGCCATCGGACATTTTCAAAGCTAAAGATTAAAGTAGTTTATCCCAATAATAATTGCTGAAGCAGGGATATGCCTATGGGGGGGGGGGGGCATGAGGCATATTATGTAACTGAAAGAATCAGAGATGTTATTTCAAAAGGATTTAGCCTCTTTTTTTTTTGAGGATCCTGTTTTTTTGGCGTGGGTGGGTGGAATAGGTTTGGTAAAATTGAGGGGGCGGGCAACGCACTTGGGAAGAATTGGCACTCCTAGCTACATGATCTGCAGTAGAGAAAAGTCATCGTAAATCTTGATCCGTAAATATTTTAGTAATTTATTCTAATAATAATAGCTGAAGTTGAAGTGCCCTTCCTTGGGGGGGGGGGGGGGGCATGAGACAAACTTTACCACTGAAATAATTAATGAAGGTTTTTTAAACGGATTTTAGTCTCTGAAATGAGATGTCATGCTTATTTTCGGGGCGGGGGATTCGTTTTAATTGAGGAGGTCATCTTTGGGGGGGGGGGGCATACATCTATGCATATCAAGATCTGTAATTGATAAAAGCAGTCGGTAAGTAGTATTTCTGTAATTTTTTCAATAATATTCGCTACAACGACCCTCCTCCCGCTCATGTGGTGAGCGGGGTCACAAGCACAGACCAAATTTTACAAAGTGTATTTGAAATTTTTCAAGTCTTTGTGAAACAGATCTCATTATTGGTGAATAACATTTTTAGGGGGGGGGGAGGAAGGTGCCATGTAAACTTTCCAGGGGGGGAGGAAGGTGCCATGTAAACTTTCCAGGGGGGGAGGAAGGTGCCATGTAAACTTTCCAAGGGGGAAGGCAACATCCATATTTAAATTATCTGCACATGAAAATTTTCTTCCTTGACATAATTTACAAAAACCATACAAGTACAGAAATGCAAGTTTATTCTCGGTTTTCTACGGCAATCGATGTTTCGCAAAGAACCGGAAATCCTAATATATGCTTCTCCAATCCCACAACCTATGTTTCATAAGTCAAAAAACTCTTAGTACATAAATGCGTAGAACTTTCACAAAGAAACCTATATCCGTGCAAGCTAGAATTTGCATTCGTATAATCATTTCAACTCCAATTTTGTTTATGCGTAGAACTTACACAAAAAACACTATGTCTGCATATGTATAGAAACTGTTTGGCGACAACAGGGACATCGGAAGTTTCAGTTTCAATTTCGTTCCGTCAGAGCTGTTAGCGATAACGATTTAAAATTTGGTATACATACTTGAATTCCGTTTCAAGTGGTGCCGTGTGTTATGAACGAAGTCAATATTTTCCCTCTTAAATCTCAGCTTATGCGGTCAAAAAGGGATGAATTGCGCTCCCGCTAGTGAGATAAATATACGAGAGAAGTAGTCTCATTAGGTTTTTTTTTTCGTTTTTCATTTTTTTTTAAATACAAATATTTCTTTTCGGTATTTTTCACAAACCTTTTATTCAACGTAATATCAATGGTTTACGTTTAATTAGAATTATGAATCGTGTTGATACCTCACTTGGTTAATTTTTAATTGTTGCATTAAGATGCTTTTTTAACTAACACGCATTCACTTTTCAGGGCCCACGAGAGGCCATATCACCCTTGTCAGAAACTAGGGGCACGGTCCTTAGAAAGGCCCCGCTTTTGAAAACTTTATAGGGGGAAGGTATCTGCAGACCAAACTGACAATGGGCCCCACCTTGACCTTCGGTGTCCTTGTTAATTTTCCCTTTTACTGTAATTAAATATTAAATTACTGATTGAAGAATGCAGATAATTTCTTGAAATTTCAAGCACTCACCCATCACACAGAATTATCAAAGATTATGTATTTTTGAGTTAGTATTTCAATTTATCCGTAATTATGTCCCCGTATTTCCGTTTCAAACGATATATCGGACGGATACAAATCTAAGTATCGTTACCGCGGTAATAGCGATATATCGATATATGACGATATATCGGTATATCGCCCAGCCCTACTGGATACACAACAAGAAACCGAGCCCTTTTAGTGGACGGGGAAACGTCCGAAAAGCGCATGGGCAAACAACTTTAGCCGTTGCCAGATAAGATGCAAACGGCGTTCATCCTAATTCGCTACGCTTTTGTCCGTTTATTTTAAGTTTCTCATGTTCAATGGCGGCCAGTGACTGTCGTTATGGAGTTGTGCACATAGTTATATTACATCATGGTACAGCCAAGCCTGTAACACGGATAAATAATTATTTGTTAAACACATTTTTTTTTTTTAAATTCGATCCTCTCTGTGTTACGATACATAATGTTGTTGTTGTTGTTCATACAACTCGGAAATCCGAACCCGTGTAGCGGTACTACTCGATTTAAGGCAGAGAGGTACGGCTTCCGTATATACAGCACCGTTTAGGTGGAAGTCTCTTTTGCCTCACAGACGGACTCGCATAGGCGGAAGCACCATCTATCAACATTTCGATAATTTAGAAACAAACCACAAGCCGAACAACTCCTGGTTCTGAGCCCTCAGAGGTACAGATTCATTTGGAGGATTTTATGGCCAAGACATATTTAACGTTGCCCAGCCATCATCAGCGAACACGAAGGATCTTCGGGCTGCTGGCATCGAACTCGGAACTCTTCAGTTATGAGCTCGACGCCATACCGATCAGGCCACCACGACCAAGATACATAATGGTTTCTTACATAAAAATGAATTAAAATTAAATCTAAAGTATAAAGTGCCCGAAATAAAGTGAAAATATTATGGGTAAAATGTCACACCCGTGCAAATAGATTGATCAAACATGTAACTTTCTTATTTTAATAGTTTGCAGAAAAAGTCTTTTCATAACGTCAATACCCTTCTATATGAGCACTTTTCATTGTTCTGTAAAGATTTTGACGATTTTCAACTTCGTGGTAAAGATAACAAGATAATATTGCACCAAAAAAAGAACTTGATGAAATGAGGAACTAAGTGAAAAATAAATTATGCACAAATCTTAAACTGTCTTTTAAATAAATACTCTCTATCCTAGCAATACTTTATAAACACCCTATGTATACTAATGCCATACATGTAAATATTACAAAAGGTTTCAATGTAAGAGTCAGTTCTGCTGTGCAAGGAATCCCGCCTCACTTGTTAAGGGTCAATGTTTGGTAAAACAAAATCTTTTTAAATTCCAAAGA
The DNA here is from genome assembly GCF_026930045.1 of Uloborus diversus. Classification (NCBI taxonomy): domain Eukaryota; kingdom Metazoa; phylum Arthropoda; class Arachnida; order Araneae; family Uloboridae; genus Uloborus; species Uloborus diversus. The sequence goes on along the minus strand of NC_072740.1, from coordinate 10,255,317 downwards.
AGTGAAATAACAAGTAATTCTAGATTTAAGTTTGCATTTTTCAGTCATAAGATTAAATATCTCAACGAAATCTTATGTTATTAATGACTGAAAAAAAGAGCACAATAACGATTTGTGATAATTCAAATCGCCTTTCTGTTGTTTCCCATATGAGTCTTGACCATCTGCCACTTATTATAATAATGAGAAACAGCTGCTTTGAAGGATAATTATCTTCATTCTTTCAGGGATAAAAACTAGATTTTTCAAAGGGACTTAATACTTAAAATAGTTGAAATTTACTGTGTCAAAATATAAATACAATATTTTTATCGCCGAAAAGTTTATTCTTTTAAAATGTATGAATAACTTTAAAGCCTTTTAGAGCTATTCAATCGAAAACAATTTAGCAATAGAATAAGATATAAGTATTTTCAGTTTTGCTTCACTTCCCAATCATGATTGTTTATTATAAATTTCAAAACCTTCATCCTCCGAAAAATCTTGAAAAGTATTTCTTTTTAACATGCTGATTCCTTTTCTATTTCCGTATGCAGTGACAAAGCATTATTTGTTTACATGTAAAAACTAAAACTTCCTTTTATAGTTTTACTTTCCGATTAATGCTAATAATTATACATTAATTTGGAAATAAAACCTAGGAAAGTAAAATTAATTTAGGCTTATTTTTGTTTGAAGTATTTTTTATATAGTAAAATAGTTTCCAATTTTCCGTTATTTCTCATTATAATGTCAGCCCTCATTTGAGACGTTATGTACCGAAACCAGTTCCATCCATTTTGTTAAATTTTACAAAAGAAGTTTAAAAAAAAATTTCACTTTCTGCCCACTTAATTTTTTCAAAAGAAATTTTTTCATTTATAAAATTACCTTTGGTATACAACTTCCTTTTTGTATATTTTTAATGAGCAGTAATGCCTAATCAATTATATATAAAAATAATTTGGAATGAGCTGGTTTTGTGTGTGACATAAATCATCCTTTTTGTTTTGTTTACTTTACAGTCAACTTCCGACTACATTCATGTGTACCTCAAATTTATGTCATGTACTAACCTGAACGCAACAGTCAAAGTGAGTTAATTAAGCTAATACAAATGAGTTAATGAGTTGATTAAGCAATTTATTACAATATAATGTTGTTAAATAAGCAGTAAGTTACCGTCTTAAACCAGGGCTAAGGTAGAATTACATGCAATATATCGATAACCCGGTTATGACGTCCAGAGACTGCAGTTTCGTCCTTGCTATGGACTCATCAGTTTAGAATAGTCAATAGCCGAGCTGGACACAGATCTCATCTTATTGTAGCTGAAAGGGCCCAACAAACTTGTAGCTGAAATGAATCTAGCTCACCAATGAGAATCCATGTTGCGGTTTAGCTCATCATTTAAAGGCAAAATTTAGATATTAAGCAGTGCGTTATTGCGCTAAGCTAGGGCTAAGGAAGAATTACATGAAATATACCAACAGCCTGGTTATCACAACCAGAGTTTCGTTTTTATTAGAATTCATCAGTCTGGATTAGTGAATAACCGAGCTGGACCTAGATGTCATCTCTCTGTAGCTGAGAGTGCCAACAAATTGGTAACTAAAATGAATTTTGCTCACCAGCAAGAATCCTCAGCTATGATGCGGTTTAACTCGTCAATTGGAGGCAAAGCTTAAGTATTAAGCAGCAAGTTACTGCCCTAAGCCAGGGTAAAGGCAAAACTACCTGGCACTCTCAGCTTCAATAAGACGACATCTACCTCCAGCTCGGTTACTGACTATTCCAGACTAATGAGTCGTTAATAAGGACGAAACTGCAGTTACTGACTATTCCAGACTAATGAGTCCATAACAAGGACGAAACTGCAGTCTCTGGATGCCTCAACCGGGCTTTCGGTATATTGCATGTATGTTAATATTATTCTTGCGCTTTGAAAGTGGCAGTTCAGTAGATGCAAGGATTGAGCTGGTTTTTGCAAAACAGAAACAGGTTTTCCTCAGCGGTTTTCGACCTAATTGAGAGGGATTCCTTCAAATCGCTTTGTGGCGCAATAGTTTCGACAAAGAATTATCAAATCATAAAATAAAAATGCTTTTGGAGATCCATTGATTGTTCTGGTTTTGACACTAATCGCCTCATTTACACCATTTACAGCTTTCTCATTTAAATTAGAAAGTACATCTATGCTAACTAGTTTCCTACTAATTTAATAAGCATTAAAAATATTACAGCTTTGTATATTTCTAATTTTGACAATTTTATTTATTGGCTGCATTTGACTTTTTTTATTTAATGATTATATAGGGAAATATGTCGAGTTAAAACCTCAACTTTACGTAACTCTATGAATAATTCAAAATGATAATGAATTAAGTAATAATGTTAATTTTACCAATTAGTTTAGGAGAAAAATAATTATTTTCAGCTTAAACCAGTTAATTTTAAATATCATAAAATAAAATTTACCTCAGTTATTATGTTAGTAAGTAAGAAATTGAACATTCACTAGCAATTTAACACTTTATTCTGCAATTAAATCCATGAAGGTTAAATATAGTAAGAAATTTAAATGTTCAAAATAAATTAGAATTAGAATTGTTTTGGTCAGAATCCGTTAACAGGAAGTGTTCAAAATAAGTGTCTCTTTTACATCGTAAGCATATTGAGCGAACCAGAAAGCCGTACGATAGTTTAATGATGAAATAAATCTAAATCAGCAACAATCGAAAGAGCATCGTAAAACATGCTTTTGGGTGCATAAATTATTTGCCCTCGTGTCCCCGTTATCGAAATAAGAGGTCTACAAGTCAGCTGAAATTTTAAGAAGGAAAGTCATCAAACTTGGCGAGTTTCGGTGAGTAATGGAGGACATTTTTCACTCGCTTTGCACATGACTCTTCTGCCACATGCAGACGGTGACATCGCGTGATACCATCGATTTTAAGCCAAGTCTTTAAATTTGGCGTTTTTCTTAAAACTTCGGAAAACTTTCATTATTACACAAGTCGTGTGATTTCCAGGTAAGAGTAATAATTTTGTTTAAAACGAATTGAATGCCGTTCTGTTGAAATATTACGTCATGAGAATATTAAACTAAATGATGCAACATGACCTGAATTAAACCTCACAGTACTGATAAGATTCGGACATTCTACAATTAAACATAAAATAAAAGTATAAGTACAGGCGTCCCTTGTATGACACGGTACTTGTACAACACTGTTTCGATATTTGACGGTACTAAATTTGTGATCATTATAACACGGCTTCTATATTACACGGTACGAAACTTTAATTTAATACTTCATGGTTTTGATAAAACTCGAATGTTATATTTATAAAAGATGGAATTTCATTTCTGCTTAATACATTCTGTTAATGTTTGATAACTCTAAAAAGTTTTTACTTTTTTTTATAAAACTTGATTTCGATATAACACGGTACACTATTTTTAAGTCTCGTATAACACGGTTTCGATGCTACACGGAAAGAATTAACCGTGTTATACGAGGGACACCAGTACATATAAATTTACTTAATTTCCATATGCAAAAAAGGCAGTTCACACATCTGAGAAGAGGGAGCAAAGTTTTCCAGATAAGACATTTTTCCAAGACCGCAGATCGTGTTATTGAGTCCGTTTAAATTTATCAAAAGAACGGTCCATTAAAAGAGTTTTCGGAAAAGGGAAAAGAAAATTCCCTAAAATTGGGAGGGAGCGGCGGATCATTGCAGGTAGAAGTTTCGATCTACACCTTTTGGTTACACTAACGTAACGTTGAATCCCCAAAATTAAAATCTTGTCTTCATGATGATTTAGATTCGTAGATCTCGCCTCTGTTAATGTAATTAGACAGCGACAGTGAAAAATGGAGCTAGAGTAAGTTTATTAAGAGTCTTGACTCAGGAGTGCCCAACCCCCTAATAGCAATGGCGCACCCCTCCCCCTAAATATCGCGAAGCCCCCCAAAGCAAGAGACCCCCTAAAAAGTGAAAAATACCCCTCAATTCACCCCCCCCCTAAAAATTTCAATGGCGCAGTCTGCGCCATGACCCCCCCCCCCCCCCCAGGTGGGCACCCCTGCTTGACTCATAGTTCTGTTAAAGTGATTCACTAGAACGACGAAACGAAAGCAAAAGCTTGCCATTAAAGGTTGGTTAACTTTTGTGTACCTCCATTTTGTGAAAATGATTGAATAGTTAATTTGAAAAATTGCATACAAAACAAATGTACTTATTTTTATCTATATTCATAAGTACTTGACCTACTTTTAGGATAACGTAAAAGTTCATTCAATTTCATTAATATAATCTTTCATTATAAAGTTTATGCTTTTAAAAATCTAAATTCATACAAATAAAAAAATTCCCACCTCTCAAAAGGAGCAAAAAAAGAACTTTAAAAAAGCATAAAATTTTAATTTTTATACGTTGCCTTGCAACAGTATTTTATGGTGATGTCAAACCCCACTTTTTATGTGTGTTTCTTAGGATCTGTAATAAAAACTCTGTAATGTATTTTCAGGAAAAGCATCATCATAAACGATAATACTCAGTCCCGCGTATGTATTTCTTAGTTCAGTAAATGGTATTAATCTTGCAGCATGTATCGAAATTGCCCGACGTAGCAAAAACAATTGTTGAAGACTTGATGCTTTAAATAATCTATGCCATAAATTTTGAACTTAAACCGCGTTTTACTTCATTTTATTATCATCCTTTTCAGTTTTAAGTATCATTCGAAAGTCTGGCTATCAAATTTTAAAGCGAAACGTGTCAGAAAATGTTGATACTATGTTGATTGTCGCAAAAAAATGAATGGGAAAGAAAATTTTCTTTTGGGAGAAACATTGAAATAGAAAATTGTTTTACTTAATCTGATAGATTTAACTGAAAACGACATAAAGGACGAATTTTTTTTTTTTTTTTTTTTTTTTTTTTTTTTTTTTGTAGAAAATAAAGCGTGTTTGCTTTTAATGTGATTATATTTGTATTTTTGTATCCTCTATTATTTTATAGCTTAAAAAAATAATAAAAATAAAATAAATAATAAAAAAAGAAAATTAATTTGAATTCTGAAATTTTGAATTCAAATTATGTTTTTCGCAATCACAAACTGCAACAGGACCCTACTCATTGGAGTTATTGTTTCTAGAAACGGCTCCTGTCCTCCCAAGCCTGCCTCTCCTCCTGGGCGGTTACCAGTGCATAGTTGTGTGTGTAAGTGTGTAGGCTTGTGTGTGTGTGCGTAGACCTGTGTGCATGCACGTAGGCATGTGTGAGTGTATGTATGTGAAGTCGTGTGTGTGTATGTGTGTGTGAGCATGCGTGTGTGTAGGACATGGACGCCTCCGACCAGGAGAAGCGGATAGCTCAGGACCGGAGCAGTCGCGCCGCCTGCAGAGGACGGTGGGCGGTGGTGCTGCAGAGGCCCCTGGTCCAAGCTGAAAAAGGAACCACAACATCAAGGACGGTCAAGTGAGGACAATAAGCAATCGTGATTGCTCAAAAAACCCTTTAACAAAATTTCATGACGGTTTATAATCTACGATCTTATAAATACATTGAGATTATTTTGTAAAATATGGGCATTTACTTAATTAATATCTACCTACGAAATACCTACGAGACGGTTTTTTTTGCACGCAGACTGCGCCATTGAAAGTTTAAGGAGATTGGGAGACTTTTAAAGGATGTTTCATCTTATTTGGTGCGGTCTTCTTCTTCGAGGCTCTCCGTAACAATTGCGAGGGGTGCGCCATTTTCCTTGAGGGGAGTGGTCCCCTTGAGATCAGATATACAAATGATTTTAAATGACTCCTCCCTCCCCACTCACACACAGATAGATACACTAATATTTAACAAATCATCTAGTGTTGAAGCACTATTTAGTAAAAACTTCAGTGTTTATTTTTTGAGCTCTAAAATGTAAACAGTAAATTAGTTTAGTGACATGACTGAAGTTCCCTCCCGGCTCAATTGATTCAATGCTAACGTCGCTAGCTTAAATTACTTTTTTCTTCCACAGAAAGAAAGCTAATTTTAATAATGGGTTAATAGGATGTAGATTATAGTTTTTAAATTACAACAAATAGCACCCATGTTAGAGCGTACATGACCCCATAACTATTGTTATAATTAGTTTATTCTAGTATTGATGACACACTGTTAGTAAATTTTAAAACCCAATAAAACGGATGTAATATGAATAATGTTTAAATTAAATTTGTAACTTCTTTTTTTTTTTTTTTTTTTTTTGCGAAAACAAAATTCGTGATACTTGTACGTACTGAGATTACGTACATCTGAGATGGAACATGCTTATATGTATAATAGCGAATGATCGGGCAACGCTCCTGACGTCACCAACAATGAAGCTCGCGTCACATCATGATAATTTGATAATATTTTTTGGTAACGTTTGACTGCAGGGAAATGCTTTATTTTGACAAGGCTGAACTGGATCCGGTAACAAAAGTGGTCAAAAATTAACGCTATCCACTGGAGTTCAAAGTTAATCCACTGGAGTGAAGGTTAAAACTTCAACTATAAAAATATCCCCAAACAGGCAATTACTTCGTTCAAATGTAGAAGCAATTTTCACCTGTCACATCTTGACGGGCGGTTTTCTAGTATTATAATATCGGTCAAGCAAAATCCTATTAGACATAAAATCGAAAATTTATTCAACGTCTCTACAAGCGCATTTCAAATCGAAAAGAAGCCTTAAAAATATATTCAAGCTTGAAGCTTTGTATTTTAAATAAATATTAAGCATCTGGGAAGTAGGGGGTCGCCTTTTTTTTTTCTTTTTTTTTTTTTTTTAATTTGAACATTTTCTTATTTTGAAACAAACAAGTTAAACACCCTCAATATTGAAAATCAAAATAGTGCACGCATCTTTTCTCCCTGCTATTATCATTTGCATCCGTAGAAAACTAGATTTTAAAGGAACTACTTTGATTTTCAATTACGGATGTTTCATTCCTCCAAAACGAACTTCACTCCTCTAAAAATTGTCTCGGATAATTTTCACGCCTTGAAAAAAAAAATCCTAGCTATTTCTCTGAAGACAATATAACAATACTATATCATTAAACACCGTGAAATAACTTATTGAAAATAATTCCAAAGCTGCGTATAAATCTTTCAAAAGCCGGGCAGCCCATTTCATGTTTACTCTTATCTAATCCTCAATCAGCAAGTACTATACTACAAAAATATACGATTCTGTACTACAAAATCCCATGAACTTCGTTTTCTGCTAATAGGAATAGGGAAAAAAAGGAAAGAAACTCCATTTCGCTTCTCTCCCTTTCTATGTGCCTTAAACAACTCACCCTTAATGATCTACAATGCTTTGATCCGTTCTCTCTGTAAATGAAGAAAATAGATCAAAGCCCAGCCGAATGATAGAATAATGTCCCAAAGGGCCATCCTAACCTCATTTCTGACGTTGTTTTAGATAGCATGGCTTCCTGCTAGATAATCAAAGCTATTTGGCAGAGGAAACATAGTAGGTTCAAGAGACTTGAATGGAAATACAGAAACACAAGTCGATAAGTTGTTTTTCAAGTAACTGGGAAAAAACTAAGTAATTTATTCCTTCCTCTGGAGCTCATAATGAGTGTTCGGGACACAAAGAAATTTAATGATAAAAGTTTCATGGAAAAGATGGAATGTGTCGAGACATTGAATTAAGTCAGTTCAAAAATATCGAGAGGAAATTTTAGCTTGAATAAATTAGTTTCATCTCAAAACAGTCTCCTTAACAAAAACACGATTGAAATAATTTGGCAGGATAAAAAATTCGGTTTTTTTTTTTTTTTTTCAGTAACTTAACTATTTATTAACTGAATTATATTTTTCTGTGATATTATCTGCAAGTTGAACTAAACAGTATCATTACTGTATGCATATTAAAACCTGTTGGCTCACTCAATGTCATTTGATACGCATTTGATATGGAAATAGTACAGACATGTTTCGGAGTTACAAGTTCAGTGTGCTTCTTCAGGGTATAATAAAAAACACTATGTGATAAAAATATTTCTTGCTACATCTGTATCAACGTTGAAGTATTTTAAGCTAAAATTCAAATGTATGTTTTTTTTTTCAATTACAATACTGGATTTAAAATAAACCCCTCAACGTTTTGTTACCAACAGTCAAATAAATCATTACTTAGTCTTTAACAGTTACTCTCAAAAAGGTGTACGTTCCTCTCTTACTCTCTTTTTTCATCGTTCTGATTTGATTCTTCTGATTTCTTGTGGATTCACAGAAACAGTAGGGAGAGAAAAGAGTAAGATTTGAGATGTAAGCTAAGAAAAGATACCGTTAAAGATATTAAAATGTATAAAGAGGTGTTCCCATAGGGTAGCGGTTCCCAACCTTTTCCCTCTTGCGAACCCCTTCCAAACTCCGGAAGAAGTTGGCGAACCCCTTAGTTAGTAGGCAATAATTAAGAAGTAAGAAACAAAAAACGCGTGCGCGCACACACACACATAGACAATAAAATTGGGGAGATTTTGTTTAGTTTGATGCTGCTCCAAAGTTTATAACAAGAACGAAAACATAATTACAAAATATAGAATTACAAATATTGCTACAAATTAAAATAGTCGCTAATAAATAAATTCACCAAATAATAAACACAGTGATTATTCTGTGTTGAGCTTCAATCAACTTTGAACTAATTTTGAAAATAGGATATTTGTGAAACAAAGAGGTTCAAAAAAAGATTGGCTGAAATTTTCTGATACAAGGGTACATTTATCAATATTATCACTAAACCAGAAGTCAATTAAAGGATGATATTTAAAATACCTTTCTGAGAATTGTCTCAGATTAACTAAATGAACTTTTTTCTTACAGTAAAACGAGAAAGATCCCTAGGTTTAAGACTTCTTTAAAAGGACTACGAGCCAAGCTGTTTGATTAAGATATACTGCGTACTTGCGTACATTAATCGTTAGATTGTTGAAAATTTTTCCTGTAATTATGCTATCAGCATGGAGTAAAATACGTATACTGAAAATAATAGAAACGTCTATTTTCAATATACACATTTAATCTAATTTTTACACAAAAGGTAATTTTTAACGAAACAAATATTTTTAAGCTCACTTACTACAAGAGAAATTTTCTACACAAATTTCATAAATCCATGTAATGTTTTCATCAAGTTTAATCTATCTTTCCGATACAACATTTTTGAGGAAATGAACGCTTTCAAATTCTTTCATCTGCGTACATTGTATTCATAAGCAGAGCTTTTTCAGGATGGCTTCAGGGCTATCATTCTCAAACTTCGCAATGGCAGACTAAATTATTTAAAGGTAAAATATGTCAGGAAGTATGCAAATATTTTCATGCTAAGAGTATCGAATGTGCGAGAGACAAATGAATAAAAAAGGAGCAGAATTTTCTTGAAGCCGCTTAAACATAAAACTTCATCAGAAACAGGCATGTTTAAACTCCGCCATTAACAAGATTTTTTTTTTTTTTTTTTTTTGCAAACCCCCTGAAAACCTCTCGCGAACACCCAGGGGTTCGCGAACCACCGGTTGGGAACCGCTGCCATAGGGTATACTCCATATACGCCGTATACTCTCAAACATTTTTTAGACATATAGCGTGTACCCTCAAGCTTCAAAATTGTTCATATTTTGACTTTATTATGTATATGTTCGCATACACATATTGTGTGCAATGGGTTACCGGAAGTATACCCTCATAAAAATTGATGGGAACATCACTGAATGTATACACTTACCTTTGATACTGTAGAGATTGTCCGTTGAGAGGAAATTTTAGATTATTTTATGCAGATTTTCATTTCCTCAGGAATTTACTATAAACGTTTGAAATAACTGAAAAGGATCACTCTTGCCGATAGTTCACTGTAGCCCAGGTTCACTTTACAGAGGTTTGATTAATATATGTACAGGGTGTTCACCCAAAATGATGTCTAAAAGCTGGGATCAAACAATCTAATCTTCAAAAAATTACGAAATCTAACTTTTCATATATATTATTTTGACCATTTTTGCAAATATAAGTATGTATCTTAGACTAACGGTTGTGAAAAGGGATTTTTTGCAGGTTAAACGCGGACGCGCTGTACATACGAGTTATTATAAATTTACATATAGTAGATTGGTTTCATGTCCTGGAAATGAATTATTTTTTATCAGTAAATTATTTCATGTTTGTGCTAGAATAGCGTTTCTTAACTTGTGTTCCGCGGAACCCCAGGGTTCCGCGAAACTCTCTCAGGGGTTCCGTGAGACTTTCTCTTTTTTTTTTTTTCTTTTTTTTTTTTTTTTTTTTCAAATTTAGTTACTTAAAAAACCGATAAAAACGATGATGCTTTTTCAAAATTAAAAATAAATTTACTTTTACTTTCGTATACTTTCAACAGGGTAAGAAACTATAGGAATAATTTAATTTGTCGCCTAAAATTATGCAAATACTTTCAGTTTAAAAATAGTCTGAAATTGGGCCTTTAAGATTTCAACACCTCTTTCTCACTTTTAAAGCACCTCAATTTCGAAAAAAATTCGGAACAAGCTATAGACCCGCCAATTTCATTGTAGGGATGAAAAAAAAAAAGAAAGAAAACCTTCCTAGTCTGAAAAAATTGAAATACGGCAATAATAAATGGAAAAAATGAAATAATAAATGAACAATGACAAAGTTCAGTAGAATTTTTTTAAAAAATGAATTCATTAATAACCATTGCGGCTTTGTATGGCCACCGACACACTTACATTTTCATTGTTTATTTGCTTATTTTATTTATTTATTTTTTTTTTTTTTAAATATCATCATGAAAATCACTGCACAGAAGAGAAATATGCTTGCGTAAAAAAAGGCCTCCCTCCCTGAAATCTGAAAAAATTTAAATAAAGGTGGTTATTATTTGGTTTTGGTTTGCTCACAAATAATTTCCAAACTTTTAGCTACAAAAAGAAACTAATAATAAATAAATAAATAATGATAGAGTGATACTAATAATTATAATGCGTTAGATCAGGGCTTTCCGAACTGGGCGCCACAGGAAGAAGTGAGGGGTGCCACGAAGTGTCCATAGTAACAATAATATGTGCATAAATTTCGGTCTAGGAAGATTGGGCGCCGTTGGTTGGGCGTCGGGAAATGAGGGGTGCCACGAAGTGTCCATAGTAACAATAATATGTGCATAAATTTCGGTCTAGGAAAATTGGGCGCCGTTGGTTGGGCGTCGGGAAATGAGGGGTGCCACGAAGTGTCCATAGTAACAATAATATGTGCATAAATTTCGGTCTAGGAAGATTGGGCGCCGGGAAGTGAGGGGTGTCACGAAGTGTCCATAGTAACAATAATATGTACATAAATTTCGGTCTAGGAAAATTGGGCGCCGGGAAAAAATCTCAATTCTTTCAAAAAGAAATCTTTGAATGAAAAATTTTTAACAGATGCAGATTATTGCTTAGCAAGTAAAGTTCTCCTCTCATTCTTTCACTCCTCCCCCCCCCCTTTTTTTCCTAGTCAATCTGAAAAGAAAGATCTTCCCTCACCACCGCAAGCGAGATTTTTTTAAGAATGCCCTCCTAAAACTATTTTTTGGTTTCGCCACTGGCCCTTGCCCTATCTCGAAAAAAGAGAAGATCAGGGCACTGTTGCTCCCTCACCTCCCTCCCACCCCCCAAAAAAATGAAATTGCAACAAAAATGAGGGAGGGGCGCCAATATTGGTCATATGCCCCCCCCCCCTCCCCATTAAATCATATATACGCCACTGGAAGGAAATTTAAAATACTGTAATCAGTAGTTCTAAGTGTTTAAATGTGAAAAACAAAAGTAAACCAAAACTTTTATCAAAAGATTCAGGTCAGTAGGCATGATATTGAAAGTAAAATAAAGTGAAACAAAGATCTAAGTTAGTCATTGTGCTGTCAGTATGAATTATTAATTATTTCTAAGTAAGTGGTTTCAATGAATAACAACTTAGCCATAGAGGTCTTGGTTAAACAGGTTGAAAGGTAAATAATTTTTTTCATTCCAAATTATTGAAAAAGAAAGTAACAACTTTCGATTTTGAAAACTTTTCCCAGAAAAGATAAAACGTCTTGTTATAGCTTTATGCTCATTGACTGCTGGCGCCATCTATTGCATATTACATTACATAATGACTAAATTTTTTTGGCGAATGGCGAAAAGTAACTATTATTTTCTTTTATCTATTCCATAATCTAGTGCATCTTCAAAGTAATTCAAACAAATTTCAGAAAAGCAAAAAGAAGAATTCGTTAGTAGTTTCAAAAAATCGAAAATTCTTAAAAGTAGTATCGTCCTCCCATGCTACCTCATCCCCTATCCATGAGCGCAAAAATGATAGTGCGCTCTTCAAGTATTACGGAGCACGGAGCCCCCCCCCCCCCCCTCCCTAAAATAGTAATGTGAAACACCTACATTCCAGAAAAAAGACTCTTTGAAAACCCTTCCTCCCCCCTAACAACACACACACACACACACATAAAATTTCAATGGCGGAGTCATATAGCCCCCCCCCCCATTTAGAAATTTTAGAACCCCTTGCAAAAAATCAGCAGGGCTCCTAAGCACCCACTTTATTTCTCTACCCCCCCCCCCCTTCCTCATCGAAAAAAAACTCATTTTTTTAACGAGTGTTTGGATGTGTATGTTTTTAACTGCTTCAATATTTCTCTGAAATTTTGAATGCATTTGTTTAAATGTTTTATTTATTTACTTTATTGTAAAGGTTTTTAACTTACTTGTTTAAACACTTCTGGGTAACTGTGTGGGGTTTATTATTCGCATTTTTAGGAAATTACTTTATTTATAAGTTATGCCAGAAAGAAAGCAAGTCTATCATACTTTGCGTTATGTCTCGCCCCCCCCCCCCCCCCCCCATCCCCTTAACTTCACTTATGTGCTAAAGTAGTATTCGTTGAGTTTCAATTTTTACTCACATTTTTACCAAAACATCACAAAATATTTTCAACTGTTATAACGTGAGTATAGTTTTTTAAAATTTATTTTGTAAAACGTTTTTTGTTTTCTTGGGCCATGACCCCTTAGAGGCATGTGCACCTCCCCCCCCCCCCTTCCACCACCACCACACAGCGGAGTCTGCGTGTACGTAAATCAGGGCTCGGGTCAGTGCAGTCTACGCCATTAGGCCAAAATTTACGCATGGAACTAACTGGTTCCACTGGGGCCCCAAAATTTAAATATGATGAAGAAATGAATTAGCATTAATTAGGCTTTAGAAATGAAATTGCTGGAAAAGCTTAATAGGTGTTGAAATGTTTTTTTTTTTTTTTTTTTTCAAATTTTTTCCTAAATTTCTCTATCATTCATGGTTTAAGTTAAACACATCCTATTACATTTGCATAATTAATTACCTTACAGTATTACATTGAAATTTCATTGCAGTTTGTAAAAAGAGAGTAAATATTTCATTTAAATTCGAAAAAACAAATTCCGAGCACCCTGTTAGTTGTATTCATCATACCACTAATATTTACAATCTTGAACTTCAACGTTTGAAGATAAAGCTACTATATAGAGATATCTTAGAAATTAGACGCAGTAATACAAATAAAGTGTACATCGAAAAAACGAAGATGAGTATTGATGTAAAATAATTGCTTAATTTCTCACGAAAGATGAGTAGGAGCTGGAGCTCTCTAGTCTTCAGAATTTGTTTTAATCTGTAAAAAGTCTGAATTATATTAAATATTTAAAATCTTCTTGAAATTGAAAAGAAGTGAATGAGCTCAGCTCCCGTACGCTCTGATGCAAATTCAGACCAGATGCATGAGTGTTTATAAGTTCATAATAATGCATACTAAAACAGATTTATTTAAAATATTGTAAAGGAAGGGAGGATAGGGCCGGCACTCTAAATCTAGGGTCCCTCTATGGCTTGATCGAGATGTGTCCATCACCCCCCCCCCCTTCTCTGACGGCTACGATAGCTTTGAACTTTATGGACTAACATGAGCATAATAACAGAGAAGGAAACAATCCATATGCTCATGGTTAGAGTTACACCCACGCCGAAACAAATTAATACAAATAAATATGCATTTCTCTGATCTCTGATGGGTAGTTGAACCCATCTAACAAACATTCCGTATTGTATTAAACTACAATCTGAAAAATTAACTTCATTAATTGAATTAAAGTTAAAAGATATGAATTCTGAAAGTATGTTTTGTCTTAATGAAAATTGATCAAATAAGCTTTTTTGCTAAAATTTGATTGAAGTGAAAAAAACAACGTAAGTAAAGCACAAATTCTCAAGAAAATACAGCGTATGGCTATTTTAAGGCTAGAATGGAGATTCTTCATCAGTGCAAAAAGCTCAACACACAAAGAGAAAGTCGTGAGCTCAATTTCAAAAACTCAACTCAATTTCAATAATTTATTTCTATTTTCTCTCACAGCTTTCCTGTGAGTTGAGCTTTTCGCAGAGATAAAGGTTCCTTTAGCGTTAAAATAGCTACATGCGTTTTTTTTTTTTTTGTTTTTTTTTTTTTTGTTTTTTTGATAATTTATGCTTTAATTACTTGGTTTTTTACTTCAATCATGTATGTTTTGCTATTTGTAGATTTTAATTGAAATGGTATGCTTAAAAGATGTCAGTGAAAATTTTTCCCTTATATTTTCATGTTCTAAATTAGACTGATTTTGAACAGTTGAAAACGTTACGTGCTGCATATAGTGATTCCCCCAGGCACTAGCGCAACCGGAAATACCTTCTGGAGGGGAGGGGGGGGGGTCGGATCAAAATACCCTCTGGAGGGGTTTTTTTTAATTCAAAAATACCTTTTGGGAGGGAATTTTGATCCAAAATACCTTCTGAAAGCGAGTTTTTGGTCATAAATACCTTCTGAAAAGGAGTTCTTGATCAAAAATACCTTCTGAATGGGATGTTTTGATCAAAACAGCCTTTCCATATGCATAAACTACTGCGTTAGAATTTGTGTTTATGTTAAAACCAATCGCTCTGGGAAGTGTTTTCATTCCCCCCCCCCCCCCCCATTCGCTGCGACACAATAGCTTTAACTTATTAACTATTTAAATACGGATCCCCATTAGAGGTTTTTTTTTTTTTTTTCTGGTTTTGATACAGCAGTTTTTTCTTCTTTTTTTTCTCTTAATATAGATAAAGTTTTCAAAGCTTCGTCCGTTCATTTCATAAATGCTCTTAAGAAAGTGATTGCTGTAGAATTTGCGTCAAAATAATTGTATTAATTATGTAATTGCAGTCGAACTTACTTATAACGAGAGAAAAGGGACACATTTTATTTGCTCGTTGTAACCGAGTGCTCGTAAAAAGCGGATTTACAAAAAAAATAATTAAATTTGCAACTTGCTTTGCTTGTTTTTAATTTCACTTCAAGGCCAAAGAAGTTGGTTAATTTCTTTGAACTCTCTTATTGTCTTCTTGCGTTATTAATGTCTAGCGAGAAATATTCATTGGGCAAAACATCGTCATTTTCACTCTTGGCTTCGAAAACCAGTTATATAGTTCAGCTTTAAATTCTTCCCCATTTTTGTTATCGTCGTGACTTTCACTGACTTTGTTTGAACTTCTTAAATTTGAGCAACAATATAATCAGAAATAAGTATCTTGGAAGTAATAACATTGACGTCCACAAATGTGCAATTTTTAAATGCTCCTCTAACTACATTTTTTTTTTTTTTACTTTTTTTTTAGGATTTAAGACTCATCATTTTGTTCAATGTCAATAGAAATTTTATGAATCACAAAAATATTGCTCGCTTTAAGCGGGGTTTGCGCCCATAGACTTAATTTTGTACCAACCAAATGTTTCTAATTTAATCGTTAAAACCGAGTTCTCGTTAAATCAGAGGTCGTTATGAGCGAGTTTGACCGTAGTTACTAAAAGAAGCGAACAAATATTTTTTCTGAAGCGAAATTAGTGTCTTCAGTTTCCACGAGCCTCATACCGAAAAGCGAATGCGTGTAAAATGTGTAGCAAAACAAGTATCATGGGTAATGTACATAAGTTTCAAATTTCAATTTATTTGCTATTTCTCCCTAAAAATCACTAATACAGTTTTTTTTTTCTTTTTTTTTTTCTTTTTTTTTTTTTTTTTTTTTTTGATAAGAGATTAATTTAAAACGATATATAAATATTTTCAATGCTTCGTCAGTCATTTCATAAAGTTATTCGCTCAAATTGATTTGCTGATGGATTTTCTTTAAAAAATAAAAGTGAATGAACAATTTTCTTTTTTTTTTCCCCTGAAGTGAAATGTGCATTTTTAGTTTACATGAACCTCGTACTGCAAGACTAGGGCTTAAAAAAAACTTTTCGCCAAAAATCAGCTTTCGTCCGCGACAGGACTCGAACCTGCAATCTTCTGATTCGAAGTCAGACGCCTTATCCGTTAGGCCACGCGGACCTTGCAGTGAGGAAGAGTTTTAACGCATAATAATGATTCCTTAGTTTTTATACTTCATTCCAGTTATGAATTAGATTTTACTAATTTTGTCGGTCTCTGGCTTCTGCCTATGGATGATAACAAATATAAAATAAATTTAAGCATTTATGTCCTGGAAAAATGTAAAAACTAAACCCATATAAAACACTATTGCTTGTTATATCTCGCTAAAAATTAAAGCCGTAAAATAAAAAGTTTTACGAAATTAATTGAGAACAGCAATTCAGAAGCTTTGAACTTTTTAACTTCTGGAGAAAAAAAATAAAAATATGCTACTTATAAGTTTTACGAGCACAATTTTATCATTCTCATGATTTTTCAAACTAATGTTATTGTAATTGCCTTAAAAAAAATTTTCTTGCTGATAACATTTTTTTTTCCAATGCATGCCTATTATTATTCCTGTCTCTTTATCCATCTTATTTTCTCTTTTTTTTTTTTTTTCTTTTACTATTTTTGTGCGTAGCTACATGTTTCATTACTGCAGGGGAAAAAATTCTGCATTATTCACCCCTTTTTTCCTGGAAGTATTTATTCAAAGTACATTATTATTTGGTTAAGGGCTGTCTTCATTTCTTCAATTCTTCAAAGTCATGAAAAAAAATTTACATTTTTGAGAATTGTAATCAACACTTCTCCAAAAGTTTTGTCATCAAGTTTTGTCAGATTAATTGAAAATGTTGTCTATTTTAATAAAATTCAAAGGAGTATATTTCTTATCAATTAAGATTCATCTCTTCGACACAGGCCGGGATGTATAAATTTTGCCCTCTGCCCCGCAAAAAAATCAGCAGGCCCTATAATCGCCCATTGGATTGCTTTACTCCCACCCCCCCCCCCCAAAAAAAAATTATCGAGTGATTGTTGTATGTTTTTAAATGCTTCAATATTTCTACTTAAATTTTGAATTCCTTTGTTCAAATATTTCATTTGTTTATTATTGCAACTGTTTTAATGGTTTTAGTTACTCATTTGGGTTTTATGTCCTGATTTTTGAAAACTCATTTTACTTTATAAACTTTATATGTATTTCAGCAGGAAAACATCTCCCATAACTTTACATTATCCCCTCCATTGCTTATGTACTTAAGTAACGGGTAAAGTGAGAAGAGCTTCGATTTTTCCTCGCATTTTAACCAAAACATTACAAAATATTTTTTTATCTATTAAAACTTTAGTATAGTTTCTTAAAATGTATTTTTTATTTTTATTTTTTTGGTTTCTCGAACCGTGTGCTCCTTAGAGACATGCCCCCCCCCCCCCCCTCCGCGCCGTGGGTTCTGCGGGTACGTAGATCCGAGACTACTTCGCACTTAAAATTCATTAAAGCCTCACATTTGAGTTTTCTCTAATCTCTAAAAACTAAAAGTAATTACAATTAAGTCATTTAAAATTATTAATGATTCAAGTGTTATTAACGTGCTGAAAAATGAGTCACGATCAGTTTTCTACATATTTGATTATTTGATCATAACAAGTAGAAAAGTAGGTTATTATCAAAACAAGCTATTCTATATTGTCTGATATAGAAACTAAAATTTTTGTGTTCAGGCAGATATACTACGAAACATGCTTGTGGAATTTAAAAAAACTAATTGAGGCGGCGAGAAGCAAAGGGATATAGGTAGGTGGACTATTTAAAGATTAGAGTAAATCACGTTAAAAGTTCAGATCCTAGGTAGGCTACCATTTAAAAAAAAAAGTCTAATTTCGTAAAGCAATTTAGCACACTCACAAAATTTCGTCAAACAAAAAAAGAGAGGAAGTGAGAGAGATCGCGTTCAGAGGACTTCTTGCCTCTATAAGCTTTCTTGTTTCTATAAGCTTTCGTACTGACTTTTTCTGACAAGTTGTTTCAAAATAAAGGTTAGGAATATAATGTATGGAAAAAAAAAAACAAAATCGAAATAATCACTACAATTTTACTTTTTGTAATTAAAGAATCGATTTTCCCAAATTACTGAAACGTTTTCGCTATTTTTGAGACAAAATATTTGGTCGAATTCTTAGCTCTGAAGATTCTCATGATTGCTAACCACAAGCAAAATAGTACTTCCAATAAATTTAACTCGAGTACTTAGATTCTAGACCGAAAAATCCACCTATTGTATATGAGCCCCTTCACATGAATTCAGAACTAATAGAACAAGTTCCGATTATCAGTTACCTCTTTTAACACTTCTCACACAAGTTGTCTTACAAAGTTCAAGACTTGATAACACAAAATTGAAGTATTATCTCTTCCTCTCAAACAACGGTATCGCTTTTAAGGAAATCATTATAGTGCAATCTGATGACGACGTTCAGTTCTTTAAGATACATTTTCACTGCATTAAAAAGATACCCAATAAGATTTATACTGAGAGGAATAAAGAAATAAATCAAATAAAATAAATACATAAGTAAATAGAATCAATAAAAACAGCAAGAAAAGAGTAAAAATAAAATAATTAATGTCATATACGAGTACCTTAGAATGGGGTGTATCGTTGAAACAGCACGAAATTTCGCAATTATACAAAGAAATTCCTGGGGAGGGGCCCCACAGGTGTAGCAGCAGGGGGGGGGGGACAAAATTTATGGATCCGGGCCTAAGCATGGTTGTCGTAGAAAACCAGAAACAAGAATAAATCAATACGCTTTTTGCGTCACCGATTTTTAACGTACAGTATCTTTTACTTGTAGACTTACTTGTTACTTGTACAATATCTTAATCGGGACAGGGCCCGATTAAGATATTGGGAGGCCTTTGTCCAAAAGCTTTTTCGGGGGCCCCTCTTGTCAAATTTTACAATTTTATTCATTCGCAAAAGTAATTCTAGTTTTCCTGGGGGCCCAGGACCACGGCATAGTTTGGCCTATTCAGTAATCTGGCATCGGTTTAGAAGTTAAGTTTATTTCTTAGTTTCGATAGACTTTTATTTTGTAGATCCCATTGTGGAATTTCTGTATGAGTGTTAGCTCGACAACATTGCATTTATTTTACGGTTTCATCTATCAACTAGTTTTTATCAAAGATAAAATTTGGAGCATGTATGTGGACATGGAAAGAGGGATAGGGACGGTTGTGTGTGGTGGTGAAATTGATTACATAAAGTTATTTAATGTAGAGTTATTTAGACAATAGACGAGAACAGGAAAAGGTCTGATAATGAATTAAGACGGCGTAGGACAAAAAAAAAACTCTTTCATATATAAAATTAGACACGCACTGGCTTCCACTACTGGAAAATGTACGAATTCACTATATGTCTATGTGTGTGTGTGTGTGTGTGTGTGTATTAATGTATTTTAAAGAAGATGGTCACAAGTGAATGAAGAGATGACATTATACAGTCGGATCCCGACTTACGCGAGGGATGCGTTCCAAAACCCCTCGCGCAAATCGGAATTTCGCGTTGTGGAACAACGTATGCTTAGAAATTTTTTATAAGCATACCCAATTATTTCAGACATGTGTTGACACCCCTCAAATTGATTCAAACCACTTCTTAACTATATATTACCGTATGTTTTATAAAGAATTGACTTTTTACTGTATTTTAGAAAAAGCGTCACTATTTAACATGATTACTCTGCTATGAAGCACAAAATCAATGATCAATAAGATAAATGTACTTAAACAGTAGGGTACTTGCAGAAAAAACATTACTGCATTATAATAGCACTGAACGGCAGATATCGTAATTTTAATTATAATTTTTAAAGTTATGAAGTTTATGCAGTGTGGGAACACCCCTATTTCTGGCCTGGCTTCTATTTTCATGATGTTTGTATTTTGCTCAGACACTACTCTACAAGCTTCATTATTAAAACTAAGTTCTGAACTTTTGTGGATTACCTTTTCTTGAACTTTAATTGGACGTATCGAAGATTAACTCATACCTAATTGTCGTGCTACCTTCGAGGCACTTTATAATTGTTCAAGCATTGAGAATCTTTACCTTTTCTTGCATTGTCAGAAACTTTCTGTTTTCTTTCCACTTTTGCTAACTTTAGATGAAAGTCCTCGTTTGGGAACCATTCTGTTTTATCAACATTCATAAGAAGGAAAAAAACCGTTAAGAATCGGAGCGGTAATTTGTATAACTAAAGCAAAGCGTTGTTTTGACTAAAACAGTGTGTGAACTTCCTCTGTCAGTGATGCTAAAGGGATGAAAGTCCATTCACGAAACCAATATTTAGTGTCAACGAAGCCCATTCTAATGCTCCGCCGCTCCTTTCCAAAAAATTTCACGTTGCAAGCGAATAATTTGCGTCAGCAATAAAAAAATTCATTACTCATGAAAAACTCGCGTTATAGCCATTTCGCGCAAGTCGGATCGCGTTGTAGCGGGATCCGACTGCAGAGCTATCATGGAGATAAATTTCCTACACAAAATATTTCTTGTATGCCGCGCATTATCTATTTCGAATAATCTTCCATAAATAACTCTCTACTCTCTTCTGAACCATTTTAGAACAGTCATATTTAAAAAATTTCATGAAAATTGTCGTCGGCCTTTTTCTTGTGTAATGTTTCTTTTACTGTTTCCTGCCACATATGTGGAGACTTTTATTTTATTTATTTATTTATTTTTGGAAATCTCAATTTTCAAGCGCTTGGAAGTCTGTTTGCTTAGTATTCACCGTTACAGCTGTGTTATAACAGCTGTATGAACGTGCTCGCCGTCTGGAATGACTCATCGCCTATAAAACCGCATGGACGAACTGAAGGAAATGAATTAATGTGAACAACTAGCAGGAATCAATTTCATCTTCTGCCAGAGCCGTATTTCGATCTACAAAGAGAACAGAAAATAAGTACGGTAGAACCTCGTTTATCCGAATCTCCGGTTTATCAGGATCAAATTTGTAGAGTATAAAAGAATTATATTCACCTGAAGAATAATTCTAAATTATGATAGCAAGAACAAAACTTTTATGGCGGCCAAATTTGCTTTTTTTTTTTCATTAAATTTACATTGTACATTACGTGTGTAGATTACGTACAAATGTACATTACGTACCCCTGCATAGGTCGTACTATAAATTACAGTAATCCTGCAAACAACGTGGCGTACTTATGTAGTTAGTCCGACACTACTGCACAGACCACCGCAGCTAAACAAATATAGATCATCAAGTGTTTGCGAGAAGCGATCTTATGTAATTTTGCCACAAAATATTGTTTTTTGCTGTAATAAAAGATAAATCTGCTTATTTAAGAACGTGTTTTGCTTATTACCTGGATTATCCGAATTTTCGTTTATCCGGACTACGGGAGAAATCCACAAATTAGTTACTTCCGCACACTGAAAATTTCAACGATATGCACATGCCTCAGGAATAGAGAACCTGCGGCTTTTGAGTAAAAATGTTCAATTATATAAATATTCTCCAATTGTATAATTGTTGTTGTAGTAGGTAAAGTAATATTTACAGTAATTTATAGCACATCTATTGAAAAATAGTATGATAACTACAGAACAATTGCCTTCAAAAAGCTATCGTAGGGCTTTTTGCCGCTTTATCAAGCATAATATGAGGCAGTGAGAAGCAAAGGGATGTAAGTGGACTTTCTTAAGTTTTGAGTAAAACACGTTTAAAGTTGAGGTTCGAGGCAGGCTTTCATTATTATTTTTTTTTTTTTGAGCAATCACGATTGCTTATTGTTCTCATTTCACCGCTTTTGATGTCCGTGCCTTTTTCAGCTTGGACCACCAGCACCACCGCCCACCGTCCTCTGCAGGCGCGGCTCCGAGCACTGCCTCCTGGAATCAGTTTCTCCTGGTCGGTAGCGTCCATGTCCTACACACACGCACGCTCATACAAACACACACACACACGCTCATACACAAGCCTTTACACACATACACACACGCCTACGTGCTTACACACAGGTCTACGCACACACACAAACCTACACATGCACGCACGCACGTACGCCTACACACACGCACACACACGCCTGCACACACACACACACACGTAACCACCCAGGAGGAAGGGCAGGCTTTGGGGGACAGGAGCCGTTTCTAGGAACAATAGCCCCCAATGAGCAGGGTCCTGTCGCAACTCGTGATTACGAAAAACATAATTTAAATTCAAAATTTCAGAATTTAAGTTAATTTTAATTTTTTTAAATTTAATCATGCTGTATAGCAGCATCTACTAGGACAACTAACACCATCTCTCGCTCCTAAACAGAGAAGAGGTTCTCCTACCACTTATACTCGTTATCTCCAATTTTTAAGTTTTGGCACTTACATCCCTTCACTGCCTCATATGGCGTTTTCATGCCAAAAAAGGTTTCCCACTTCTTGCCTATACTTTCAGGCACTTTTTTTTTTGTAGCGAGCTACAATTACTTATTACCAAATGCAGTTAGCTACAGCTACAACTACACTTTTTTAATCGTAGCGATTACAAACTACTTTTGAAATCTAGTCGCTACTTCGCTACTTTTTAAAAAATAAATAAATAAAAAGCATACACACACAGGGCCGCGCCGTCAGTATGTGCAAGGTCGTGCGTGGCACGACGGCCCCACAGCCAAAAAGGCCCCGAGCTCTACGAATCAATGCTCCAAATGAGAGAAAAAATCTTCAACCAAAAAAATAAAATTGAACTTTTCATTTTTCTATTAAAGTACCTGTGAAATTATACTGCTCATGAAAACAAACAATCCTCCTTGCTGCTTATCTATAAGGAGGAAAAATGCCTTGTTGTGTCTAAATATGCTATTCAGAAGCGCAACCTTTTACACTGAAAACACGTGATGCTAATTAATGCATACATCGGCAATTTTCTTCATATGTGGAACCATTTCGGTATGTCTATAATTTCACAAGGTTGAGCATACGAAGAAGCGCAAGAAATTTGCTATTCCCCATTTTTGTTCTTGCGGTGAATATGTAATAATTTGTGCAATATGTCTTTTTGTGATTTTTAACTACTGTTTTTGGTAATTCCACTGCATCATGTTATCATACATTAAAAAATACGGTAAGCACATTAGCATATTATTTACTTGTGCGTAATATGCATTTTTTGTAGACAATTATTTAGATTAACTTTTAGTTCTAAAAAATAACGACTTGGCCATGATTACTCAATTCCTTCATCCCCTTTTTCTTCAACTATTTGTGTATTAAATTTAAGAAAGAGCTTTGGACAATGTGTTTGTTTTAGACATTAAATTCAATGCCTTTTTAACGACTTCGTAAATTGGAAGTATTTGTTTTAACGGCAAGTTTCAGTTTCAGATTTTAAAGCGGAATATCCTCTGCAATATTATCCTTTAATTTAGAAACATAATCAGTCACCTCCTGTTTCGTGGCGCAACCAGAGTTGTCCAGAGGACACCCCTTTGGTTGCACCGGCCAGTGCCCCCTCCCCTCCAGAATGCTTAGTTGAATGCTTTTCAAAAAAAATTACTTCTGAGGGGGGGGGGGGGGCGTCCAACAAAGTGATTTTAATAAGGAAAAAATAATGATGTTGGGTTAAAACTTTAACATCCACAAATTGGTCAGCTATCCCCCTCTGTCCTATTTCTTTTCTTTTTTCTAGTTCGCTTGAAAATAAGAAAGTTTTCAAAATGCTACTCTGCCAAATCGCCCCCCCCCCCCGCTAAAAGCATTACGGAGCATCTCAAATTTCGCGTCTAGATCTTCAATTTCACCAAATATGGTCTTATAATCACGTTTTTAAGACTTCATTTTCAGAAAATGTTCAGGCAAAGGCCTCCGAATCTCCTTTCTTAAATATTATAAAAACTTAAATTTTTCATAAGTCTTTTGAAAAATCTAAGTTAGAATAGCCTCTGAACCACTTCTCCTAATATCATAGAATACTGCTTAGGTTTTTAGGACTTTAATTTTGAAAAAAAAAATCAGGGGGGGGGGAGCTCCAGAATTCCCTTCTTGTAAAAATCTTCAAAGTGTCTTCAATTGCGTTTTTGTTCAATTTCGAAAAATTGGTGGGGGAGAAAAGGGGAATTGATTTCTATCTATTTTTCAAAGAAAAAAAAAACGATCGGGTAGAATCTCAAGAGTTCCATTCCTTATTCTAACGTCTATAGATATGAACTATACAATCATGTTTTAAGAATTCCAACTTCTATAAAGTTCGGCAGATCACCCTTTTTCTCTATAACACCACCAAAGACCGTCTAATATTGCGTTTTTCAAACTACTTATTTCAAAAATTTTCCGGGGGAATCCCCTGACCCCTCCTATTAAAAGAGTTTTTTTTTTCAATTTGTGCCCCTAAACCTATTTTTTACTTGCGTACTGCTCCTGTTGTCATGTTTTGACAGGCATAAAATTTTTATTAATTATTCATCACTTAGAGATTAGATAGATATTCAAAGTGCCTTTAACTTAGATATTAATATATTTTCTTCTTCCAAAACGCATTAGCATATCAGAGGAGCTGCTGAACTCAAAATAATTTCGAGATATGAAGTAAAAACGTACACCATATTGCGAAATTAAATATTTACTTTTTTTTTTTTGTATAAACTAAATGCCAAACGTATTTTTTTTTTTTCCGTTTTATATTTGTCTACAAAACCGCCCACCAGGTGTTAACTATATTTTCCTCGAACGCCAGAGCATAAAGGCGCTCAAAAGACATTTGCACGACGACGCCGATCAGACTTGGCCCGGCCCTGTACACACACACCGTTTGTAGGATTGAACGAGAACATTCGAAAAGTAGTTAAGATTAATAAATCATATCATTTCAACACGGAATATTACTAAGAATTATCTTTTTTTTTTCTTTCTTCCTTTTTTTTTTCAGACATACGTGTACATAAAATTTCTTATATGATGAAAAACTTAAATTTTCATTACAGGAATTAAGATTATACTATTATTTTGCGAAGCTAATTAATAAATTTTGAGCTTCAAGCTAGGGGTCTGGACCTTGACACCATCCCCTTTCTTATGCCACACTAATCCACCACTGCACTAACATAAATCTTAAGACACTGATAAAATGAAATAAAACGTTTTTTCAAATCTACCAAATACAAAAACTTACAAATATTTAATAATTGACTTTTATTATGTTAATGTATCGACACTCAATCACTAAAAAAGCAAAAATAAAGAAATATGGAAAATATATCAAACGGTGCGATTAAATATCCTCATATATATATAATAGCGAATTCACTGATCGAGTAACGTTACTGACATCATCAACAATGAAACTCGCGCCACTGCATCATAATTTGATAATATTTTTTGGCAATGCTTGACACGCAGGAAAATGCTTTATTTTGAAAAGGCTGAACTGGAACCAGTAACTTGACTGTTTTACTGGTAAGACTCATTTTAGGAGAATGAAGAAACGAAAAAGTGGTAACTATTAACGCGGCAATTATTCTTTTCCTTCTAAGCCACGCTCTATTAAATGCGAATCTTGGCGAAGTATGAAAATTACGATGCCAAACAAACTAATGGCGTCAAACAGATAGAGCGTATGGCGTCAAAATGATATGTCTGAGGTTAGCTCGTATTTTTATGAGTCTTATTTGTCATTGAATCCGCTGATGTACTCGCGTAAGTTTTGAATCAGACAGATTCGTTTGAATCTTGTTTCTTTTTTTAAAAACTTTATCTTAAAGTAGTTTCCAGAATTCGTTACAAACTACTATTTTTTATATCGAACTACTCTACTCTTTTTTTTTTTCTTTTTTTTTAAGTAGTGAGCTATCCTACAAACTACTAAAAACTGTAGCTACTACAGTTGAGTCGCTACTTCCGACCACTGTCACCCTGGAAAGGTAAACAGCAGTATCTGTGGCTTTATTTATATTGCATTTTTGTCATCTATTTTACCTAAGCACTGTACGAACTTGCTTTTTTGATTTCCGCTGCTAAAAATAAAAAACGAAAAGAATGTCCAATTCCAACATTATACTATTGTTTGTGTGGAATCAAAAACGCATTTTTTTCTACTATCTCAAAAATCATTTTTGCAAATACTGCCATTTACCTACCCACGGCAGTAGTCTCAAACTTGGACACCTCTCTGTACTGAAAGTTGGACAAATTTTTACAAATATTACGCGGATATATTGCGAAGAACAAAAGCAATTGGAGTCTTAAGTAGGCTTGCCAGACGTCCCGGTTTTCCAACAAAATCCCGGTATCCCGGTCGGTCTACTTTACGTCCCGGAAACAGATAACTTTGATTACAAATGACCAAAAAGCTCTAAAAGCAATTAACAGTGAAGGATTATTTAGGACATTTACTTTATCGTTTTGAAACATTGACTTGTAAAATGTATACCGGATAAGCTTGTGAGGAATTTCACAAGATTCAAACCAAAAAATGTCCTATAAAATAAAAAGTATATCTAAATATTGTTCAATTTTTTATCCCTTATTCAAAGTATTTTACTAACTAAAAAAAAATTGTAAGTATTTATATTTCGGAAGTGAAATGTTAAAATTTTATCTGCTTATGTCATTTTTAAAAACCCTGTTTTTGGGTTCGTAATTAGTAAATTAGTTACCATTTATTCATAGCATTGAGAATTAAACTGCCCTGTAAAACGCTCCCAAAATCAGCCAGGGGTGCACAGGGGGGAGAAGGGACACCTGTTGGCCCGAGCCTAAAGGGGCCCAATATTTTTAAAACTGGAGGTGAAATATAGGGGTAAACGATATGGAGGGGGGGGGGGAGAAAAAGTCATTTGTGGCTGGGCCCCAAAATTTCTGTGCACGCCCCTGCAGGGGGTGTGTCCTCCTTTTTTTTAATACTAGGGAGGGGAGGGGGGACATTCCGGTGGTCCCGGTTGAACATTTCAGAAATGAGGCAAGCCTAGTCTTAAGGAGTCTCAGTTCTCTGAAATAACAAAATGCTTAGAAAAATTACCCTTAAATCATTTAAGTCACTTCCTATCAGTTTGATAATATCTTGTAATTCTACGCCAGTAGTGTTTCGCATTTTTATACTTCAGATTTCATTTTTCAAAATGTCTTGAGTATTATTATCTTTCATAGCGTAGTGTAAAATAATTGTCAAAATCAAACACTTCGTCCTGCTTGAAAACAATCGGAATTTAACAGTGCATTATTACGGAAAATATCTCTCAATTGACAAAAACATTTTTTTTTTCTAATGAAAGAGCACCGTTAGTCAATTAAAACACTTGATGCTCAGGAAAATTGCATGTTCTAGGAAGAGCGCGTATGATGTTACACACGCACACGTTTCTTTAAAATATATTTTAAAATATTCATTCCCGACCAATTGTTGTTGGACTCTTGCCAACGTAACAAGAGTAGGCATTTTTATCGCTTCTAATTGCCATTTAGTAAAAAGGATGCTCTAATATGAGATGTTTTTTAGTAAGTACGTGCCTTTTATTCTTTATTTCCTCTACGTAATGATATCATTCTTTTCATTTCTGATAATAATATAGGGCGATTCCACGATAAAGTCACCCCTTTGTCCCGCTCGTGATGGTTCATATTTCATTGAAAATTAATAATTTTAAAGGGTAACGACGAAACTTTTTGCTTAAGAAATCACACATAAGTTTGTAATTTAAGCAGAAAAAATATGTTCATTAATATTTTGTTATATTATTTTTAATGAAATATATGACGCGTCACGTGCGGGACAAAATGACTGTGTTTCGTGGAACGGCCCTATAGGATCGACGAGGGGCCATATTAGCCAAGTCGGAAACTAGGGGCCTATGTCGGAATTGGAGTAGTATAGATTTCATAAGTTTTATGGGAAAAGGGTGGCTCGGAGACTAAACTGACAAGCTTTGCTCTCGGCGGCCCTGATAAAATGAATGACAATGCGATTTTCATGCTTATACATGTGTATGATTCGCATAAACATTATTATTACGCCTAAAAAAATTGAGAAGAAGTAGAGTTACCTCAGATATTTTTTAGTAGTTATTTTTCCTTTCTATATATAATACTAAAAAATTGCCCGTCATAACGGATAAAAATTGCTTCTACATTTGATCGAAGCAATTGCCTGTTTGGTGATGTTTTGATAGTTGAAATTTTAACCCTAACTCAAGTGCATTAACCCTAAACTCCAGTAGATAGCGTTTATTGTTGACCATTTTTTTGTTTTTTTTTTTTTTTCATTCTCCTAAAATTACAGTCTTACTAGTAAAACAGTGAAGTTACCGGATGCAGTTTAGCCTTGTCAAAATAAAGCATTTCACTGCATGTCAAACTTTACCAGAAAATATTTTCAAATTTTCATGCTATGGAGCGAGTTTCATTGTTGGTGACGTCAGCGTTACTCGATTAGTTAATTGGCTATTCCAAAAACGAGGATAGCAAACCATTATTCACTTATTCAGTTACTTACAAGTATGTATTATTTCAGCAAAAAAAAAAAAAAAAAAAAAAACTGCCTTTTTAAGCGTTTGCCTTGGTGTGTGTGTGGGAGGGGGGGACTATTTTTTAAACTGTGCTACACGGAAAACTACAGGTAATATAATGGAACCTTTATTTCAAAGTGCCCCATGGCATCACGCAAGGTAGCGATTTCCCAATGCAGTCAACTCGCTATAACTCGAGGCCTGATAACTCGAAGTTTTCATTAGGTCCCAAACTTTAGAGCAGGTTTTGTGAATGTAACTACCAAGAACTCAAAGGTTTGAGCCGGTCCCATGAGACCTTTTAAGTTATCAAGAGTTGACTGTACTTAATGCCAGTGGAGAGGGGGTGGGTGCAATACTCAGCGCAAATTTTATCGGAAAACAACGAAAAACGCACCCACTTATATGTAAAAACACAAATTTTCAAAACCGTGGCTTTGAGGGGGGATTCAGCCTCTCTGGCACCCTCCCCCCTCTATCCTAAATGACGGGCCTGATGCAAATGAGCCTATGCATGAAAAAACATCCAAAACCTGATTTTATAAGAAAACTTTTGTTGAAAGTATTTTCATTCACTACCCCCCCCCCCCCTTTTTTTGCATCGAAAAGACGGTTCTATGTAACCCCGAAACAAGTATTGTCCGTTTTTCAGGAGAAGGCACTTCGCCACACCCGAACGCAGAGTTCCATTTTACGCGGGGGTGATCGATACGCAATCCACGCGCTTCTAAAGGAGACAACCAAACAGCCTTAACTTGGGCGTGCATTTTAATGTGCAAAAAAGTCTTAGTGTCCTTTGCATCATTTGCTTCACTTGTTAGCTGGTATTTTAGTTGTTCTTACATTTTGAAAACTGCTGCTTTTACCCCAAAATGCTATGATCCGAGTATACCTTCTGCCGAAAACAGCGAAACAGAATCATCGGATACCCCGTGACGAGGGCGGAGTCAAGTACCTTCTTGTGAAAAACGGACAATATCCACTGTTCATAATAATTCTGTATTTTCAACGTTATTTTTAAGACTTTAAAATTAATAAATTGACTAGCATTTGCAGAGCCTGATTATCACACAGGCCGATTAGACCTGGGCCTGGGGCCCCATTTTCTAAAGGGGACCCAAATTACTTGAAGAATTATGCATAGCATTACACCTATTCGAAAAATACACAAATGACCTCAAGAATGCATTCCCACCGGCCATAAACCTGTAAATCAACCACTGTATGCCGTTTTCGAGCCATCAAGGGGGGGGGGGGCTCCAAATTATTGTGGGCCTAGGGCCTCCCTTTGAGTTAATCAGGCCCTGAGCATTTGATGGAATTAAATCTATTTATCAAATAGAAATGCTCAGAATCAAAGAGACTTTTAGAAACATTTTGAATTGAAGAAATAAAATATATTACTTCTGTTCAAGAAAAATGTTGCTCAAGTGAATTCCTAGTCTTTAGGGTAAAACTACTCATACCAGCAAATCTGAGTCACTCGCATCAAAAAGTCACCTTCACATTAAGATACCTAAATAATATAAATTTCACTATCCAGGAATCCAAATGCTGAGCCATAGTAATCAGTTATAAAAAGTTGCTTGAACGAATATGAGATTAGTAATAGTTATCTCAAGCAAACATCTGACTCACCTATCAGACAATGATGCACTATTTGGCTTGATGTTATCACAAACAGCCCATGCAGCTTACAACTTACACCATAAAAAAGTACTTCGACTGTGAAATAACGAACAGGGCATCGTTTTTAAAAGCCACAGGACGTACCGGAATAGTGATTTGAAATGTTATATAAAACTTCGCAAATATTCTTCCAGTTAGTTGAAGGGAATAAGAGGTATAACTAAAATCGAATCGAAACTGTTTTTATAAAAAAGAGAATGAATTATTTGAACTTTTACCTTGATTTCATTCACTTGAAGTATAATTTCTTAATAGAAATATGTATGTGTTAATACAAGATGAAAGTTTCATAACAAAGTGATATCCTACATAAAAGCAAATCTACGAAAAGCTAGAATGGTGTTCGATTACTAACTACATCATTTCATGAAGACATTGTAAAATCGAGCTAAATGTATTGAAATAGAGGACAACTATTTTTAAAGCCAAGCATGCGTTAAAATGAGCTATCAGGAAGCAATCCACGTGTCCGTATGAGTTTGATGCGTTAGATTTTATGGGAAATTTGTGTGCTGCAAAAATCATTAGATTCTTCCTATTTGTGTTAGGCGAACTCAGTATTTTGCAAGTCTGTATTTTATTTATTTTATTTCTTTTCTCCCAAAACTAAGATAAGTTTGTAATTGTGGGAAACCTGCAAGTCTTTGGCACCAGTCTAATACACAATGTGAAATTTCGTGATTTGTTTATTCAGCTACAGTCTGGTTAGATGTAGTTCTCGTTCCTTTACTTTCAAATATCATATATTTTGGAAATTTTTGAAGAATTATCATTTTAATTGAAGAAGCTTAAGTAAGACAACTTCAAGCAACGAAATTTGACGCCCTAATCCTTTTTAGTTCCTGGACAAGACTCCTGAATCAATATGGCGGATGAAAAGTTCTTTTTTAAGATTGGACATTAGACTGTGATTTAAAAATCAACCCTTGTGCTCCCCTCCCAGCTATACAAATTCAAGTTTTCTGATGCTGAATAGGTAAGATTCACATTATAATTTGCTTTGTAATATTAAAATGTCTTATGTCGTATTGCTTACTTTACTCATAGCAGGAAAATTTATACCAAACGTTTGGTAATGAACAATGTATGGTAGTAAATATATTCATTAGTTAACTTCTGTATATTTATGACATGGATAAAATGGATTAAAACTAAATTATTATTTTTCGATATACGTAAAATTTTAACACACGATGTGGTTCTAGTTCATGGCTTAATTTCTAACCAAAAGCATACAGGAGCCAATACACTTCAGATTTTATATTGATGCGTATATAGCTAGCAATTAGTTTAAATTCTGTCCAAAATGTGACATTCACTGGAGGAAAAAAAATGCAGAAAAGTTATGCATTGCTAATGTAGTTTTTACTTGTGATGTGTTGCAAGAAAGTGGAATTAAATATTATGAGTGAGAGGAATGAAAATTAGGGAGTAAAATCGAATTATAATACAAAGTTTGTAATTGTACTACTAAAAAGTATTAGAGCAAGAAGCTTGTGTGTGCACCAGACCCGGCTCTTGGGGTAGGCAACTTAGGCGGCCGCCGCCTAGGGTGGCAGATTTTAAGGGTGGCAAATTTTGAAATTGATTTTTTTTTATTTTTAAAGTATGAATATCTGTTTCAGAGTCTTAAGATTCACTGCTTCAATGTTAAATAATAATATTAATAATAATAATAATAATTTAGAGTGTGTATCGGTGCTTGGATATGCAAAACATAGTTTGGAATTGAACTAGAAATTCAATTTACTTTTAGAGGCGGCAAATTGTGCGATTTAAAAATCATTTAAAAATACTAATATATGTTTCAGCGCCATAAGATGCACTAATTTAATGTTAGTAAAGATATAATTTAAAGCGTGTACCAGTGCTTGGATATGCAAAACCCAGTAACTAGAATCTCCCTTAATTGTATACACTTTACTATTATTTTTAGTTTATTGAAATATCATTATTTTATATTAGTATTATTAGTATTCAATGGGGGGGGGGGGGATACGTCAATATCGCCTAGGGCAGTGGTTGGAAGTAGCGCGCTACAAGTAGCGACGCTACTGTAGTAGCTACATTTTTTAGTAGTTTGTAGTGTAGCGCACTACTTTTTCAAAAAAGTAGTGTAGTGAGTAGTTAACTACAAAAAATAGTAGTTTGTAGCGATTTCTGGAAACTACTTTTAAATAAACTGAAAAAAAAAAAAAAATAATTTGAATTTTGACATCTTGAATTCAAATTATGTTTTTCGCAATCACGAGTGTGTGTGTGTGTATGTAGGCGTGTGTGTTTGTGTCTGTGCGCAGGCGTGAATGTATGGGTATGTGTGTGTAGGTGTGTGTATGTATGCGTGTGTGTGTGTGTGTAGGTGTGTGTATGTATGCGTGTGTGTGTGTGTGTAGGATATGGACACAGCCTGGAGACGGTTTTCGCTAGAGGAACAGCATCGTGAGGCCGGTCGACGCAACGGTGGTGCTGGCAGAGGGTGCTGTTGGGAAAATAAAATGATAGGAATTCAAAACAGTCAAATGAGAACAATAAGCAATGTTTGTCATCGTAATTTTCATATTTCACCAATATTTATATGGAAAAAAGCACTTATTTTCGCGAAAATGAAGATAGCGGTGATTTCACAAGTTGAAAATTTTGTGAATTTTATATGAACAGACCGAAGATTGAAAAACAAAAATATCTTAGCGGGGCTTAAATTTTCGACAGTATTCACCTAATAAAAAGAAGCTACTGAAAATGTTATAGAAAAGGAAAAAATTGAACTGTTCTGGAGGACTTACAATAAATACGAGCATTACAGTGTATGAGAGTATGATAACGGGTATTTTTCATAGTGTCTTCTGATCAATCGTTTTTTGTTCAAACCTCTTACGGTGTGTGTGTGTGTGTATTAGGGTGTCCCCCCCCCCCCCAAAAAAAAAAAGAAAGTTGATTTTTCAAGTCGCACACTCTTATATTTCATCCTTTTACGTCAACAAAAAAAAAAGAAAGAAATCATACGACGAAATTATCATTATTTTACGAAATTATCAAGCTGAAAAAAAGGAAAAAAACCCCAGTAAAATAGAAAAGTGGGTAATTAGCGTTAAATAGAAATTTTTATTTTCCTGCAATTTTTAATTCTCCCACATAGTACTCAAATATATGTATTTTTTCTAGGTTGAGTTAAAATTTTCATTTAAAATATACTATGTATTTATTATTCGTTTGCAATTGTTGATTTGTAAATGTGTTCGACAGTAATTTTTGAGCTTGATATTCTATTTAAATTTAGATGTAATTTTTTAAAAGATAACTGACAAAAAAAAAATCATTTTTTTTTTAAATTATAAATTTTAGGTCAAGTGTGGCATATCTAAATGTTTTTTAATTTGAATAAATGTTCTTGTGGTACATGCGGGGTGTTGGGTACAGGGGAAACGTTTTATAAACAGAAATTTTGAGTTTCTAAAAAAATTTTTTTTCTTTTTTTCGATTTGGCCTAGCATACAAGTACTGTTTTACACTTTCAGGTGCAAGTCGGCACGGATTGCCGTTGTGCAAATTATATGTAACTTTTTTTCACGATTGTTTTGACACAAGAGGAAAAATAAGAGGGTATGCGACTTGAAATATTGACTTTCATTTTTTGTGGGACAAACTATTGTGTATGCTTTTTATTTACTTATTTTTTAGAAAGTAGCGAAGTAGCGACTACATTTCAAAAGTAGTTTGTAGTTGCTACATTTTGAAAAAAGTAGTTGTAGTTGTAGTTAACTACATTTGTGACAGAGTAGTTGTAGTTGTAGTTCGCTACAAAAAAAATGTAGTTTTTCCAACCACTGGCCTAGGGCGGTAGAACTACTAGAGCCGACCCTGGTTTGCACATTGAAACTAGAAGTTACCGTATAGTTGAAATGTGTGAACGATGCAATTTCTGTGAAACTGCAATGTCGAAATAATCAGAAGTTGGGTTAAATGGACATACAAATGGAAAAGAAAAAAGCGTAAAGTATTTAGGCTTTAAGAACGGGATGTTTTATAATTAATACTTTTAATATTTTTCTATAATATTTATTAGCTGCTTTTCTTAATATATTTTCCATGAATCCTCATTCAGTATAAAATTTCATTTAACTACGCACCCGAACATGCAGCTTCATTCGTATTGAAACCAGTCGTCGCTCTTTTGTTCTCTATACGTATATTAAATTGTTAATTTTGAATACTAAATACTACAGTAGCATCTCGTTACATCTCTCATTCGGATATATCGCTCTTTTCTTGTTTTTAGAAACATTAAAGTCTTAAAAAAAATTGCTTTAAGTTTGAAACCATTTATGAAAACATATGGTAACACTCGGAAAAAGTCTCTTTCGTCTTGATTTTGTCAATGAACAAAACGAAGATGCATCTCCTCTTCTGAATTCGCTGGAAAAGCAGCAGCAATTCTTATCATCCTATTGTAATACCCGCAGAATTTTTCAGTTTTAGTTTGTAACAGGGGTACCTACGGGGGGGGGGGGGGGGATTATAGCGCAAGCTGCGCCATCAATTTTTTGGGTGGGATTTTAAATTTTTTAAAATTTCTTTATTTAAATTCATTTATTGATTTATTTTTAAATCGAATTATTTATTTTACTTTATTTTATTCTGTTCATATTTTATTTCATTTATTTATTAGTTGCTGTGTGTGTGTATGTTATTGGTGTACTACAGAAGTTTCTAATAAAATAATAATTAAAAATAAATAAATAATTAAATTAAAAAAAATATATTAATTAAAAAATTTAAAAATAAATTAATATTTTTTTTAAATAAATCAAATAAAAAAAGAAAGCTTAAAATAAAAAAAAGAGAAAAAGGGTTGAGAAAAATTTTGGGGGGAATTTGCGCCATTGAACTTGGGGGGGGGGGCACCCTTGGTTTGTAAACTACTTGACATTTTCTTTTGCATTGATACTAAGGCCTAAGCACTGAAGGAGCCCACGGCCCAATCCCTCAATCCGAGCAAAATTAGGTGGGCGGTGAGGGGCCCTGGTGATTTCTTGCGGGGAGGGGGGGGGAATTTGTAGATCCGGACCTGTTTGTGCTTTTTAGCATAAAGCAGGATTTGCATCAAAGAAAAGAAGAACGATCTGGACGGGCGACAGAGTTTTCTGGAAACAATATATTAGTTACTTTTACTTTTCACATCCCTTCTACAGCAAATCGAAGGGATTAGAAAGTCTATTGAGAATAAGAGGGTATTGGAATGCTCGGGGACTCTAAATCTCGCTGTAGTTAAGAAAGATAATCTTCATTCGCTATTTGATGTTTATACACTTCTGACGCTAAAATTTACTTAAATTTCAATCCTGTTTAAATTTTAATACGTGGGATAGTACATTCGTGAACTATATCGAAACCATTTGAAAATCATATCAAAAAGAACGAATGCTAATTTACTTGTATGTTAGACGGATAACTATTTTCAATAACCTCTGTTACAACGCACTTTCAGAGATATCGCGCTTTTTCTTCAGTCCCCGAAAAGCGCGATATAACAAGGGGTTACCGCAATTTGAACTGAGGGGCAGTATTCCCAGCATTCAGAGGGACAAGAGGGATCTATTGCCCCTCTATTGTCTTTGAGATATTAATGTATTTACACGTAAGTGGATGTGTTTTTCACTGTTCTTGGTATAATATACATTGACTATGTAACCTTTGCCCCTCCTCCGCTTGGAAAAATACGAAATGACGGGCCTGCTGAAGGTTTTTTTTTTTTTATAAGTATTTTGAATGAGAATGACTTCCTTTTTAATTTTTGAAAACAGTGCTACTTTTATTTGTATGATTTTTTTTACCGGTATTACAAATGATTTCCCATATTGGTATTTTAACACATGAAGATTGAAACTCATTCTAACAATTAGATTAGAAAAATATCATTGTTCTTCATACGATTATTTTTATAAACTGATTTCAAAAAAGGTGTGTTAGAGGAAAAACATTGTTCCCGTGCTGAAGTAGTTGTAGCGGAATGTGGGGTAAAGTGAAATAGTTAAGAAAACTCACTTTTTTCAATGTGAATAAATTGAAAGTTTGTGTTGAAAATTGCAGTACATAAAGGAAGAACAAGGTATTTTATAACAAAACTTGCCTTGAAACATTATTTTTATTTCTGGTAGTAAATTTGTACCTTCAAAAAAAAAAAAAATTTTTTTTTTCATGGAGTAAACTGAAAAATAAAATTTTTCTAATGAATTATTTTTCTTTTGACTAATTATAATATTTTTCATGAAATGAATGAGTACATAAAAGAATGAATGAACTAATGAATAGATAATGAAACAATAAACGAATAAATATATTAATGTTTGAGGGGAAAATTGATTGAATAAAAAAGTGAAAAACTAAGAAAATGAGTGAAAGAATGAATAAATATATATATATATATATTATATAAGCGAATTATCAAATGCAGGAATGTAAATGAATCGATTAATAAATGAATACGGAAGTTATTTAATAAATGGTTGAAAAAGTAAATAAAATTGACTATTTCACTTTTCCGCATCCACTTTGCCCCACGTCAACTTGACTAATGGTGCAAAACATTTATGAAAAAAATAAGCTTAATGTTCAATATAACTACTACACCGCATATTAGTTGTTCTCAATTAATATTTCAAACATTAATAACTTGAACTTTATCATTTTATAATAACAAAAATAATTTTTGGCTTACAAAAAAATATTACAATATGAGTATTAAGTTTTGAAATTGCTTGTATTATCACAAGTTTTGATTTTCAGAGATAACTTTTTTCTGACTGGAATAGATTAAATGTGTTATTACATACTTAAAACAGTCGGGGCCCATTCCTTTTTGATTCAAAGAACCCCGTAAAATTTGAATGGGCCCCGAATGTTGATCCTTGTATTCTGCTTTTGAATTTATGATTTGTTTTATCTGTGTGCGATTATAAAACTGTTTCAACAGTGTAGTTATTCAGTAGTACTTAATAACATTCTAAACTACTGGGCTTATACATTTTTCTTTTTAGTTTTTTTGGTTTTTACGCTGCCGGGTTTTATGCTTTTATTTAATATTTTTTTATTTTACACTTTTTAGTTAATTTTTATTGACTTAGTTATTATGATTATAAGATGGTACATTTCGCAACCTTGTCATTTCATTCAGAGAGTTTGTTTGTATCGTGAGGTTTATTAAGTAACTTGCGGTGGTCTTAACTACTGATAAGTCCCTCTCTGGGGACCTAACTCGGCTTAAAGTTACATGTGCTTGACCTTCGGCAAAAATACGCGAACTTAAGTCAACCACAGCACAGCTATAGAAACAGCCTGTATAACTCATGATGACGCGAAATCGGAAACGTCGTCAGTCAAATCTTTCTCGGAAAACTAAAAAAGCCTCTCAAGAAAGTACACGTCGCGAAACTCAGTCCATTGAATCAAGCCAAAAACAAATGCAACATGTTAGAGATGAAAATCGAATTAGTAGACTTTCTTTCTTTTGGTGTTTATTGCACGGGTTTATTTTGATGAGGACTACAATATGAGTGTCTTGCCTTCGTTACGCATAATATATTTTTTATTACAGTACAGATTACATATAAAGAACACATGAAAGAATTTACATCAGAAAGAGGGGAAAGTACATCCGGAGCAAAGGTGTTTTGACCCACCGCCTGAGACCCCAATTAGTTGACTTAGTAAACAAAAAATTCAGGTAGTGAAAACTACCTGCATTTGTAGCACGCAGGTAGCGTGCGACACAGTGTGCTACACCCAGCGTGTGCCAATCGCAAACTGACAAAATTTCAACTGGTTTTTGAAATGGTACTTTTGATTACTGTCACGTGTTTAGTGACACTCCCAAGGTTAAAAAAAATCTATTGACTTAAGAATTACTAAAATTGACCAAGGCGTTTAGCCTGTAGAACGCCACATAGGAACAGACATACATACATAGACTAATAAACACATTACCCTCCTTTGCGTCGCGCACGCGCAGTCGGGTAAAAAATGGTAACACTTCACCTAAAGAGGGAAATTTTTCACTACCAAGAGTGAACACCATCAAACCTGCGTTTTTTATTTCAATATCTCTGAGTCTCTCTGCTGGTATGGAGTAAGATTAATTTAAAAAATGTAACACTTCATCTAAAGAGTGAACATTTTGTATATTCACTTCAAGTATCACTTAATTTTGTACATTCACTTCAAGTATCACTTATTTTTAAAAGAAAAAGAAAACCATCAAACCTGCGTTTTTGCTTTCAGTCTTCTTGTCTTAATGAGGGGGTTTATGTCTCCCCAAGTGTTAGGTCAAGTCTCCCTACTCTAGGGACACTTGACCCATTTGCAGACTTGATGAATATAATTTTTTTGTACAATTTCTACTTAGATTTACGATATTATTTGTAACCATAATGCACAAAATGGCAAACTATTTATGTATATTTTTCATTTCGTTCTAACTATTTTACAAAAAAAAAAGAAAAGAAAAACGAAAAATTGGGTCAAGTCTCCCCAGTTTCCCTTATAATGCATGTTCCTCGGAATCGAATTGTTTATAAACGACATTCTCGACTTTACACAATCCCTTTTTACGCGAAAACATCCCTGGTCTTCATTTGTATTTTGACGTCGAGTTCAAATTATGGTTGCGATAATTCGAAACAAACTCAGCGAGTAGGGTCCTATTGCAATTCGTGATTGCGAGAAACATAATTTGAATTCTAAATCTCAAAATTAAAACTACTAATTGTTTTTTAGAAATATTTTAAGTTTAATTTGCGTTTTTACCTGCTGAAATTAGGTTTTTATAACTGGGATCATTTGAAATAGTTTTTAAAAACGTTT
Source organism: Uloborus diversus (assembly GCF_026930045.1). NCBI lineage: Eukaryota > Metazoa > Arthropoda > Arachnida > Araneae > Uloboridae > Uloborus > Uloborus diversus. The sequence goes on along the minus strand of NC_072740.1, from coordinate 10,215,933 downwards.
ATCCTTGTACGCAACGTTTATTTTCGAGTACGCACAGTACTCAAGAATAGGGATTTTTTTTTTTTAATTTTCTCCATGTACAAATTAATTACACTGCGCGGCATGAAAAATACTTCTTAAACTATTCTTGCTGATTCTTATGTAAAATGACCTTCTGAATCCAAATATGGTAACCGTTTTTCCACATACTTTTAAATCAAGACAAGGAGAAATCATTTCGTTTACCGAAATAAATTGTTTCATGTAAAATTTCGCACTCCTCAATTCTCGTCATATTTTTATTTTATGCTTTTTTTTTTTTTTTTTTTTTTGTAGAAAACAAGATCTATCTTTTTGGGTCAGATAAAACTGAGATATAGGGCTTTCACGATGGAATCGTAGGTCAAGAAACGCACTGTATGAGGTTATGCTTTGTGAGATTACAGAGGGTTATAGATTTCGTGCTGCTGCTGGTTAGAGATCCTAAATACGGATATAGGATCTCTAGTGCTGGTTATAGAGGTTTATAGATTGTATGAGACGGGTTTTAAAAACCTGTCCTAACCAAGACGAGTTTTTACAAATTCGTCGCTTTTGGGAGAATGTTACAGAATGTTACCTTACAAATATAATTTTCAAGTTTTTAATATCGTCCATTTGGTTTACGTTTCGTAATCAAAAGGTACATAAAGTTAAAAAATGTGTACACAAATAATATTGAAATAACATACAAAACAATCCAAAAAATATGTATATAGATAATTTAATTCTATAAAATCTGTAAAAGTCGTACTGTTAAAGTCAGGGTAGCAGGAATGTAACTGTAATTTGTACTTTATAGAGAATCATGTTTTGTTAAATGTTGATTGAGCAATCGAAATATAACTCAACTGTTAACTACATATTTCTTAATAATAACATAAAAAATTTTACGCTTAGATCACGGCCGGATCTTCGATTTCTCCAAAGTGGGGAAGAAACTTTATTCTATCGCCCTTCCTTCAACTCTATATCAAGTTTCAATTTTTAAAAAAAAGAAAGAGGGGGGGGGGGGAAACAGAGAAATAACTGAACTTATAAACGTTCAAGTTTAAGGCTCAGAAATTCCATTTTGTGCAATTAATTCTTTTGAAGGATAGATACCAATCCAAAAAATGCAGTTTCGGGGACGTCAGAGGAATTATCGAGACCTCCCCCAGAAACGTTTCGAAATTGGAAGTCTGAAACCGTAGTTTTATTCAAGGAAAAGGAGGCACTGGTGCTCCCTCCCGAATTTCGAAGTCAAATTAAGGCTATCTTTGTAGATATTGGGGTCGGGGTTCTTTTCGGAAATTTTGCGAAATTAAACCTTTAAAAATGCAGCTTTCAGTCATCTTTGGTGAATTTCAGGTTATCTTTAAAGACGAAATAGGCTAAGTCTTCCTATGCCAGTTACATCAACCAGTTGATCAAGTTTTAAATTTCTCGTTTAAAGACAGGATAAATGTGTATATGCAAGCAGCTCAGAGTTTCCGTAGATGGATGTCTGTGGGGGAGGAGAGACCGAGACTTATATACAGCAGTGGGCGTCTTTTATAGCTGAAATGATAATACTGATGAAGTGTTTATATGTATCTCTCGTTTCTCGGAAGCGGCTCCAACGATTGGTGAGAACGTTAATGTTTCGTTGACATTTTGCTTTTCATGTATATTTAAAAAAGTACTTCGAATCTTAGAAAAAGTATTTTACAAAAAAAAAAAAAAAAAAGAAAAAAAACTTTAAAGCCAAGCGAAGTTTGGTTGTCCAGGTACTGTTCTATGATTTGTTAGGCCTCTCTAATTCTACAGAGCGGAATACTGTATAATAGTGGCAGGCCCATGATGCTAAATGTAGATTTACTCATTTTCGTGGGGACCTATTGGATTTTATGGTTTAGGTTATAAGATGTAGAAAATTTTATATAAGGTTCCACTTCAGTGGTGGGGAAAGTGTCTACTGATATTCATAAATGTAAAAAAAAAAGCATGGCAACAAGGACATACTCGTACGAATCAGATATTGATAGTTTTGATACTCCAACGTGTACTCTGATACTAAAGGTATGTTTATGTGCCGACTTGTGTGGTGGGGTGTGGCCATTCGGAAGGATAGAATTTTTTAAAAAAAATCTCGAGAGCGTCAGATATTCAGAGGGGGGAGGTTAAGTGACTCTTAAAAGTGCCACCATTCAATAGACTGACGTTTTGGAAGTGACGCAAGCTAGTAGCGAATTTTTGAAATTTAAAAAAAAAAATAATAATAATATAATAAAATAAATAAATAAATCTTCATACGTTGATTTACTAGAAAAAAATTACTTTTTTTTTTTGCAACTTTGTAGTCTTCCTACAGTTTTGCGTTATTCTTAAATCGTTAGATTTTTTAAATGCGCACTCTTCAGTTTGTAATTAACCCACCTTATCTTAATCTGATGCGCTTCAATAAATCTGATTATCAATTTTTTTTGCTAATCTGACGGACTGCAAAAAATAAAAATAAATAAAATATCTTCATATTGAAATAGTCAAGCGTGTTGGATTTTTATACAGAAGGTTCAGCTTGATGCTTCTGTCATGGTAGCCTAAAATCTGACGATTATTTTGAGGGACATTCTTAATCTGACAGCTAGGGAAAAAAAAAACTTTTTTTTTTTTTCGCAACTTTATAGCCCTCCTAAACTTTTGCGTTACACTCAAATCGTCAGATTTTCTAAATGTACACTCTTTAGCTTGTAATTAACCCACCTTATCTTAATCTGACGCTCTTCAATAAATCCAATGCTCAATTTCTTTTACTTACATGCTTAGGCGGATTTGGTCCGCCAAGAAGGCAAGAACCTCGACTTCCAAACGGCGGGGAAAAAAAAAAAAAAAAAAACACGAAGGCTCACAGGCTTGAAGGCGAGGAAAAAAAAAATTAAACAGAAAAAAAAGAAGAAAAAACGAGGGCACACAGGTCTAAGGGCGCCATAAAAAAGAAACGAGCTTATGTGTGCATCACATGACTTTCTTTTACAACCAATTTCAAGTTATTTCCCCATTATTGGCAATTTTAATGCGATTCGATTAACTCTCTAAATATCACCAATAATGACCAAATGAAACCAGATTTTTTACAAAAAATCGCCAAATTTGTCGCCAGTTGGCGACAAAACTTGGCGACCAAAAGCTTGGCGACATATTGCCAAGTGTTTGCATAAATTATAACACCGCTTGAATTTACATTAAAATTAACATTGATTCCCCCCAAAAAAGTGTAAAAGACCCCCTTTGGAACATCCGAATGCAACCAAAAAGGGAGGTGCACAACTAGACTCCATTAGGAGTCTACGTGCCAAATTTCAACTTTCTAGAACATACCGTTATTGAGTTATGCGACATACATACGCATATCCGCACATACATACGGACGTCACGAGAAAAGTCGTTCTAATTAACTCGGGGAATGTCAAAATGGATATTTCGGGCTTCTATACGTTCTTAGGCACTTATTCGCGTGTGGTCGGGTTGAAAAAAAAAACTCAACGTTAATTCGAGAGTGAGCAAAATGGAAATTAAGGCCGAATTTTGAAAAAAAAAAAAAAGAAAAAGAAAATTAATTTGAATCCTGAAATTTTGTATTCAAATTACGTTTTTCGCAATCACGAACTGCGAAAGGACCCTACTCATTGGAGTTATTGTTTCTAGAAACGGCTCCTGTCTCCCCCCCTCAAGCCTGCCTCTCCTCCTGGGCTGTTACGTGTGCAAAGTTGTGTGTGTAAGTGTGTAGGCTTGTGTGTGTGCGTAGACCTGTGTGTATGCACGTAGGCGTGTGTAAAGTGGTGTGTGTGTATATGTGTGAGTGTGTGAGCGTGCGTGTGTGTAGGACATGGACGCCTCCGACTAAGAGAAGCGGATAGCTCAGGACCGGAGCAGCCGCTCCGCCTGCAGAGGCCGGTGGGCGGTGGTGCTGCTGACGCCCCTGTTTCAAGCTGAAAAAGGAACCACAACGCCAAGGACGGTCAAGTGAGGACAATAAGCAATCGTGATTGCTCAAAAAAAAAAAAAAGGCGTACACGCTCGAGGGCGCAAAAAAAAAAAAAAAAAAGGATCAGGTTTAAGGATGAAAAAAAAAAAAAAACGAAGATGCGCAGGTTCAAGGGCGCGAAACAAAAAAGAAAGAAAGAAAGGAAAGGGGGAAAAAAGGATGTCACACAGGTTTGAAGGAACGAAAAAAAAAAGTGCACAGGTACGACGACACAAAAAAAAAAAAAAAAAAAAACGAAGGCGTCCCAAGTTTAAGAGCGCAAGAAAAAAACGAAGTCGCACAAACTTGAAAGCCCAAAAAGGCGAAGGAGCTCAAGATCAAAGGCGCAAAAAAAAAAAAAAAAAAAGAGCGAAGTGACACAGGTTTGAGGGAAAAAAGAAAAGAAAAAAGGCGTGCAGAGGCCCGCGGGCCGATGTGCTCGCTATTTTTATATTTTGGAAAAAAAAATTATTTAAAAAAAGTTTTTGGTGCAACTTATATATATATATATATATATATATATATATATATTATTTGCGTTCACAAACTTGTGACTTCTCTTCGCTTTTTTACTTCCTTTTACAAAACAGGAAGTATTATATTCGCGAAAAATTTTTCACTCAAAATTCGGCCTTAATTTCCATTTTGCTCTTCCCCCGAATTAATGTTGAGTTTTTTTTTTTTCAACCTGACCACACGCGGATAAGTGCCTAAGAACGTATAAACACCCGAAATATCCATTTTGACATTCCCCGAGTTAATTACAAAGACTTTTCTCGTTACGTCCGTATGTATGTATGTCGCATAACTCAAGAACGGTATGTCCAAGAAATTTGAAATTTTGTACGTGGACTCCTAGTGGGGTCTAGTTGTGCACCTCCCCTTTTGGTTGCATTCGGGAGTTTCTAAAGGGGTCTTTCCCCCCCCTTTTGGCGGAAATCATTGTTAATTTTGATGTAAACTCAAGTCGTGTTATAATTTGGCGGACACTTGGCAATATATCGCGTTTCTTTTGGTCGCTACGTTTTGTCGCCAACTTGGCGACAAATTTGGCGATTGTTTATTTTTAAATCTGGCTTCAATTTGGCCACTGGTGGTGACATTTAGAGAGTCAACTATTGAATCACATTAAAATTTCCAATAATGTTAAAATGACATTAAAATTGGAGTAAAAGGAAGTTATGTGATGCACACATCAGCTCGTTTTTTCTTTTCTTTAAACTCGTAAGCCTGTGTACCATCGTTTTTTCATTTATTTATTTGCGTCCTTTGGAAGAAAAGGTTGGCGCCCCCTTGCGGGACCCAGTCCGCCCCTGCTTGTCTGGCAGGCTTTCCTGTCTGTCCCATCCACCAACAAAAAAGGCCAATATTTAGTGTTGGTACTTGACAGAGTATCTTCCTCTGACGCACTAGAGAAAATCTCTACAAACACTGTGGGCTCAAAACCGTCTCAAAACGACCGACATGCGTCAATGCATGCCATATTCGGCAACTCTTCAGACAAAATTGTGGAATTGATAGGTTTTTCCATGGCAAAAATGCTCTCCCTGGACGTCCGAAAGTGCTATGCTTGTGAAGATATCATTTCATTCTCTAGTTTCGTTCATACAAGAGCAAGCCGTGACGTCACGAAGACGAAAAACAGCTTCTACGCAGCAACCCTAATAGCAAAATTTCTTGCATCAATCTTGACAGATCTTGATATTATACTGACGGCGTCAATATTGACGTGTTTCATACTGCATAAAGCTTGCATAAAGATTAAAAAGCAATATTACAATAACAACACGTATGCAACATTGCATTCATCTTAAAATATCAATATTGATATTACCTTACAATAACAACATTGCATACATATTGACGCCGTCAAGATGTATTGATTTCATGCTGTCGCCGTCAAGGTAATTAGTACACAATAGAACAGGTGGACCTTCGTTGATACTTGCGCATGCGCACAGTTCTTTCTACCCAGCATCCCTCGAATTGCTGGCACATCTTCCTCCTTCGACCTACGATTTCAGTCGGTTCAGAGGAGCTGCACGTGGCGTTGTCGTTGCGTTCTTTAGGCTTCGTTAAGTTGGTTGCTTAGTTATTAGTGTGGAATAGTATTGTTTTAGGAATAACTTATGAATGACTGATAACTGCATTTGTTTATTAATATAGTACTAAACAAGTCATATCGCAGACGATGTGCGATCAATGTTAGAAATGGCCGAAAATAACTTTTTTCGTCCCTAGACTTCGAAACGAAGGACATGAAGCCCAGAATTTCGTATTATCACTTCAAACTCATGAGTAAGATTAATTTTATTCAATGGTTATTTATGTTATTCTTTAAGATAAATTCATGTGTTTTGTCCATGGGATATTTTCAATGCTGACATCCATTTGGAAATGTACTTTATTGTATTTATTTACTTATTTATTATTTTACTTTCTTTATTCTTAAATGTGTTATAAAAACTTCCGCAATTATTCCTAACTAGGCATTTTATGTCTTTATAATACAATTAGAAGCATGAATTTATAAAATAAGTCAAGTATTACGCAAAACGAAGAAACTTTCATTTTTTAAATTAAATTGTGAGTACTATTAATACCTTTATATGAATTTCCGATCAGATGTCAGCTTTAAGGAAATATTCTTAGGCTAGAAAACTATCTTGAAGAATAACAGAAATAATTACAGAATGAAATTTAATTCTCGAGTTTCAAGTGAAAATAATACAAAGAAATAAATAGATAAAACACCTTGCAAACGTGCTGATTTCATACTGTCATGTCAATGTATCCTGACATTTTCCTGTCATATCAATACGTATGCAATATTACAAAAGCAAGATCATCTTGCCTAGACCTTGATTTCATGCTGTCATGACAACATCTTGATATTATCCTGTCATATCAATACGTATGCAAGATTACAAAAGCAAGATCATCTTGCCTAGACCTTGATTTTATGCTGTCATGACAACATCTTGATATTATCCTGTCATATCAATACGTATGCAATATTACAAAAGCAGCCTACCTTGATATTTTCCTGATATTATGTTGCATACACCTTGTCAGCCAATATTGTGGCAGCCTGCTGACAGCATAAAGGGAGTAACATAACAACATTGAGGCAGCATTAATGCAAGATGATTTTTCTTGCATGTCAACCTTTATGCAATACTGAGGCAAGATATTTTGCTTACTGGGAAGAGAGCTACGGTTTTGGAGCAACCATTTGGAGAAGCGGGAGAAGCTTATTGCGATGGGGACAAAGTGTTCACAAAGATATATTTTTATCAGAAAATCTTTTTTGGAAATCATTTGTAAAATTATGATGGAGAAAAAGAACAATTTGTTTTCTTAATTAATTTTAAAAGAATGTGTTTTTCAAATATGTCCTATTATCACAGAAAGAGTAGAATTTTCTGCAAAATGTAACATTCTAAAATATTTGAACTTTTTGAAAATGTATAACTATGTATGATAATGGAGATTAAAAGAAATCAATGGTGTCATGAAGAAGGATTATTATTTCTTTATTTAAAAAAAAAATCTGCTTATTTCTTTTTAACGGCTGTGTTATGGCCTTTTTAATTTTTACGTATGAATGATTTTCAAATTATAAAAAAAGAAGCAAACTTTTTGGATCGTTAAAGTCTATCGTCATTCCTTCTTTAAAGCGTAACCTCGTTGCTTTAGCAGATAAATTAATAAGTAGTCATTTTTTTAAAGAAATTTAGATTTACAAACATGTAGAAATGGCGACCAACTTCTTCAACTTTTTTTTTCCACGAAAAAAAAACGGATTGCAGCTATACAGAATCGTGAAGTTTACAAATTGTAAGATTTTTAACCAAAAGAAATTCCAAAAAGATTCAGTTTCAAACTACTCTCGGAAAAATACAGATTGAACTTCCTTGAAAAAAAAAAAAAAGAAAGAAAGAAACCGCCGTCAATTATGGTTCGCATAGAGGTTTTATCACTTCCTAGTTCCAAAAAAGGAAATGTTTGAAAATTTAAAATATATTTTGTTGAAAAAAAAAAAAGTTATATTTACAAATTTCTCATAAGGAGGAAAAGTTACTACTAGGATTGAATAAATAAGATGGGCGTGTAGATAAAGAATCATTAATTATGCGATCGTTTTGCCCGCTGCATCGGTGTAATCTTCCGCGGTGAGTAGATAGTTCATTGTAAACATCCCTGTATATTTAAATATTATGCAACTGATTTTGCGCATAGTTAAAGAAGATTTAAAATTTTGTGATAGTATAGCCAGTAAAATACATGCTTCATAAATTAAAGAATTTTCGCAGCTGTATTATACGTGAAAGACCAAATACAGTACGTGAAAAAGGCTCTAATTGGAGCAGCCGAAGTGTAGTCTCCATGATTTGCTGTCCTTCAGCAAGGATTTAGAACATCGCAATTTTTGAGCATTAAAGAATATATTCATCTATTTAAGGTTGTTGTCGGTTATATTAAAAAAAATTGCTTATATTGCACCTTAAACTAATTTTTTAAGGCTTTATCTGGTAACATTACCGCGCTTATCAAACAATTGATATTTTTGATGCATATGTTTTATAATTTTTATTTGAAATTTATTCTAGAGAATATTCTGTATGTTTACATCGTTAGGGAGATTTATATGCATACGTATTCAAGTGTTAATATGTTGTTTTGCCATTAAAAGCATCCAAAAATCGTCCCTAATTTATCTGCATTGCATCAAGGTGATGTATATTTTTATTAAATCTATAAATTCAAAGTGGTTGGTTCAAAGTGATTATATTTACTTTCAACTCGTTTGCGCGTAAGACTTACGTTTAAAAAATTGTATGAATGTATTCCGTTGTTGAGATTTCTTAGTTAATATCGTAAAATGTTCTTTTATTCGGCGAAAGTCGCTAGTGGAATTGTAGTAATTTAAGAATTGATGAAAACTGTTGAGAGAAACTATCCAGTGTGTTATGAATTAATGGTAAGTGTTTTAGTCTTGCTTGTCTTGCCTTGTGACTGAAAAAATAAGTGAGTAACACTTTAAAGATAACCATTTAGGTCTATTAATTATCTGTGTTTAATCTTAACTTTTTCATTTCAGTTTCCTCATAGCAATTATAACTTTAGCTTATGATGCATGTTGTATTTGTTATGTAACTGCACTTTATTGATGATCTGATTCAAAATATTGAAGAATGAAATTTGAATGATTTTCTATATTTATCATGTTTTTTTATTGATTTATTTTCTGTGATGAAAAATTTCAACCCGCTTATAAGATTACTTTTGACTAAATGTTATTTTTATATATAAGACTATGAATGTTTTGTTTCTTAATCAAATTCTAAGCGAAATTTAGATCAAAGTGAAATTATTTGCAAAAAGTTGTTTTACTACTCCCTCTTTACAACCTAAGATTTTGCAGCTGTTCAGAATTTTCCTATTCAAGGGTGCCTATTTACCCCAAAAGCAATGGTGCCCCCCTCCCAGTTATCACTAAAGCCCCAAAAGTTCGAGCGCCCCCCCCCTTCAGAATTGAAAAGATGTCCCTAAAAATTTCAATAGCACAATGTGTGCCATAACCCTTTGCAGTTGTGCACCTCTGTTATATTTAATGTTCATGTTTCTGAACTGATACAATCAATTACTTCGCATTACTGAACTAATTTTTAAATTATATCTTATTTTTACATTTTTAAATTGAGGGATATAAGAAAGATATTTCACAATGAACCCAATTTAATGGATACAACAATGTAAGTTAAATTGTAAAAGTATAATTGACTGTGAAATGTAAATGAGCTATACCATTTCATTGATCATTCATACTGGAAAATTATTTAGCTGATGGCTGATTTTTCCAGGTACTGCAAAGAGTTTTATAAATATCATGGCCAAAAGGGACCGAATGATAAAGATACAAATAATCTGACAAAGCAAACATAATCTTAAGAATTAGGATAGGTAATTTATTTCTAGAGAATTAAATACTGGTTGTATTCCTTTTAACATTGAAATTGAACAGTGAACTAATGAAATAATAAAGGCCCAATTATTTTCCATGTTCCTTGCAGTACTGAGGTTCTGATAAAATCACAAGAGTTTTGACACTCCTTGTGTGTTTCAAAAGTTGGAAAATAGGTTTTTGAAAACTAAATTAACGTTCTTACACTTAATATACATATTGTCCCCTCAGAGCAACAGTAAGACATCTAATCCCAGAAATAACACTGAAATATCTTACTGTTGCTCTGAGGTGACAATATGACATTTGCTTGGCAGAAAGATAAAATGCAAAACCATGAATGAAAAAAAAATCTGTATGCAGTAGACCCTAGATCCATCAAGCCTGCATCTGCCCCTTTCGCACAATGCTTCATCTTAATTTAATGCTTCTGTCACTCCAGTTATGTATGTATTCTGTTAACCCAAGCATATTGGTTTTTCGCAGACAGTAAAACCCCTCTGAAGCGGACACTAACAGGACTGTATTTGTCCGTAAAAGAGGGATGTCTTTTTCGGGACGAGTTTTTAATTGTTTTTTTATTTAAAGAATTCAGTAGGTATAAAGATCTTAATATTATACACTTGAACATCTGCACAATTTAATTGATTTTCTAGTTTTTTAAATATATACATATACATTACACATACAGTCAAACTCTGCTATAGCGAATCATCTGGGAAGCTATCTATAAGTTCACTCTCACCAATGGTTCACTATATCCCAATTCTATGAAAAAATATATTTACACATGCAAAAAAGATTTCTATTTTGCTGAATAGTGAACCTTTTTAGCAGAGCCTCTTCCACGTAGTTCCTTGCATAGTGCTGACTGATTGATGCTATCTTCAGTACATTTCATAATTTTAATCTTATGTTCAATTGAAAATGCTCTCCTGTTTACAGAATTCGCCTTTTGTACTGAAATTGTAGCTGCTTTTGAAAAACTATATATACAGTAGATGCGGCTTAATGTGATCACTTTGGGACACATAAAATTTGATAAAAATAATTCAGGGCACTCGAAATGATGATCTTTTCTTTCAATTTAGAAGCATTTAGTTTTACAACTGCAAATTGAAATTACAATGACTCAACTAGACGTAGTTTTAAATTATAATTTAAGCAAAATGGAATAGCTCTTTTTTTTCCATCGATAAAACCATCCGTGGTTTAAGTCTTTTTTGCCCAGTTTAAAAGCTAGATCTGCTTTTAGCCATATTAAAAGACCATTTTCTCGCGCATCCTTTTCCTTGATATTCCTATACCACAGTTTCAAAGTAGATTCAACTTCACCATCTTTTCCGGCACGGTTTCGTTTGTTGCTCAAATTTTCATTTAGCTTCACTTTGTTTTCAATCTCGGCACGATTTTTTAGTAACTTACACGGTAATGGCTGAGAAATGTTTAGTTGTTCTGTAGCATTTCTTGGACGCATTACGGTTTTGATGTCAAAGCCTTTAAAAATGTCAATTTTTTCCTTGACAGTTAAATCATTGCACTTTTTCTTCATAGCTAAAATGTTTGACCGTTTAGAGCAGGGCTGTCCAACTGGCGACCCGCCAACTTCTTATTCAGCATATTTCTTTTTTCGACATTTTATTGTATCAAGAAGCATCCGAGAATACCATTCTTGGTCAAGCGGGGGTCCCTGAAATTTCCTCTTGATTTCTCTTTTACTCCTTTCATTGTATTGGGAGAAAAAGATACAGGACATCTACTGGTCAAGGTCAAGCAGTCCTACCCTGCACGCTGGTGTTAAAACCAATTCCTGGAAATAGTATTGCCTTGCTTTGGTGGGGGGAGACAGGGAGGGAAGAGAGGAACATTTCAGATAAGCAGAACCTGCCTGCAATTGGTTAAAAATAAAGACCTCCCCCCTCACTGACTCTACTGCCTTTGTTGATTTCGAAAAAGAAATTGAGAATTGGCTCTCGTCACTTCCATGTTTGGGAGCATATATTTATGCGAAAGTGCTTTTTCGGCGATGAACTTTATCAAGACTCATCACCGGAGCTCTCTCTCTCCGACAGTTCATTGAAAGACCTTCTTCTACTGGCAATGAGAAACATTAATGTTGACATTCTTACCCTTGTAAAGAAGGCAGATTGGCCTCGGTTTTCCCATTAAAATTTAAGCAAATTGTTTTATAACCCTTCTGTTTCATTGTTTTATAATTTATTAATTCAACTATTAGTTATTTTATAAGAGGTAAGAGGCTATTGTTCCCTATTTTCAAACTGTGACCCACCAGGTGATCGGTGACCGGAATTCTTGCCCGTGGGCTCTTTGCAGTTGGACAGCCCTGGTTTAGAGTGACGTTTTAAGTGTAACTGAGCAGGGTGAAAAACTCCTCTGCTTTACTGATAAGAAGGGAACTTGTTTTTCCAGAAGCTACTTTAAGTATTTGCCTAAGTATTTCTGTTGATTGAGGAACAAAAAGGGGGAAAAAATTGAAAGTTAATGAAAAAGTGATAACGATAAGCGAAGACACCGATTACAATATCCGACTTTTTAAACACATGTTAATTTTCAAGTCAAACCAATTGTAAGAATAATGAGGAGAGCGAGCCGAAGGAAAAGTGGGGAGAATATGACTGTTTTCAAGAGGTGGTTTGAATCGAGAATACAGAGTGTTAGAGGTTAATGAATTCCTGGAATTAGACAAGGGGCTAGTTGATTAGGTATTTTTTTAATGAATGTGTTTTAAATGGGAAGTCGCATTTTCCATGCAGGAAACCACATGCCTTTTTTCTCTTGCAAATATTTTATCCAGAGTCACAAACCAATCTGATATGATACTGGTTCACTGGTTTTCATCCAGGCTCTTTAATTTGAATACCAGTCAACTGGTAAATCATTAAATCATAGACCTTTTAAGCAGTTGTGTCTGACTGCTTTTCTGATGACAACTAGTTTCAATTGTGCACTTGCTCATTCAAAACAAAATTGTTAAAAGTCTTTGGAAAATTTCCCACCAGAGCTTTTTTTTCTTGTTTGGAAAAGGTATTATCCTGCACAGGTCTATAAATCGATTCGGTTTTATCAACTTTGCAAATGTCACATGACAGTTTTCTAATAAATAGAGAACTTTCTCATTTTGCAAACGTCAGTATCCATTTATCTGTATCATATATTTACAACATTAAAAAAAAAGTCTCATTTGGAAAGAATCGACCCAATTAATAGAAGCTTTTGAAACCAATCAAAAAAGCTAAGACTACCCCCATTTCAGTAGCAGCTTTCTCTGCCTTTTCTTGTAGAATAGGATCTGAATTTAAAGGATTTGTTGCTGGCTTGTAAACACAAACCATTAAAGAACAACTGCATTCACCTCTAGCGCGCCACATTTTACAAACATTTTTGCTTTCTCCAGATTTTTATTTATTAATCAGTCTTTCTGAACAGGGTTTTGTATTAAATATGAAGCTAATTTATGTTTGTCCAACTCCAAATTTGTCAGCGAAGCTACTCCCATTTAATTTCCTCCGCCAACTTCATAGATTAAATAGTTTTCTTTTAGAGAAAGATTATGAGGAGAACTTTTATTAGAGAGAGTGGCAGCCACTCTAATAAGAATTGTTGAAATACTGAGAGCTTTTACTGTTATTACAAACTGTGCTTTTTATTAAATCTTACCATAGCCATTAAAACATTTTTGATAAATATGGTGCTGCTACTCAGCAATATTTAAAAATACCTGCATAACTTGTTAGATATCTAAAATTAGGGAGACTGCAACAAATGGGGAGAAGGTTTAGGGTGAAAACAAGCTTGCAGAATAGTAATTTTCCTTTTCATCTTTATTTATTTATTGAGATCTGACATTTTATTGCAAAGAAAAATTCATTTCCTTGTCAAGCCTGAATAATGTTGCTCATAAAGTGAAAAATGAAATAGTTAACTCATGTTTGCGTGCGTGAATATTAGTTAATTTACATAGCGGCTTGTTGAATTTGCGTCAAAGATAAACTTTCCAATGTTTGACTATTTTCTACTTGAAATTTAATTTTTTATTTCTGAGGTAATTTTCCTACAATAAAAGGCATATCAAAAATGTAATTGACTTCCGAAATAGTGTCTATTCGAGAGAGAGGTAAATATCTACCTCAAATCCAGAAGGACAAAAGTCACATTATGATAATTTTACAGGAGAGAGGAAATACTTTTTTCTGGCACATGCAAAGGATGGGACTCATGCTTTTTTAACCCTGGTAAAAAATTGAAAAGGATTTTTTTTTTTTTTTTTTCAAGAATGAGCTATTTGCACTTGTTTAGTTTTTAATTCCACAATGTAGATTTAAAAATATTCTTTTTTTTTTGAAGTTCCTTTTATGATAGTAGGCTACCCTAAAAAAAAAAAAAACCCCAAGTGTATTACCTCTGAGAACCCATTTGTTTTATTTATTATGCGAGTTCCATTAAATCATTTTTAATGAACTCTTTAGTTTCAGAAGAGACAATATTTAGCACTCATAACTGTTCATTACAAGTCTGAAGGAACACTGCATGCATTCATCACAATAAAAAGCTGTACAAGAAACTTTAAGAACAATATTAAATCTTCCACAAACACCATAGAACACCCTAGGACACCGTTAGTGAAAATGAAAACATTTTAGCAAAGGTGCATACTGGACTTCAAGCCAATCAAGTTTGTTTTTGTGTCACGTGATATTTCGTCCATTTTTCTCTTATTTTAAAATTAAACATTAATTAAGAGAAAGCTTTTTTTACATGCAAAACCACGTTTTCATAAACATTGAATCATAATTTATCCAAATTATATCAAGTATTGCACTTTTCTGACATGGGATAGCTCATTAAGTTCGCATGGCTTGATGAGAAACAGGCTTCTACATACAATGCACTAATAAATGTAATATCACATTTTTTGGACGTACGTCAGTCTGGCTCTAAGGCTTAATGTTTTACTGTCAATGAATTAAAAACTCTGCATAAAAGGGATGTCCATAATGAGGGGTTTTACTGTATATCATTTAAAATGAATGGCCCTTTGCAAATCAACCAATAGAGGTTCCACAATTTTACAGTAAAACATTGATTATTTGAAGTAATTGGGACCGACTACCTTCGGGTAACCAAACTTTTTGAATAATCAATATTGATTAAGTGTTGAGATTATGTGTAATTATACATTTTGTTTCTTTTTACATATAATTAAAGTGATGTAGCAAAGTAAAGCTAAGAATGCTTTACTACACTAGTGTAGTTAGCTAAATTTTAATTTTCAAGTACTAATTTTAAAAGAAATTAGCAGTAATAGGTAACTTATGACTTGAAAAAAAAATTATTTTAGTACTATTGATCTATTAAGTTACTTCTATTGTGAAACTTCACAGGAGTGACCAGCCGCTGTTGCGAGAAAAATCAGACTTTAAGAGAAGTGTTATAGAGAGAAGTGCAACAATGAATTGCTAAGGCACAATTTAACTACAGTAGAGTCTCGAAAATCCAAGGTAATTGGGGCTCTCATCACCTCGGATTACTGAAAACTCGGAATTATTCGGAAAATTCTTAGTCGGTTAAAATTTTCAGTATCTGGATGACATTAAGATGTGCACCTTTTACTTCCATGTACAGTGAGGATGATGAATTGTCTTCACGAAAAATGTATCGCTTACATTTCTACATTAACTTCCATTTTAATTTTCCCGAAATGCTATTTGGTTAGTTTCTTTCAAGATATCTAAAAGTATTGCGGTGAGTAAACGTGTAGTTAGCCAAAAAATGCATTTTGACTATCTCTAAATTCATTTGGATCAGTTTTGCCATGAAATTTGTACATATGTGCATAAGCATTCGTATGTAAATACACCTCGCACTGCACAAATATAAAATCATGGAATGATAGATTTTGAATACTATTCATACAGTATCAAGTTGTGCACTTTTCTTGTTGATTGCAATCAGATATATTTCGAAAAGGATGTTTGTTTGTTCATTGTGCCAAAATAATAATAATTTTAAGTAGGGTTGCACTGGATAGTGATTTGGCCAGATTCCGAATATCCTGCATCTCTTCATTTGTCGGATTCAGATATTCAACTTTACAGTTACTTTTAGTTATATACATTGCTCGTTTACATACTTTTATGTAATGCTGCATCAAAATAATAAATTGAACTTGTTTCTCACATCATTTCTTTAAAAACATATTACTATTAAATAGCTTTATTATTCACATTTAACTTTACAATTAGTTCTAATTGTAATTAGCATTGCTTGATGTAGAAAAAAAATAGGAGAAACAAAAAAAACCTTGTAATAAAGTACTACATTTTCTTGTTTCAGTTTTACAATGACATAAACAAAATTTTGCTTTGAAATTCTTTTTAAGAACAGTACCCATGAAAAATTTTATAACATACAAATAAAAAAAGAAAATACTATAACAGGCTATCTTCACTTTTTAAAAAACAAATTACTAAACTTTTACTTAAACAATCAACTTAAAATTTTATCTTTATCCCAGAAAATAAAGTTTCACATTCTTTAAAGGTGCAAATTAACATATTCAATTTATTATTAAGATTTATGCTAAGCACATTCACTTTCTACAAAACAAATTAATAAATTTATACTTTAATAAACTTTAAATGTTATTTTAATTTCAAAAAATAGAGGCACATATTCTTAAAAGAAGCAAATTAACATCCTTAGTATATTATTAAGAGCTATATGCTAAACAAGTTCACTTTTTATAAACACATTTTATAAATCTTTTACTTAAATAATGAATTTAATATTTTACTTTTGCTCCAAAAAATACAGATATGCATTCTCAAAACATATGAAATAACATCTGAAGGGCAATTCCATGGTGTTGGACGTAAAAAATGAAGAAAAATTTCTCAGTTTTAATTCCATTTCTCAAATATACTGTTTCAAAATGATCAAATTTATTTACAAGATACTTACTACATCCCACTGAATAAAAAATCATGTTAGTTTTTCAAAATAGATCCCTAAAGTATAAATTAAAAAAAATTTAAAGAGTTGGTGTCAGACATAAGCACACAAATAGTAAAATTGATGGTTCACTTAAAAATTATTAAAAGTCTGTTAATTGGCATACATTTTAATTCTAAAAACAGCATTATTCTAAAGTACACTTATGATTGAAGCATATTTCACAATTTTCAAATGATATTATAAGGAATAAAATTCTTTAAAAAATATTTTTTGCTTGATGTCGGACGTAAATTGTTCATATTGGATGTAAACTATTGCTCTTAAATGTAAATACATCATAACAATGATTACAGTTATAAATATGTAAATTATAGGTTACATATACTGAAACAAAATTTACCAAGTAAATTCAAAAGTAGGGTTGATTGGGGAAAGTGGGACACTGGGGTAAGTGGGTCGCCCCCCAAAAACTGAAATATCCATATGGTTTTTATACTTTTTTACATTGATCATGTCATGGTTCATCACAGTGATTAGTTTTGCATATATTTGGGTTACATAAAAAATTTTTTCTAGGTCAGAGAACTTAGTAAAAAAAAAATCTGAAAAATATTTTTTGGCAAGTTTAAGCAGCATTTTTCAAAGAAGTGTTTCCCGGTTAGCATTTATTTTTGTATGATCATTAAACATTCATGTTGGCTTTTGTCGGATGTCTTTTCATCCATAAGCTCATTATTTTTTGCATTGAAAAAGGCGTTCCCTGTAACGCCGAAACACGTGTCTGCTGTAATTTACAAATTTGTGCTTCTTCTAACGTTGTTTTGTCTTACTTTACTGTTCAGTACAAAGGTATTTATTTATCTTATTCATGTACTCTTTAACTTAAAGTGCATACTGCAATCAGAATTTTTGAGTAAAATATTATTAAAAACTGTTTTAGAGGAGGGACCCCATTTACCCCGTAGAAATTTCGCTATAAGACGTCCCAACACTATGGGGTAAGTGATTCCATCCCCCCTAACAGTGAGGATTTGAAAATCAAATGCAACTTTAATGAAATATTTGTGTTAATGAAATACAAGACAACTATGATGACTTAGTAGGAATTGATAGTTCAGCTACAAAAGCTGGTGATTAGTTATTTGTGAAACTTACCTGAAAGAAAACCATCAAGATTTATATGGGTTGAATGTTGATAATGGTTCTTCCTTAGCCAACTTTACATTGACGCATGAAAGAAAACCATCAAGATTTATATGGGGTGAATGCTGATAATGGTCCTTACTTAGCCAACTTTACATTGACGCAGTCATTTAGTGTTTCCAATTTCTTTTTCCACTTATAGTTTTGACAAATTTGTCAAAATTGATTTTAATCAACTGTATTACTTTCATTCAACACACCTTTTCTCAAAAGGGGTCCTACTTACCCCTATCAACCCTAAATATGTATACACAATAAATTCACTAAGTTGTTTTTTATGCATGTTTCACTTTAACTTTGAAATTAAAGGCAAAAAAAGGAGAATCACAGTTGAAAACATATGTTGTTTAAAAGAATGTAACAGTGTCGGACGTAAAACATTTTTTACGTCCGACACCTATATTTTAGTAAAAAATATTCACTTGTTACAAAATGAAAATAGGTTACATCAAAGAGATTGAAATTCTTACTTTGTACCCAAAAATGCATGTATGTAGCTTTAAAATTATTGGCTCAGCATAATTAACTGCGCATTTTGGTGTCGGACGTAAAACACTTAATTTACCCCAGAGGAATTCTTTTACAAATCAAAATGAATTATATTTTGACACATTTTTGCAATATCACCAGCCACACATTGTATCTTTAAATGGTTATTCATCTCAGATCATAATATTAGTATGTATTTTTTTGGAAAAAACAGAATTTCTTCGAGAGTCACCAAGTATAGTTTGAAAATACTCAAGATGTTGACCTTAGTTTAACTTGCTGTAACTTATTTATAACTGAAGTGATTAAGTTTTAGACAGGCATTTCAAAATATACAACTCTTTACCTTTAAAATGACATTTCATTTGTTTAGAAATTTTAGTTTTGAAAATTTGATCATCTGGTTGACCTTATCATGGAATTGCCCTGAAACATATTATTAAGAGCTAAGCACTTTTCCTTTTTTTAAACAAATTAGTAAACTCATAATTTTCTTCACTTCCGAAAAAATAGATGCACTGTCTTATAAGGTCCAAATAACACCTAAATATATCTTTTAGAGTCATGCCGAACAAGTTCACTTTTTTAAAAACAGATTATTGAACCTTGATAATCAATCTGAAAACTTCACTTTAATTCTGAAAAATGAACGTAAAAATTCTGAAAAGAAGCAAATTAACCATAAATATAAATTACATAAAATACAGGTACATAATCTTAAAAGTTGATAATTTCATCTTAAATATATTATCTAGGGTTAGGGTTATGACAAACACGTTTCCTTTTTTAAAACAAATCAACTTAAAATTTTATTTTAATTCCAGGAAATCAAATAACACATTCTTTAAAGGCATAATTTAACATCTTAAATATATTAAGACTCAAGCTAAGCATGTTCACTTTATGAAAAACAAATTAACGAATTTAAATCTGTACTTAAAAAATCAACTTAAAATATTACTTTTAAAGTAAGAAATAATGTCAAAAAGCACAAATTGCAGATTACTGCAGACACATGTTATGCCTTTTTCAATGCAAAAAGTAATGAGCTTATACATGAAAAGACATCCAACAAAGCTTTTTTTGCAGTAATCTGCAATTTGCTTTTTGACGTTCTTACTTCTTACTTTTTTTCAGCACAAAGGTTTTATTTATCGCATTACTTTTAAGTCCAAAAAATAGAAGCACACATTCTTAAAATTAACTTAAATATATCATTAAAAGTTATGCTAAACAAGTCTACTTTTTTTAAAAACAAATTAATAAACTTATACCTTAATAACCATCTTAAAACTTTACTTTAGTTCCAAAAAATAAAGATATAAGGGGAGGTGGGGGACGTTGAGTCCGCTTTTTTACTTATTTTTTATCTCATCAAAAAATTTAATGATTAGTTCGATTTTCTACAATAAGTTTCACTAAACACTTCTCAACACATTTTTTTTGGAAGTGTTGAATTATAAACTTTTTTACATTAATTTTTTAACGGACCCTCGTAAAGTGAACCAACATGCCCCACGGGTTGGACCGCATAGCTCGAACAACTTTTGTTATAATTTTAGTGATAAATACTATTAAACTTTGTAACTTCTTTATTCTCTGTTGTGTGCAGAGTGAAAAATATTTAGTTTAAAGATCTCAATATAACATATTAAATTGATTTTTTCGATAAATCATCTTTATTTAAATACAGCAATAAGCATTCACCATTAGTACGCAATAATTTTAAAAAAATCATAGCATATTGCTATAAATATTGAGATTTAAGAGCAAAAAAAGTTTTAAAATTATGTGGGGTAGATTGTGGGGCACTTTGGACCCAACCAAAGTGGACTAACCTACCCCACCTTCTTGGTCTGAAAAAGCGATGTCATAATTTTTTTTGACAAAAAATGAAAAAAAATTGCCAATTATATCAAACTAAAGGAATTTACTTTAAGAAAGGAGTTCCATTTTTTCCCTCAATCTTGATGAAAACCATTTAAAAAAATAAATTTACTGTTTTCTGAAAATTACTCAGGACAACTGAAATAAGACTTTCTAGAATAAAATTTGTTCAATGGGCCAAATTTCTATGTTTTTATTTTCTGTTATCATTCATTATAGACATTCTAATCCAAGTTTTATGACTTTTTAATGTAACCAAATAAGTAACTAAGGAGGAATTTTGAGCTAAAAAAAAAGCATTAGAAAAAATTACAAAAATTAAAAACCAAAAATTGGCCCATTCATTACCACTCTCTCCTACTTCTCTTACCTCCTCTTACTTACACCTTTATATAGGAGTTTAGTAAGACCTCATTTGGAGTATGCTGTTCAGTTTTGGTCACCTTATCTGAGGAAAGATATTTCTGTATTGGAAAGGGGTTCAAAGAAGGATAACTAGACTAGTAAGGGGACTTTCAGATTTAGATTATGATATTAGAGTTAATAGGCTTTAATATGTATAGCCTGTAGCAAAGGAGAGTCAAATAGGACTTAATTCATTTGTTTAAATTTATCAAAATGAAAGATGTTAATGGATTAAATTTTTGTACGGAAAAGCAAGATGAGGGGGTTATTGTTTTAAGCTATTCAAATCTCAGGCTAACCTGGAAATTAGGGAAAAACTACCACTTCAGTAAGGTTGTGGGCAATTGGAACAGCTTACCGGAAGAAGCGGCAATGAGCAAGGGGGTGGATAGCTTTAAGAGGGCCATTGATCTCCATTGTGGACTAATAAATTGACTAGGACCAGCCTAGCTGGGCTCAGAGCCTGTTGCTGGTCATCACGTTCATACAGGCGTCCCTCGTATAACACGGTACTTAACACAGTTTCGATATTGCATGGTAGCAAATTTGCAATTTTATAACACGATACAAAACTTGATTTTAAATACTACACGGTTTTGATGTAACATGAATTTTAAAAGAAGGAATTTCATTTTTGTCTGATAAATTGTTAAAAAATTAATGATAACTGTAATAAGTTTTTACTTTGTTTTATGAAAAATTGTCTGTCTTCTGCTCAAATGTTTGGTTTCTCCGTATGACAATACCATTTAAATACATATTTTATTTTTCTCATCAGTGTTCTAAAAACAAAAAGATGAATATTTTGTTTCCAATGCATTTGTAGGAAAATGACATTAGGATTTAACATAAAGCTAAATTTGGCGAACAATAAATAAAAATGTAGTCAAAACAAAATATGAAGTAAAATAAATAGAATAATTCTATTTTTTATTTTATTTTACATTTTGTTTTGTTGTTGTTGCTCAGATGAGCTTTATTGCTATATAGAAACGCTCAGATTTTTTTCTTATAGAATGCCTTTTGTTGTTAGTAAAGAAAGTTGATAAAGTTTTTTCTTTTTGTGCATAAGTTTTAATTTGAGGTATGTAAAATAATTAAGTTTTATCGTTTATAACAATTCTTTATTTTTAAATCAGTGCATCTTTGTATGCTCTGGTAGCTACTTTTCGTTAGTATGTTCTATTCAGCCGAAATTTCAGCTGTTATAAAATTTGTATCTTATGACTTGGTTTCGATATAACACGGTACATTTCTTGATTTACATTATTTCAAGGTCTCATATAACATGGTTTCGATATAACACAGAACATGGTTTCAATACAACATGGTACAAATTGACATGATTTATGATATGTACATGAATAATTAGTTTAAAAAACAAGTAAAAAAACTATTAATAAAAAAGTTTCGTATAACACGGTTTCGATACTACATGGAACGAATTAACCGTGTTATACGAGGGATACCCCTGCATTCTTATTTATTTACCTTTTCAAATCCCAACAAAAAAGTATTTAATACTAGTGTTTGAAATGCTTCCTAGTTTGTATGAGATAGTTTATGGGTTGTCAACAAGGCTCTATCTGCTGAACAATATCATCAGTCTCTGCTTTCATCTTTTAATGTATTGATGAAATGGGTAAAATATTCTTAGCTGGTTTATTCAGGAGAAGTTTAACCATTATTACTTAATAAATATAAAGAGCAATAGAGCCAGAAAAGTTTCAGCTAAGATATTGATTTTGGTTGCAAACAGAAGATTGCCTGGTCTCTTTTAGAGAACTTATAGTACATGAGTTGAGAGCATGGAGTTTAAAAGCTGAATAGGCCAAGGCTCCACTTCCAAAATGTGCCAAAAAAAAAATTCTTTTTTCCGGTAGATTCTACTCACTGCCTGGGTGACTAACGACCAGGTTCCATTAAAAAAATTAATATAAAAAAAGTTTATCAATCCGACACTTCCAAAAAAATCTATGGGTTTGAGAAGTGTTTAGTGAAACTTAATTGTAGAAAGTCGAACTAATCATTAAATTTCTTGATGAGATAAAAAATGATAAGTAAAAAAGCAGACCAACATGCCCCGTCCCCCTTACATTATTTTATATTCATTTTCGACAAACATAAAAAATAACTTAATGAATAGGTTATAATTTTCTAGCAGTAATATTAGTAGTTAGTAAACTAGCAGCCCAGGGCTGCAGTTTTTATCAAAGAAAGGATTTAGTGCTTTTAGTCAGCTAAACTCTTATAGCATTGCACTTGAAAATTCGTCACAAACTGAATGTAATAAAGTTAGAAATGAAAAGCATAATTTTAGTGTTATTGTTTGAGAATAGACGCACCCAAGTATGAGATGAAAAAAATGGGGGGGGGGGGGGGCTGACCAACAAACGAGAACTTCTGCTTTGCAGCCCAGAGCTCTCGGTCATGAAATCCGAGATAGACAGAGCAGGCCTTGGCCTTCAAGGGCTGTTGCACCTCTGAATTTAATTTTTGTAAGTAGTCAGAACAAAGTTTTTTTTTGCCGAACAAAAATTTGTCAACCATGATACCTATTTGTCAACCTATTACACTGGTGCTCCCCCCCCCCCCCCCCCGAGAGGGGCGCTATGCAAACCCTGCTCTCTCGTCATCAAAACAACCTTATAACTTAATCCAATCTACAGTGGTGATCCTGCTGGAGATGAAAAACTTTTGAGATGTTGCAAGATATAGAATGCTCTCCTTTATAATCCAAGGTCGATAGGGAGAAAGTGGGTGCAATGGTAGATTGCTCTATAGCAGAGTTGTCGCTATATGAAGCTGGTCACTCATAGAAGTTTCACAGTTGTAACAGGAATGTTATAAATTAGTAACCAATGTTAGAAACGTAAAATCAGGATTTCTTTATGTGTTTCATGTAATGCAGAAATTTTTATGAAATTCATTAAAAATGATACTTTTTCACCTGAAAAACAAACATGTTTTTTTTTTAAATTGTGGAAATCTCATTGTGTCCAAATATTTTTTATTCTTTATTAAACTCTTTGTGCTTTTTTGCTATGTGATAATCTCAGCCCTCGTGTTTACTATTTCTGTTTCATTTGTTTGAATTTTGTTTATCACCTTTGTTTTTTATCATTTTTGAATGTTCCTTGTTAGTGGTAAGGTTTTACTGTGCAGCAAATGTAGTGCGAGTTTTTCAGATACTTTCTATGACACTGCTTGTTTTCTTATTTTTATTTTTATAATTTCAGAAACTTTGGAATATTTATCCACAACTTCAATTTTGAATCCTGAATGCTCATTTGCTTTTAAGTTAAGCTACAAGTACAAATGACATTTTTTATAGTTTAAATTCTTGAGCGACTTGTTTGCATGCTTGCAGTTTATTATCTTTTTGTAAGTTAGCTGTCAACTGCTTTTAGATTATGATCATAGCTAACATATATGCTTTACAAAATCTAAAAATATCATGTAATAGCTTCAACAAATAGTTCTGTATTATTCAGCTCTTATCAGCTATTTTGTGCAATTTCGAAATAAATTGATTCGAAACTGTTATTTGTTCTACTTTAGTGTGTTTTTAATATGTAGTTACAACTATGCTTTATTAGAAATGCGCTGCACCAAATTATTAAACGTTACTACAGAAATAGTTTTCTTGGTGCATATTTGAAAGAAATAAAAAAAATCTCAATTGGTGGAGAAAAAAAGTGATAATTTTTACTTACGGCTGCTTGTAAGCCGTTGATTTGAATAAAATGATTTAACAGTTCATCATACATATTTAAGAAGCAATTTTTTGAACGATTCCTGCTTCTTCGTAATTAAGACTAAATCCATTAGTACTCTTCAATGATGCCTCAATGATCTTTATTATCAGCTGTATGTCGACTTGTATATGCTTTAGATGCAGACTTCTGCAGTTAGAAATGAAGTAATTTTATGTGTTCAAGCTATCAAATAAATGTTTTCATTATATGAAAAGAATATTAAGAAATAGCTATTTTTTATCGATTTGAGGACATTTAACTGTTTTAGGCTTTTTTATTTAACCAATGGCTTTAATGTAAGCATGAAAAAAAACTAAAGAATGCAAAAAGCCTGCTTAGCTGTTTGCTTATAAAATACTACAGTGTGCATGTCATTTTATCCTTGAATGCATGAAATATTCAAATATTTTTAATTATAGCAGACAACTCATTTGTAAGCAAGTATAAAATTGAGTGCTATATTTATTTATTTATTTACTTAATGGAAAGAGAAGTAAGAATTGATCATTATAAATATGTGTACTCCTTCACTTACTTTCCCGGTCAATCCTTCCTTCTACTATCTCGGATTTTAATCGAAATTCTTGTAGTTACAGATTTTTTGGTGCTTATTACAGAAATTTACTTTATATAGAAATTTCAAAAGTTGTTATTGACCTTTCAGTGTCTCAAATTGGCTCATTTGCTGCTGTTTTGAATGACATAAATCATTATTTGGCTGTAACTCACTAAACATTAGTCTTATAAAGTGTTAATTTTTTCTTGATTTAGTTCAGAATAATGTGAACTTCTATTGGGACAATTTTTAACTGGTATTATATTCTTACATTTTTTCCTACAAGTATTTATTTTTAATTTTTAGTTTGAAAACTGAGTAACAGATGTTTACTCACATTGCGTCTTTCAATTTCAACCGAATTAGTTATATGGACAAGTCTCTCTAAGTGTGTTAAAATACTTGTTTTTTCTTTTTTTTTTCCAAGGAAATATTTAGGGTGTTTTTTAAACCTAAAATTTTATATTTTGCAACATTTATTTTATATTTTTTATGCAATTCTTTTTTGTCTTTTGGTTATTTATAAAAATTAAATGATAATAAATACCATTAGACTATGTTTTCAAATCAATTTTAATCATTTGACAAAACACCTTAGTACCACAAAACAGTCCCTAGTCAATTTTAATCATTTGACTGGGGAATGTTTTAAGCATATTTTAAAACAATTTTGCCAAAAGATTAATTTCTATGTAGTCAGTCATATTTATCCACCACTTGATACGACATTTTCATCCCTTCTGAGTCGGAACATTTGGCACAAAAACTTCCAAGAAGATTTTAAAGTAGTCTTCATATGGTAGAAAAATTTCCAGTTACACTGATTCTGTTTCTGTTGAAACAAAAAATTTAAGTTTCTTTCAACTCATGTAGAATTTTACTTTCTTATTCCAATGTTGCCAGAGTTTTGGATATTCTTTCTGAAAAGCTTAATTATAGAAAAAGATATAATGTGAGCAGTTGGATTAAATGTCCATGATTGGATTACAAGTTAAACAGTTATAACAAGATAGGTTTAGTGAACAGATTTTATTTTAGCTTTCTGTTCCAAACATAGAACTTATTTTGCTAAGATGCAATTTGCAAGTTAGTGAAACCTCAACAGGTATGCTTTTACATTGGGAACATTTCTTACATAAATATAAAATTGGTTAAAAAAGAAAAAACAATTTTTTTATGTACATTTTTTCTTTGCCTGCTTACTGCTCATCAAGATGTCTTTATTGGGTGTTAAAACACACTTTAAGATATCTGCGCATTTAATTTAGTTAAAATTGAGGAGGGAGCAGTGTGAATACAGATCTGTGAAAATTACTTTGTTTTCGTGTCCAAAAGTATGAAGTAAACATTCACAGGAAAAAATTTAAATCTTACTATGTTCAAATTGAAGGTTATATCGTTCTGATAGAGGAAATGAATGAAAGGAGTAAGTTTTATGGTAGTTAAGCCATTTATTCCCTTATTTCTATTATTCAAAATAGTTGCAAATGAGCCACATTGGCAGCTATTTAAAGGCTCATCACTTTTTAACCATATTTCACCTATCTCTATAATTTAATAATGTTTTCATAATCTGTATTTTAAAAAAAAATCTACTAGTGCAGCAAGTTTGATTGAAAATGGTTTGTGACATTTTTAGAATCCTGGAGATTTTGACATGGAATGACCCTTTATGGTGTTTTTTCACCAGGGGTGAAAGTTTTCAGTCATTTTGGTGACTTTCCTTCTTCTTTAAAGAAATTCGAAACAAAGTGAGATGGAAGCAAGTTAAGAGTTACAAAGTAATAAATCATCAGAGTGAGTTGGAAATCTAGGAAGTTGGGATTTTTTAAATTATTTGTTTTGTACTTGTGATCATGGTTAGGAGAAATTGCTACTCGTTATCTCATTATAATTAAATTAATTGCTCTTAAAGTGAATTTCTTATTTTATTTCTTAAAGATAGTATTTTTTCACTGTTTGTTGATGTTTTGTTTTTGAACACTTTTCGTAGAAATTAAGCTTTTATTTTTTTAGTAGTAAGTGCTGAATTCAATCCTTTTACTTACTTGAAAACTAAATTTGGGACATCCTTTTTCTGTAGATTTCTATCTTGAGAAATTCTGAAACTTTCACCCCTACTTTTCTTTTAAACTAAACTTAGCATTTTTTTGAAGCTTCTACAGTCTACATAGAGATATTTCATAACTTTTCTTCAATCCTGCATTTGCTGCATTTTCTAACCGAATATTTTTCAGTTTTTGCCATTTTATGTGCACGCAAATTTTGTTTAATTGCTTTTAGTCTCTTTGTTCTGTTCTATATCATTTTTCGTCCTGGTGTGCATTCCTTGCAAAGTAAAATTGTGTGTTCAGAAAAGTTCAACAAGAAAAAAGAAAATTCACCTAGAATTTTCATGTTCTAAACTGAAATTCTTAATTTAATATCCTAAGAACGAAAGAGAGAAAATATTTACCTTTCATTTTTGTCAGAAAATACACTTCATTTGTAGCAGCAGTTCAAAAGTAAAAGTGTGACTAGTCGAAAAAGGTCAAAAATCTGGTGAAAATGTGGGAAACTGTCAAATACTGGCATTGTCAAATACTGTGAATAATAATAATTATTAGTAAGCACATAAGGTTTCCTGATGCAAAAAAAATTGATCAACTATAATTTACACATCAAATCAATATATTTATTAAAGCTCACAGTTTGATGTGCCAAACATTTTGAGAACTTAACTAGCACTCACCCCAAGCACAAAAATCTTCTACGTTGGAAAATAGGAGATCAAAGAAAAAGTGCTGTGCAAAAATATCTGGAAAAATGCAACAAGTATCAGAGGCATAAAGTATGCCTGTGATGCTTAAAAATACACCACCAGCTCAGTTATTCCATCAGAGAACTGCAGTTTCGTGCTTTTTTAGCACTCATCAGCCCGGAATAGAAATCGCATGATGTGATGCTGGTTGCATGGTTGTAAGGTATGATACCTAGCTCCTATGCAATTCAGTGCAAAGGAAGAGACATAACGTTTAGAACATGCTGGAGATTGACCCCCCTCCCGGCCTCCCCCCATGAATGAACCTTCGACTTTAGGCACGAAAAATTTCTGAAACTGCTTGGGGGTTAATAAACTCCAAATCAGGCAGGAATAAGGCAACTAATTTAAGGATATACGTTGCAAATTAATTTCAAAAGCAATGAAACGGAGTAGTAGTTCATTAATTATTTTTGAAAGTAAATATTTGAATTGAAAAGATACTGTAATCAATTACATTTTACGCATAAAATGTTTGAACACAAGGAGGACGAATACTGTTGTTGACGGTTTAGGGGAAGTCACCCTCCCCTTGTTGTATCTGCCACTGTTCGGGAGAAACTTACACATTTGAATCGGAACAGTTCTGAAAAATTCCAACAAGGACTAAAACGTGGAAAGGAGTTTGCCAACTATGAATGGAGCCCGTATCCAGGGGAAATAATTAAAAGGATAGAAAGTGACACACGTTTTATAAATGTAATGGAGCAATCAAAACTTCCAGAGTCTTTTAAATCGCCTAAACAAGGAAACAAAACAGCTTACCATAGAGAAGAGATTGTTAAAATTACCGTAATTTTGGATAGATTAGCGGCCCTATTGTATACTCCGCATGTACAATAATTTACTAACTAAAAACAAAAGTTCATGAGATAAGCTGTCACATCATTAACACTGCAGAAGAGGATATAAAAACGTGGCACCCTCTCCTCCCCCCCTCTCTCTACATATATGTATGTGATCATGTATTATAGCAAGAATGAAACTAACAAACGACTGCATTTGTTGGTAGATAGAAATGGAGTGAACTTCATGTAAAAAAGAGAAAGATCGGAAAACGCTAAGATTACGCAAAAAACTGATGTTGCCAGATACATACATCTATATTTGGTTGGATGAGGAGTTATACTTAGTAGTACATCAAAAAGTTGTTCAACTGTTATGAATTGATTTTTTTTTTAATTTATCATGAGTGAGACATTTAAAACCATTATTCAAACAGTCGTGTGAAACATATGGTACCATCACGAATTTGGCAACACTGGAAAGAACAGCAGTGAAATTGGCTTAATCTAGTGCAGGTTTAAGGGTAGTTTAATGTGAAACCTGTTTCATGATACAATTTAAGAGCTCTACTAGTATTTTTTAATGAATTCTAATATTGCCGCTCGATTGGGTGAACATGAGAAATACTGAGAAAGAAAGGTGGGGAAACCACTTCTTCTGATACGCTGCAGATGTTAAATTTCAACTTAAAAACACGTATAAGTTGCGGCTTATCTACCCGAAATTACGGTATTTCTGCGAATAGGAAAGGTTGCTGTAAGTTTATGGACATTTAGCACTACGCATAGGGCTAGCATAAAAAATATCCCGTGTTTCAAAATTTATATTTCATAAACTATTTCACTTAGTGGCGTACCTGGCATGGGTCACACCACCCACCCACCCCTACAAAGAAAAATAAGAATAAAAAAAAAGTTTTTAATGTTTTATAGAAAACATGAATTTCATACTATCTCCAAGTATGTTAGGAAAAGGCAGGTTCAGGGGAAGTTCCCCCGGAAATGTTTCGAAATTGTAGCTCTTAAAATGCAGTTTTAGACAAACTTGGGTGGTGCTGCTTTAAGGAGAGGTTCCAGGGCACAGCCAGGGAAATTTTTCAAGTTTATAATTTTAAAAGGCATTCTAGTCTATCTTCGGTCTAGAGAATGTTAGGGATTGAAGTGGTTCAGGTTTATTTAAAATATTGGGAAAAGTCTCTGAATTAAAGTATTTATATTTTTCAAAAAATTGCAATTCCATTTTGGGTGACGCACCCCAGACGGACGACTCCCCTCAGCTATGCCACGGCACCTACCACTATAAATGATTCACAAAAATATGATCTTTCCAAGTTTTTTTGAACGTACGTCATTAGTTAAACCTGCATGTTCCGCAGCGCTGGATTGGCTGTTTAAGTGATGATGATTTACCCTTTATGCATTGGCCAGCCAGATCCCCAGACCTAACCCCATGTGATATTTTTTATGGAGTTTCATCAAAGACAATGACACCATTGCCTACAGCATTGCAAGAACTGAAAGATTGCATTTGTGTAGCATTACAAAAAATTGACAGTGAAACACCCCAAATTGTATGGAACGAACTAGAATACAGGTTAGATGTGTGTCACGTTACAAAAGGCACACACATCAAACCTTTGTGAGTGAAAAGAAACTTGGAATGTATATCTTTATTTTGTCCCACATGTGACTTTGGGATCATTCCTATGCGGTTCTACATCAACTAGAAGGTTTTTTCTCTAGGATTGGATTGTTCCATTCGAAGCTTAGAAATGGACTTGGCGTACAAAAGGCTACAAAATTGATATTTTGAAGCCTTTTGACATGCTATGAGAGAAAAAAAAATTAGATTTTGAGTAAATGTAATTTAAATGCTAACTATATTGAAGTTAACTGTGTGAGTTTGCAAATAAAACCGGACAAATTTATGCATTGTACTTTCAGCTTTGAAAAGTTTAAGGAATAAACAGTCCTTATTGCTATTATTTAATATAGTGCTATTTATAACACTTTTTATTTTATACTAATAGTTACTCTTTTATTCATCTCTTTCATTCTACAACCAAGCAGCTTGTTGAATCAACATTATGTATGGTTTTTTTTTATTGTGCAATTTTCTTAAAATCTATAACATTCAAAACATTTCCTTTAGTGTAAGGAATCAAAATTTACAAAACTAAAAATATATTGTTAATGTAATTTAATTGTTAATATAAATTTTAGTCAGGTTTTGAACAAATTTATGTTTTTGACATGATGGCAAAAACCACGTTTAAATCTGAATAAAACCTCCTACTCTCTAAAACTTGCCAACCCTGCTTGAGCTGTATATGCATCAATATTTTCCTCTAAGAGCAATGAAAAAATTATTGAAAATTAATGATCATATCTTTGATAATATCTCTGTCTTCTTACAGACAGCCACTTTTCAGGACCAAACTTAACTGTAATTACTTGCAAAAAGAAAAAGATCTTTATGACATACAATACGAACACCATAGTAAAATAAAAATATAAAGTAGCTGCTCAAAGTTATCTGAAGACTCCTAGTGTAGTCTATGGCAAGAGAATGAAACAGATTTAAAAAATATATATAAAAAAAATATTTATAAGACATAAAAACATACCTTTTTGTTGAAAAGTTGAACTATATAAAACAATGTTATAAAGCACAAACTTGCAAATAATTGGAGACTTATAATCCATTGTTACAAGGAGCTCTTTTTTTTCACTTCAAAAAAGATGCAAAAAAGTCTAACATAGCAGCTAACTTTCCAAATTAGTAGATAAACTTTGGTCATGTCTTTGGATTCATATGCCCATACAGCCCTTGAGGGGGCCTGGTTGGTATCTGAGTAGTATGAATTTTATAAAGGGAAGAGGCTCTGCAACCAATCTGACAAGGGGCCCCAGGCTTGGGTTCATCTGTCCTGTCCATATGCTCACATCTGTTCGCATTTAAAAGTGGTTTCTTATAACCCCTAAACACGCGTCTGCAATCATTTGCGGTTTTGTGCTTTGTAATGTTTTACATATTTTAATTTCTATTTATCCTTGACTGGTATGAAAAACAATATGCGATGGGTAGATAATTTTTTGCTTCTAATAATGTGTCCATGAAAACTTACGCTGAACCATTTTCACTAATTTATCTACAAATTTTGAAGAAAACTAATGCTCAATTTTAATATTAAGTTTACGATTATTGGACAATCGGCAAATTCAAGATTTGGCCTGGCTCTGAAAAACCGAAGGTCTGGCACTGCTTATAGAGCTAGGATTATTGAGGTCTATTTTAGAGCAGAAAGAGTGTTTGGCTGTTTTTTTAACTAAAAATAAAAAATTGTGTTTTGAATGAGATGATTGCTTGTGAATGGCCCGTCGAGATTTTTTTTAGCAAGTGTTAAAAACACATATAGAGGTACCTGTGCATAAATTTTGGCTGAAATTGAAGGGGATCCATTGTGAGTAACTTTCTGTTGAAGATTCCCCGTTTTTGAGTCAAAAAATTATATGTAAACCCCCCGCAGAAATATATATATATATATATATATAAATAAGAGAGTTATACAAGTTAAACCTAGTTTAAATTGAAGCTTACATGATTCTAAACAAAATAAAGTTTAAACTCTGTGACCCTTTTTTAGGGAGTTACAGCCCTTTATACTTTTTTATGTTATTCAAAATAACGGCAGATCAATCATCTTGGCCTATATTTAAAGGCTCATAGCTTTTCTACCCCTTCATCAGTCTCAATGTAATTAATATTTTCATAATCAGTATCAAAGCAACTACAGCAAATTTGAATAAAATCGGAGATAGTGGGTGTCATTTTTGGAAGATCCTGGATGATTTGACATGGAATGAACTTGGAAAAAATATAGTTTTATTTTTAAAAGGACAAAAAAACATACATTCTTAACCTCACAGGCGTTATTGATGATGAATTAATTACAACAGCAATAATAATACAGAAATAATAAAATTACCAAAGATTTCCTCCTTTTTTAAAAATTCGTTTTTGTTTGTTTTAGCTGCTAAGTTCATCAATCATGGAGTGTACTTCACTAAAGTGACTTTTTAACACGATAAAATTCAGACTTGAAAAATGAATAACGTTTCAGAATTGAAAACTAACTATTGTCCAATTTGTCAAGACTTGTAAATTTTTACTGTCGATAAAACTCGGCACTTAGGCTGTTAAATTACCAAGGCAAAATTATCTGTTTTTACAGCTTTTAATTTAACAGGGGGAAGTGGCATTCACATGAAATTTCGCCAAGGTAAGATTTCTATTATATATGATGCTTACAATATATGAGTTTTATTCTGTTATTCAATTTGTTCTACGAGATACAGCAACTTGAAATTGCAGGAATGATTATCAACCGTGAAGGACACATTAGGCATAATATTGGCACTGAAAAGCATTGGAAAACTTAAAAAGTGCTTGTACTTACATTTTAAAAATACTGAACTTCAATATTTATCTTTATATGGTTTCCTTACCCAGTCATTTAGAGAGAGTTGAAAATCAGGCCATAGCCTAGGGGTGACAATGCAGTATCTTACGTTTCTGGACTCATGCCCTACCTTTAAAATTACACGTAAAAAGGAAGAATTCGAGTGGAAAGCCTCCAAATGAAAAAATGGTCCTGCTAGCTATGTTTGTAGAATTTTTGTGGAATAACCCAGAGCTGAAAACAATTTGTAACTGGACTGATGATCAATTCAGCAGGCAACTTGGTGACATTCTCAACAGAAACAATGAGTATTTTGTAACATTCAACACAAAATATACTTTATTTGAACGATCCCCACCCCCCGCAGTTTATTGTTTTTTACTTCCTTTTACAAAAATAGTATTGTATTCGCAAAAAAAATTTCACTGGAAAGTCGGCCTTAGTTTCCATTTTGCTCACCCCTGAATGAATGTTGAGTTTTTTTTTCAACCCGACCACACGTGGATAGGTGCTTAAGAACGTATAGACCCCCGAAATATCCGTTTTGACAATCCCCGAGTTAATTACAACGAGTTTTCTCGTGACGTCCGTATGTACGTATGTATGTGCAGATGTGCGGATGTATGTCGCATAACTCAAGAACGGTATGTCCTAGAAAGTTGAAATTTGGTACGTAGACTCCTAGTAGGGTCTGGTTGTGCACCTCCCCTTTTGGTTGCATTTGGGTGTTACTAAAGGGCTCTTTTGCGCCTCTTTGGGGGGAAATCATTGTTAATTTCGATGCAAACTCAAGTGGTGTTATAATTTGGCGATATATCGCCAGTCTTTTGGTCGCCAAGTTTTGTCGCCGACTTGGCGACAAATTTGAAGATTTTTTTAAAATTTTTATTTTTAATTCTGGTTTCAATTTGGCCATTGTTGGTGGTATTTAGAGAGTAAACTATTGAATCACATTAAAATTGCCAATAATGGGGAAATGACTTTTAATTGGTGTAAAAGGAAGTCATGTGATGCACACATCAGCTCGTTAAAGCTAAATTTACTGGTGTAATTGAATTCTAGTGGGAGACACTATGTAACCTAAAAGATTATTCTTGGGCCCCCATATACTTAGCAGTTTTTAACTAATATACATGTAACTAATATTACGTATGTCCTAAGAAAAGTTATATGGCTAGCAATAGAGAGATTTATACGGTGTAACTTCGATTTAACGATATCCGATTTCCTCAATTAAATGATATTGTTTTACTGGTCCGGATTTAACTGCATTAAATGTATCTGCTCCTCGATTAAACGATAATTTATCCAGTCCCTTGACAATCGTTTAATCGGGGTAATACTGCATTTATTTTTCGTGCTGAATAAATTATGAATTATTTTCTTATTGATCCTTTAATTGGCTTTAAAAATATGACAGGCTTACTTTTTCTCAAGTTATTTTAGTTACTGTAACAGAAAATTATTGTATTATAATGGTCGCTATTTGATCATAATGATTTTTAAAACTCATTTTTTAAAAATCCCCCTACTATTTTGAAAACGGTTAACTGCTCCAAGGTAAGTGAATTTATATTTCTTCCCTCAGTCAAAACATCAGTAAGATAAAGGTAATTTATTTTATGCTTACTGGAAACTTAATGCTGTAAATCTGAAGAATGAAACATTTGAAAAACAGTGACTGACAAGTGTTCTAGAACAATATTTCAATGTAAAGAAATTTCCCTTTTGCATTGAAGAAGAGGTTCGTTGCAATTTCTAATACACTTTTGCAAATATCTTTGTTAATTGTGTGCTATATTAATGTTATTTTATCCTGTACGTTTTATGTGTGATAGTCATAACTGTAAAATCAGGGACATTTCAGGAGACAATCTTTTACAGAATTAGTATTTAAACTCTGCTTACATTTCTGCTACGCAAAAGCTAAATGAGCTTAAAATTTCACTAAAATACTAGAATATATAAACAGCAAAAAGAAAAAAAAAATTCACTTTTAACTCTCAAAATTTCAGGCCTTCAGTGCATGAAATTTTTTTTGCAAGCTTACATTAAAGGAAAAGAAGCTGATTTTTTTTTTCTTTTCACAATAATGAAACACGACGAAATGTTACATTGTGTACACTGGGGTGTCTCCTAAAAGCTGAAAGTCTTTTTTTTTTTTTTGTCGCTTAACAATCATTATTTTTTTCATTTTATGTGAAAGCAATTGTAAGAGCGTTTCATGTAGTTTGAACTACGGTAACCCGTGCCGACTTTCGTCTGAAAGTGTGTATTGTATTCGCGAAAAAATTTTCACTCAAAAATCGACCTTAATTTCCATTTTACTCACCCCCGAATGAATGTTGTTGGTTTTTTTTTTCGACTCTACCACACGTGGATGCCTAAGAACGTATAGACCCCCGAAATATCCATTTCGACAATTCCGGAGTTAATTGCAAAGAGTTTTCTCGTGACGTCTCTATGTGCGTATGTATGTCACATAACTCGAGAACGGTAAGCCCTACAGACCCCGAAGAGTTCCTATTTTTCCTACTTTTTCCTACTTTTTAGAGCTCCCTCCTTATTTTCCTACTTTTTCCTTTTTTTCCCCTACTTTTTCTTTCTTTAGTATAGCACTTCTAATTGTGCATTGATTCTTATTTTTACAATGCCGCACCGATAATTTTCTGCATGTTCAAGAAACAAGCAGATCCTGAGCTTTTCATTGACTGCTTACTGTAATTTCCGGAAATAAAACTGCGGCATCTGCATGTTTAAAAGTTAAATTTTCGTAAGGGACTTTTTGCTGTTGCGGCGTTTATGATCGATTTTTCTTTTATCACCCCGACTTCAGTCCTACTGTTTTAACGAAACAATAAAGAAATAGATACTGCAATTATATATTATTTACCCGTCAATTAGAAGTTTTAATTCAAGTAAACAGCCGACTGTTTAAAATGTGCGGGAAAAGTCGAAAAAATTCCCTATTCTCCAATTTTTTGTATAGTTGATTACAAGTGAAATGGAGCTCTATTTAAAAAGAGAGGCAATTTAAAACCTTAAAAGGAACGTTAAGAGGCAGAAAATGAAAAACCTGTACACTGTACATATTTTATTGATGTTTGTACACAATAAAAGCGACAGATAACAGAAATTTGCAAAAACGAACCACTTCAAAAATAATCGCGGAAACTAAGTTTTTTCATGCATAAATATGATTATTGTTCATTCTATATCGTAAACATGATGATAAAATTTATAAAATTTCATTTTCTTTCCTTGCAAAGAGTGTATTTGCAAAAAAAAAAAAAAAAAAAAAAATACGGCAAGACCTAGATGGGCGAAAATTGGAGGAAATTTGGTGAAAAATCGGAAATCAATTTAAATGCGAGATTCCGTTTTTATTTCTCCACATTTTTAAAAGTTGGGGGATTTAGCCACAAGCAAATATGTACTGTATTTTTTTTTCTTTTTAATGGGTCTATTCTGATACATCATCAATATCGATGAATTGCTCATCATTTTTGTGTGCTGCGTTATGGCAATGCAGCATTTCTGAACATTTAAAATTTTTATCAAAGTTAAACAAAGAGAGAGGGGGGGGGAGAGAAAGAGATATATGCAGACATTTGATGCCAGATGCTCCTTCTCCCCCCTCACTCTCAATTTCGCGAACAATTTCCGAATGAATATTTTTGTTGTATGAGGAGGATTGAGAGAATCTACATGCCTTCCTTTTTATGCACAGAGAAACATTAGTAATTGATCTTTGTCTTTGATAAAAATGTTATGTTTACCATGCATGGATTTTTCCTTTATTTTTTCCGTGGCAAAAATTTTGGAACAAGAGGGGGATCAAACCAATAAAACAATGTTCGTTTTTATTGCTTGATTAAAATTAAAACTCGTCCGTCATTTTGATTTTTCCCCCGTTGTGGATAGCGAAGGATGTATACTAAATGCAAATTTATCTGAAAACAACAAAAACCGCGCAAACTTGTATAGTTAAGCATTAATTTTCCAAAGTCAGGGAGGGGAGACATTGATCCAACTGAGCCCCGTCAATGACGTGCCTGAAACAAAAATTTATGTTGAATGCTAAAAATACATAACATATTGATATGAACCCATTAGTTTACTTATTTCGTTATTTATTTAATTTAATTGTTTTATAATAAATTTTATGTCCCATATTTAAGAACATTTATTTTAGTTCTGCGTTTTCAGTCTTTTTCCTTTCTTACTTCCTTTTACAAAAAAGGAAGTATTGTATTCGCGAAAAAATTTTCACTCGAAAATCGACCTTCATTTCCATTTTGCTCACCCCTGAATCAATGTTGAGTTTTTTTTTCGACTCGACGACACGTGGATAAGTGCGTAAGAATGTATAGATACGCGAAATATCCATTTTGACGATTCTCGAGTTCATTACAATGAGTTTTCTCGTGACATCTTTATGTGCGTATGTATGTCGCATAACTCAAGAACGGCATGTCCTAGAAAGTTGAAATTTGGCATGTAGACTCCTAGTGAGGTCTAGTTATGCACCTCCGTCTTTTGGTTGCATTCAGGTGTTTTTAAAAGGGGTCTTTTGCCCTTTTTTAGGGGGAAATCATTGTTAATTTCGATGTTAACTCAAGTAGTGTTATAATTTGGCGAACACTTGGCGATGTATCGCCAGTCTTTTGGTCGCCAAGTTTTGTCGCCAAATTTTGCAATTTATTTATTTATTTTTTTTTTTTTAATTTGGTTTCAATTTGGCCACTGTTGGTGAAATTTAGAGAGTAAACTATTGAATCACATTACAACTGCCAATAATAGGGAAATGAAATTAAATAGGAGTATATGAAGCACATATCAGCTTTTTTTTTTTTTTTTTTCAAATTCAAACATCTGTCCCTGTTTATGCAAGAAGGCATGTCAGCTGCTTAATGTTAGTATTTTCAAATGATAAATGGATGCTCTCGAAAGAATGTTTTCGTTTTTGACCAAACAAATCTTTAACAAAAATCGTTTTATTGCACTAAAATGAGTTTTTTTTTGCGATCGCTATATTGTATTTTATTCTTTCACTCTTAAAACTTTTATTACTGCATTGTTGAAAGGTTTTTCTTTGTTTGGATTTTATTTTGATACTGATGATTGTCAGCTTGTTTCTTTCGTTCTGTTTTTGTGACTCAGTCTTTCATTAAATCCCTTTAATACTTCAAAAGTACTGTTAGTGATTTTAGTCAGTTTTAAATAAAAAAACCGGTTAGTTTATTTTACATTAGAAATAAAGTTTACGCTAAATTTGTTTCCTCTTGACGTATGTGTAGTCCTATCTCTTCCTATTTTTTCCTACTTTTTTAAGTGATTTTTTTCCTACTTTTCCTATTTTTTAAAATTTTGATTCCTTATTTCCTACTTTTTCCCCACTAAAAATCACTTCAGGGTCTGGCCCTAGAAAGTTGAAATTTGGTACGTAGACTCCTAGTGGGGTCTAGTTGTGCACCTCCCCATTTGGTTGCATTCGGGTGTTTCTAAAGGGGTCTTTCCCCCCTTTTTGGGGAGAAATCATTGTTAATTTCGATGTAAACTCAAGTGGTGTTATTATTTGCCGGACACTTGGCGATATATCGCCAGTATTTTGGTTGCCAAGTTTTGTCGCCAACTTGGCGACAAATTTAGCGATTTTTTTTTAATTTTTTATTTTTTTAAAATTTGGTTTTAATTTGCTTACTGTTGGTGATATTTAGAGAGTAAACTATTGAATCACATTAAAATGCGAATAATAGGGAAATGACATTAAATTGGAGTAAAAGGAAGTCATGTGAAGTACACATAAGCTCTTTTTTTTTTAAAGTTTCAAGTTGATGAAAAGTTGTCCCTATATCCTCCGCATGTATCACAAAAATATTTATTCACATTTAAAAATATTTAGGTATCCCGCAAGCCTAAAATTAATTATTTTCTGTTTTTTTTTTTAATGTTTTATGTTTAAAAATATAAACATTATTGAAGTTATTGCTGTCATGCAGTAGTCTCGTCTCCCACATAATACTCAAAATTATGGATTTTTCAATTTTTGTTACATTTTTTCATTTGGAATCTACACTATTTTTTATGATTCATTTACAAATCTTGTTTGGATGTGTCGTTCATGAACGAACGGGTCTAAAAGTTAAACACCTTTCAATAAACAGTGCAGTACAATCTACTAAAAAACGAAAGACTTGTTCTTTTTTACGGTGTACATTTTGGAACATTGTACTTATGCACTTATGATTTTTTTTTTCTTTTTTAAAAATTTCAATTTTTTTTTACTCTCAATGTGTCTTAAATTTCTCTTTAATGTACGTAGTATAATAATATATTCATTTCGAACCATTTTTTACTTACTACTTTATTTATTACTGCTCTCTAACCTTGTAGTTCATTCATGTTTTCAGTATGTGCATTGATAACATTCTGTGTTACTAGTTTGGGCTGCTAAAAATTTTAAATTTTCCGCTTCCTATCCCATGCGTCTATTAAAATCCTTCTCACACTTTCATTCGACAAAATTATTTTTAATAATGCCTTTTATCTTTTTTTCTGGTGATCATTTTGTCTTCTGTAAAACATGCCTATCAACTACCAACCATGTTAATTTGGATTTGTTTTTTACTTGCTTGGCGACTTCTGAGTCGCTAATTTTACATTCAATATCCTCCTAGAGAGTTTTTGATAAGGATTATTATATAATAGGAGGGGGGCCTAAATATTTCTACCCCCCCCCCCATTTTATGAAGAATTTTTTTTTTTTTTTTTTTTCAATGGATACTTTGGAACATATTTGAAGCGCCCTAATTATAAGGCAAGTTTTTTTGTTTTAATTATTAAATAGGGAAGTTGCAACCTATTAAATGTTCATATTTTGGCTATTGGATATTGTTAATTGACCCTCAAAACTAAAAAATTCACCATCGCCGAATTTTAAAACACCGTGGTTGATTTTTAATGAATTTTTAAAAATCCACGCTCAAAAGTGCGCGCTTCTGAAACGTCACTAGCCTACGTCACAGGGCGCGAACGGGCAGCCTTCCGCCGAAGATCCCTTGTTTTCGCTAGGAATATTTTGAGCGCGCTGATATTTATATTTTTTAGAAATTCAATAATCCTTTTGAACACACTATGGAGACCGGATTCGTTAAAGCACAATCTAAATAATCTTCCTCATGTAACATCAATGAGGATATTCGAATATTTCCGAGAGGATGAGAGGTTTAATGTTCTAGAAACGCGAGGAGTTAAATGCGAGGAGATAGCCTTTTACGTTTCGTCTTCGAAGTCGAATGCGTGACCTTCGGCTTCTGCCGTACCGGAAGGCGCATAACGTCACTTCCTATGCCATCTGACGTCACAGGCGCTTGAACTTTAAAAATTAATTAAAAAAAACTACTTATTGTATCGCAAAAATTTTTTCACCTATGATGTTCATACATGTTACTCTATCATATAAAAATAAAATTGAAAAATCGAAAACTTCCCTATTGTCTGGGACCCTGGGTGAGCTAGATTTTTTTTTTTTTTTGTTACATTACATAGATTTTGCTGTTTTGTTTTCTGAAATCATGAAAATTTCATTTATTTTATTTAATTTTCGTTTCATTTATTTATTGCAAAACCATTTCAAATGAGGTTTTGCTATTCAAAACATATCTTAGCGCTCTGCCACCGAGAAATATCTTACAAAGTGAAATAATTTTTGATTAAATTTTTATTAGCTTACTAGCAGTACCCGCACGGCGATGCCCGTGCTAAGAATGTAAAGGAAGTCCGTTGAATGAAAATAAATCCACGCCTACCCCTCCCCCCCCCTCTTCTGATGTGAAATGATTATTTTGCTTCGAACAAAATGCGTACACACCTTTTCAAAAAACCTATTAAAGTCTCTTTGGAATTTAAAACTATTCTCCGAAACGCATAAAAAAATTAGCAGCTGGTAGCTTTAAAACTCAAAATAATCCTTTAACTGTATAGTTCATCGCATAACGCACCAAGCTACCATGCTACCGTAACACAGTTGAATAATACGACAAATCAATTATTTACTTAGATAAGTAACTATCTTCAACTATAAGAACAAAAATATAAGTTGAAGAAATAATTAAAATAAAACCCAATAGAAAAATCCCACCAAATCAAATTATGTACCTGAATATCGAAAAAAAAAATCGCATTCAAAAATCAGTTCGCTGGCCACAACAGCGTAGCCGACCATTCGTCTGAGCCGCGCGGCAAGATTCCTCGCAGCTGTCGACACTGTCAGCCAGCGCTCTCTCAATGCGTTAATTTGCCCTGCCATCTGTTAGGAATTCATAGAACTAAACAATTAATTAAGCATTTAATTTGCAATTACAAATATTTCAGTCAATCTGATTAAAAAAAAAAAAAAAATTATAGCCTTCCTCAATCAATGGACTATTCAAAAAAAAAAAAAAAAATCGAACCAGTTGCTCCTAAAATTTGTGTGTTCAAACAAATAAGCTCTTCAGCTTTGTATTATTAATATGGATTTTCTTACTTTTAAGTGATTTTAGCTGATGCAATGAAACATGTTTAATGGACGTGGGTAACTCCCCAGAGATATCACTGGCAACCGTTTTAAATGAACGAAGTCGTTCAAACTAACGAGTTCAATGAACGGGTAAAAGCAATAAGCTATCTTCTGATAAACGAATCATTAAAAAGAACGATATTGCTCATCTCTAAAATCTTTATTTAAAAACTTCTGAACAAATAAACATTTTTTGGTGTGGTTTTATGAATAAGAATCATTTGGATTTCTTTTCTAATTTTATTGCAATTTATTTATTAATTAGATTTGAAATCATAGGCTGCTGGTGCACCACTTAAGTGGAGGGTCAAAGGAAGTGCGGGTAAAAGGGGAAGGGAAAACTTCTAAAGCTTCCCATTAAAAAAAAAAAAAAAAAGGGCTATAATACTGGATTTTAACGTCATTATTGACTAAAATATTCAAAACACTTCCTCAAAAATCGGGACGAGCGGCCCCACTAAACTTTCTCCTTCCAATTCAAAGTTCCATTTTC
Organism: Uloborus diversus; assembly: GCF_026930045.1. Classification (NCBI taxonomy): domain Eukaryota; kingdom Metazoa; phylum Arthropoda; class Arachnida; order Araneae; family Uloboridae; genus Uloborus; species Uloborus diversus. Next base: position 10,173,585 of record NC_072740.1, on the reverse strand, counting down.
ATTTTTATGAAGTAATAACATTGGAAAATATAAAACACAGTCATCAAGTCAATTCTTCTTATTTTAGCACATGAATCCACCAACACTATCCTTTCTCGATCGATTGTTAATGTTTAACTTATAGACCTGGAGAGGTTTACTATTAAAATTAAACATTAAAACTGAACACTAAAACGTTTATTCATGCAATTTATGCATAAAATAGATTCATTTTAGATCAAGCTACAATTTCCGATACTAGATTTCTAGCACGTCGAATGAAATACGTGGATTTTGTAGGAGTCTTTTTTTTTTTTTTTCCCCACTTTAATATCATTCTCACTGTCATTGCTTACAAGCTTATAAACACTGCACTACTTCGGTTATCATAAAAGAATCAATATTAAATAAAAAAAATGTTATTTTGAGGATAATATTTAATCGAAAATTTAAAAAAAAAAGATTTGTTTCCAAATAGACGAAAGTGACTCATTGTTTCGTTTTTAAAGTTCATACAAATCTCTTCTAGTAGTTTTTAAATGGATTTTCGTGTCAATTTTTGGAAAGTGTTACGTACCTAGAATGTTCATTCGGGTTCAAACGTGTTTTCAAGCTCTGAAATCTCTTTAACAATATTTTCAATTGATTGTGTTGGAAGGAATTGTGAATTCTCCTCATGCACTAAGGCCAATTTCTTCAATCAATTCCATTTGCTTCCTAATGCATGCTGAAATGTATTATTTTAACAAAATGTGCGATACATTAAACGTTCATTATTTGATTTCTGTAATTTAATTTAACATTCGAGATCAGACGTTTATCACCTGATGCGATGTTTAAACGAAAGATCCTGTCATCGTGAGATACTTCGCTTGGGAGCTATTTTCAGTTATTCTATTTGCTAAATTCTGATAATGTTGACCTAAAATTTGCAGCTTCAAATATAACTCGCAAGTATTTATGAGTGGTTGGTACTCGGTACTTAATTCTTAGGTATCAGCTGCTGGTGAAACACCCGTTTTTTTTTTTATTTTTATTTAAATCTCCAAGTTGAAGACTGGTAGGTCTTGACCTTTTCCAATTGGTCCCCTGAAAGATTAATTTCATGCTTTCCTTCAAAGCTGTTGGATAAATTGTTTATGGAAATGGCTTGATCTAACATAAATAAATAAATATATGAAGCACATGAACAAATGTTTTCATGTTTCAATCTCAGGAATACCATTGCTACATAACTAAATGAAAATGATCTGAAAAATTTTGTTTGCCAAAATTTCGTTTTCAAATATAACAATTAATCTTGCAATACAATTTAAAAAGAAATCCAAAAATGTTTTATTCATAAAAATCAAATTTGCTTTTCTTGAAAAATGCCATATTTTTGATTATTATGAGGGGGGACTTCAAAACATGATATGAGAGCAAAACCTTCTAGTTAACATTATTTATAGTTAGTCGTGCCAAAGAGATATAGCAGATGAACTGGAAGCGGAACACACATTTTATAGTTGGTAGGATTAGCGAGAACGTTCGAGTAGTAAAACTTACTTCTCACGTGTTCTTGTTAATACTACCCAAAGCATAATTGTTCTGTATCCGCTTCCAGTTCATCCGCCATCTCTCCGTGGCACAACTAGTCCTATTTTATTCCCCCCCCCCCCGTTTATTTATTTTCAAACTTCTTGGATGAAGAAAATTTTTAGACATCAAACTCAAGTATTTTAAAATTTGGATGAAGGTTTTTGTGGTGTATGTCGGGCTATAGGGGCATATTTTATCAACTTGATATTTTGTATTTCCAAAAAAAGTTTTCTTTCGATCTGGCATAGAACACGTGGTTCACACTTTCAGTCGCTTTGTCGTTGTTCAAATTACATGACAGTTTTTTACTTTATTTTGGTGTGAAAGAGACGCGGGAGGAGGAGGGGGAGAGAATCAGACAAAAAAAAATCTACTTTCTTTTTTTTGGGGGATACCCTTTACTCGAAATAACGATCTCGAGTAGTACAGTTAATAATAATTTTAGTTCCGAGCTAAGAGAACTATTTGCGGTTTTATTTACATTATTAGAAATATTAAAAGGCTTCTTTATTGTTTAACAACCTAAGACGTCTATTATTCTACAGTTCAGAGTGTTGCTAAACATCAGTTACTAAACTCGGCCCAATTGCATGTGTTTCATTCGGAATTTTCGACATGGCCAGTCCCTCCCGAGTCTAGTCTACTAATAATGCAAGATCAAATTAAAACTCACAAGCAGATTCTTCTGAAGTATTGCGTCGCTGGACACACACGACAAACATGAAACTTTTAATTCTCACATTTATTCTTATGGGAAACGGCTTTCAATTTGATTGTTGTTCAGAGCATTTTAAAAACAAGTTATTGTAGTAGAATTGAAGGAAGACTCACGAGAGATTTTGACCAAAAGATGCAATGTTTAATCTGCTTACAAAATTAATTTCTTATATTTCCTTTTGTTATATTTGCTAGCCATAGACCCCCAGACAAAAAACGTGTCTTTCAACGTCGTAGTGTCTGACATGAGATTCTAGAGTGTATACAGTTAAGATCCTTTAAATGTTGATTCAACATCTAAATTGCTGTGGCACTTTCGAAGAGACAGGTTATCTTGATCAAATATTGCCCTGACTTCATTAGCAAGGCTCAAAGCTTCCTCAACTGTAGTGTCGCCAGTTAACAAATTATCCACATTCTTTGAGGATCTTAAAACAAGTTAGGATACTGATCTTCGAAAAGTTTCAAACGATGATCCAAAACTGCACGAAGCAGGGATAGGCTCGATGTTAGATCGAAGAGAACCCTCGTCATTCTCAATATCTTAAAGTTTAACAAAGAATTCGGGTTTTCAGGAAGTTCATCAATCCATAATTATCGCTAAAGAAAAAAAAAATGTTGACATTCTGATATTTTATACTGTCTAACGATTGATTAAAGTTTTTCTAATGAAAATGGAGTCCAACTGCATAAAATGTGCAAAACCGAATTGGTGAATGTTCTGTATTGATCGCGTGGAAATCAGCGCTTGTTTTAAAAAATTTGAATAGACTACAAGAAATTAAAAAGCAAAATTTTATTGAATGAGTGCAGAATAAATCTAATAATATCTAATAGTGAAAATGAACAAATTCCATGTTATTCCACGTTGATGCTGGGCTCAAAACACGATTATGTAAGAGTTTTTCAGGTGTTATCATTGCTAAAAACTTTCTATGTTCTCGGTATAGAACAAGCTGTTTAAAACTGGAATCTAACTTTGACTAAAATATGCTTGTTGAACATTTTTTTTTTGAAAAAAATTCAAATTGTTAGATGTTGTCTAAAAAATAATGACGTCAGCAACCCTTGCTCACGTGATAAGTATTATGAATGATATGACTTATCTTAGTGCTATTATTAAAGAGAGAGAGAATGATTACAAATCATTTACATGTTTGATTACACATTTTTAGTTTTCAAAAAAGTATTAAAAGCGATAAAAAGAAGTCAGTAAAGGGGAGCTGACCAGTCCATTTGACACGGTTTAAAAAAAGAAACAAGTCATTCCATTTCAAATCAGGCAGGTAGGTATGAAACGTGTCATATGACCATCACCGATTTTTTTGACAAAATGGCAGTAGTTACAACTAAGGGTCATATGAAATATCCCTGAAGGATTTTGCAAGAATTTTTTTTCTCTTCAGTTACAGCTACTAAAATTCTGCACAAAGTCGGCCATTTTGGAAAAAACCAGCAGAACACTCGATTTGAAATGAACACTATTTCAAGAAGATTTAACCTATGTGAATATTTTTTTTTCCTAAAAACAAATAAGGACCCATATATCATCTAGACATCGTTTTTAAAAATTTAGTTAGGTTTTTTGATAAAAGAAAAAAAATAATTTATGCGGCGAAAAAACTGCATTTTTACCGATTTTATGATTTTCTTTTCTCCATGAAAAAAAAGTTTGCCATCTCCATTCAGTAAAAAAAAACAATCTAAAGCCCTTATAATGATAGTTTCATAGCATATTTTATTATAATCCTTAGATCCATACAGCCTTGGAAAGAAAATTTGAAATTTTGAAAATTTTCAAAAATAAGACTTTTGAAGTGAGATTACTCATAAAACCTATTTTTTAAAAATCTAAAAATTGGCTCATTTGAACCCCTTTTAATTCTTAACAAGTGGATATGCACCGTATTCCGTGTTTTTTCTCAGAAAATGTTTTATGATTTTTTGAAAGTAACCTTATCGACCATGGCATGCATGTAAAATGAAAATGTCTAATAATTTCATCACTGAAATTCAGATTATATTAATGTCTACTCGCTACAACAGTAGTGTACTTTATCAGTAACTGCTGAAATCTTTCCTTTTTCTTGTTTCAATATTCGTTTATTTTGGCTCCAAAGCTATGCATTCACCGTTACTTACATACGCCGGCGCCGCAACGAATCAAAATTTTTCTCTTTCAATTACAACTTGCAACTCAATTACATGACAGGGGAAACCATCCAAGCTCAAAGTGTAAAGCAGCACAATGCATTTCAAACGATTTACTATTTTAATTTCGTGCTTTAGTTGTCATTGGTCCCAGAATTTTTGGATCCTTCCTCTTATGATTACTTTTATACATAAGTATAGGTACGCTAAATTCAAAGCTCACCTATTGTTTGAGAATTTAAGAAACCCACCTGTTTTATGAGAGAAGTAATTAATTCAAGATAATTGTAAGAGGTAACTAAACATATCACCAAACGTAGCTATTATAGCCAGGGATCCAATTTCTAACAAAAGAAGTGCAGAAGCCCTATAGTCTTCGGAACTTCTTTTAATGCTTAAGCGGCGTGAATTCGGTCAAAAATGCAAAAATTTGAGTGAAATAAGCAAGTATGGGAGCTCTTTAAGCTCCGATTAGCAAAAAATATTTATATAATGAAATCGGATGGTCACCAAAGGCTCTTCTATAGTTACGCTCATAGTCGTACAAAAAGACGAATACACTGGGTCGTCAAAAGCGATTTGTTACACGTGTATTGTTAAAAGTCAGTAAGTTTTAAGCACGGAGTAGGAAGAAGGAGAGAAATGTCCTACGGGATTGCTAGTGTGAAAGTGGCAACGTTTGTTCACTATTTCCAGAGGGCGCTGTATGTGCACCGCTCCCGACAATCGCAGCAGATCAATGTAAATGATGCTAAGTTTCTCATATTTTTAGAGGCAGCTATTAAAGCAAAAAAAGAAAAAAACTACTGGAAATTGGTTGTAATAAGGGGCCAATATAGCGAACGATGTACGGCTTTCGCTCACAGGAAGTTAGCGCAGTATTTTGATGGAAAAATGTATTTTATTTTTCGTCACCAACTTGCCGAATTCGTCTGCTATTAATATTGCGCTGTGCGATGTTTTATTTTTTACGAGTTGGAATGTTTCTATTCCTGTAAATAATTGACGAAACGAGAATGTAGTAGAATTAATTACGTAAATCCTTTTTATAATTAGTTGTAAATTTCGTGACATGTTTCGAGAACTAATTAAAGCGAAATAATTTTTTGCTTTCACGACCTTCAACAGATAAAAATAAATGTTAATGTTCTATTCACTTAACTTCAAGCTGATATTAATTATAATAATTTTATTCACGTGTTTACTCACTGCTTAAACAGATTGCATTTTTTTCGACAACCAAATGGAAAAAAAATCGAGAAACCTTATTCATTCAAAAAAATTATACCTTGGAACGCTTTTTTGAGATAGTTTGTGGGGTTTTCTGTTGAAAATAATCATGTGTATTTTTTAAATGAAAAAGGTTTCCCGATTTTTTTTCCGATTTGGTTGTAGAAAAAAATGCAATAATAATAAAAAAAATAATGATAACAATTCTGTTTAAGCAGTGAGTAAACACGTGAATAAAATTATTACAATCAATATCAGCTTGAAGTTAAGTGAATAGAACATTAACATTTATTTTTTTCTTTTAAAGGTCGTGAAAGCAAAAAATTGTTTCGCTTTAATTAGTTCTCGAAGCATGTCACGAAATTTACAACTAATTAAAAAAAGTATTTACGTAATTAATTCTACTACATTCTCATTTCGTCAATTATTTTCAGGAATAGAAACATTCACACTCGTAAAAAATAAAACATCGCACAGCGCAATATTAATAGCAGACGAATTCGGCAAGTTGGTGATGAAAAATAAAATACATTTTTCCATCAAAATACTGCGCTAACTTCCTGTAGACGAAAGCCGTACATCGTCCACTATATTGGCCCCTTATTACAACCAATTTCCAGCAGTTTTTTCTTTATTTTGCTTTAATAGCTGCCTCTAAAAAAATGAGAAACTTAGCATCATTTACATTGATCTGCTGCGATTGACGGGAGCGGTGCACATACAGCGCCCTCTGGAAAAAGTGAACAAACGTTGCCACTTCTGCATAGTAAAGATTTATCTCCTTCCCTTTAATCTCCCTGGTTTTAAGTTGCTGCTGAAAAAGTTCACCATTATTGTAGCGATTAGGCATTAATATAATCAGAATTTCAGTGAAGGAAATTATTAGACATTTTCTTTTACATGCATCCCATCGTCGATAAGGTCACTTTCAAAAAAATCATAAATCTTTTACTGGGGAAAAAAACACGGGGTGCGGTGTGTATCCACTTGTTAAGCATTAAAAGGGGTTCAAATGAGCCAATTTTTAGATTAAAAAAAAATGGGTTTTTTGAGTTATCTCACTTCCAAAAATGTTGATTTTTGAAAATTTTCAAATTTTCTTTCCAAGGCTGTATGGATCTAAGAATTATAATAGAATATTCTATGAAACTATCGTATAAGGGCTTTAGACCGCTCTTTAGAAAAAAGAATTATTCAGAAATGTTAAATACTTTTGAAGTCGTGTCCATTTCAATTCGAGTGTTTTGCTGCTTTTTCCAAAGTGGCCGATTTTGTGCAGAATTTTATTTAGTAGGCTGTAGCTGAAGAAAAAAATTTTTTTTTCGCAAAATCCTTTTGGGCTATCCCATACGTCCCTTAGTTTTAACTTCTGTAATTTTTTCAAAAAAATCGGTGATGGTCATCTGACAGGCCCTGCCTGATCTGAAATGGAATGGCTCAATTACTGATAACCCAAACGGCTTGGGAAGCTTGAGCTTCATCTCAGAATTTTCAGTTGGCCCATAAATAACTGGAAAATGTGCTTAACAATTCCAGTTTCTACTTTTAAATGCACTTTTAAGAGATAGCAAACATGAGAACTGGTTCAATGAAAATTGGCCCTATTATGTTTCAATGTACTTTTATAGCAATTTTATGAAGTGATAAACCTTATTCAAAAACTAACCATCCTTATTGACTGAGAATTGCGGTGAAAGCATATATTATGCACAAGATTTCTGTTTGTTGGGAAAGGACAGTAGATAATTTTAGGGGTGCATTGCCAGGATAAAAGTAATATAATGGTTCAATTAGCTATTTTTATATTTATTTTTCCATAACTAACTAATTTCGAATTCAAGGGCACATAATTACGAGGTTCGTCCATTAATTCTTCTTTGATAGGAGAAAAAAAAAGATATCATTGGGTCATTCCATACGAAATGAGCAAAATTCGCTAAAAAGTGGTGGCCGCATGGTAACAGATTTTTATGAAATTTGGTATACAGGTTCCTTTTATGCCTATATAAAAGTATCTAAAATATTTTTGCTTAAAATTTTTTATTTGAATAGTTACATGCGATTGAAAATTGATCAAATTGAACAGCATTCTCATAAATGCTAAATGTTGCACTTTTGAAGGCTTGTATCTTATTAACTATTTGATGAAAACATAAAAGTTATGTTGTTGCAATCTATGGAGTATGGTAATTAATCTGATATCAATAAAATTTTCAAAGTTATTATAGCTAACTTTTAACCGAGTTTCAAAAACTGAAAATACTTCAATTTTCTCATAATTAAGAATTTTATTAATCTCAATCTTTAAGGAATGCATTAGCTTTGATGAAATTAATACCCAATAATGTGCTAAGTATCATAAAAAAAAACCTTACTTTTGAAGTTGTATTTTAACTCCTTTGTCTTAAAAATCAGTTTTAAACTTAGTGACATTTTGTAAAATGATGATTTTCCCCTTGACATACACACAGAAATTCAAATGAGGGAAAATTCAGACAACTTTAAAATTTTACAAGAATATAGAGCTGTGTTTCTACTATTTGCTTGAAGAAACTCGAAATTGGTTTTTGATTTCCAAACGTAAAATAAAATTTAGAAAAATAGCTTTTTTTTTTGTTTTATGGGTCCATACAGGTTCCAATCCATACAGGTTCGACGGATGGGTGCGCTCGAACATTTTAAATTTTTTTTTGAAATTCATATTCCTAAAAGCTGCATATGAAAGATGTTTAAAACCACTTTTATTTTTTCTCTCAACTGGACCTTTGATTTTTTTTAGAGGTCATCAAAAGTGATTTTCATAGTCAATAATGGGACTTGTAGACCTTTGCATTTTGGCCGAAATCTATTTGAATTACATTTATGACAGTTAGTTCAACGCTTTGATGTTAAAGTGCATAAGTTGATAGTCTTACATGCTGAGTTACGTAGCTGTAAGTTAATAATTAAAATAATGGCAACAGTTTAAAGTTCAAGGCCAAATGTAAAAATTGGCCGTGGTAGCCTGATCGGTAGGGCATTGGACTCGGGGCCGGAGGGGCTCGGGTTCGATCCCCGCTGGTCGAAGACCCACCGTCGTCATTAAAGGGGACTGGGCGACGTTAAATATGCTCGTGGTCTCAATGTCCTCCAAGTGAAACGATACCTCTGGGGGTGCTAGTACCAGGTAGCTATTAGCTCTTGGACTAGTTCTAAATTCTCATTAACTGTTCGATCCGGTGATGGTGCTGCCATCTATCGGTATATAAAATAATGGAGGCAAGGCACGTAGTATGCAGTCCTCGACATAAATACAGTTGTAGTCAGTTGTGACTCTTGAATAGAATAGAATAGAATGTAAAAATTTTACTCATTTCAAAGGGGGATAGCTCACGTAGGGGACGGAAACACAAAATGAAATACGACAAAAACTAATCACTGAAACCACGCTAAAAAGAATATGTAACTGTTGCTGTGTGTTTGTGTGCACCCTTTATAGATTATAGCCCCTCAAAAATCGGAAAAATGACGAAAATGACATTTTTAGACCCCTATAAACCAAAAGGGGATGGAATTAAAAATAAAATTTCCTGGCCAATTGAATATTCCGTTCAAGTACTATACACGTTATACATATTGTTTTTTGTATTTGGTTTGTAAAAAAGATACAGGTCTTTGAATTTAAGCAATTTTGCTAGTCAATTCACACACTAAAACAGAAATAAAAAGTGTGAAAACGTCATGGCACCTTCTTAAATTACGTATATTGTGCCCTATATAATACATTATACTGATAAATACATATTGTAATTTTCAAAATAATTATTTTAATTTGATAACTTAGAAATATTTGAACATGAATGAGTAGTTTATACTGTATGGATTGACCCTTATGTGAAATTACGAGAAGTCAAAGAATTAGATAAACGACTTAATGATGCAAAAGCAAGTAAAACTAACATTTATTTCAATTCAAAAAATGTACATTTCAGACTGTACTTCATAAACATGCTTTTGAGAAAATGAAACACGAAAGAAATGGTTAGTTTTGCTAAACTTACAAAATAAAAAGAAGTAACTAATGAAATTTTACCATAGTTCAAGTTACTCTAGTAACAAAAATACGCTGATACCAATGATTAAAATTTAGTAGCATCTAAAAGATACTTCAATATGTTACGTAAAAAAATTGAGTAAATTTAGAGCATTCCCTCATCTACAAAAAAACATCTGAAACAGAGGAAAAAATGAAATTTTTGGAAATTTTCGGTTTTTTTAAGTACACTTTCGTCATCAAGAAATTCATAAACAGTTACTAAATTAGAGCAGATAGTTATAGATAGTTTTTCAATCTGAATCATTTTTACTGTTATTTTTTCATTAAAAGAGCTAGAAGAGTAATTTAAAATCTGAAGTAAATTGGAAAAATTTCAATCTTTGTTAATATCTCAGATTCAAAAAAAAAGATCCGAATAAATTTTACTTTGCTCTTTCTCAATAGAGAATTGTTTATAGAATGCGGAAATATTTTTTTTAAGTGTACGTTTATAACTTATAGAGTTATTGAGTCACAAACTGGTAGCAATTGACTCTGAAAATTTAGGCTTAGCGTAAGCATCAACTTCTAATTTCAATAACAAAGCAACAAACAGTTTTAAACTTCCATACTTTGCATTCCCTCATAGATATGTATGGTTTACCTAAATAAAAATTTTCATTGAAATCTGTGACATGTCAGCCACAGCTGATTTGCTCATTTCGCATGGAATGACCCCATTTTGTTTTGATAACCACTATTTTTAATCATGACATGTCTTCTCAGTAATATCGTGCATTTTTTGCTATGCCATTTTGGTGAAATTATGTAAGGTTTAAAAACTAATGCTTACAATGTTCAAAAAGATATTTTACAACCACATTCGAAAAAAAAAAATAGTATGTAATATTTCTGTACCTTAAAGTAGATTAATTTGCTTTAAGGCTTCTGTAAAAACTTTTTCAAGGAACCTCAAGGGAACTTTTTGAATAAAATCTTTTATAATGGCAATTTTTACTTTTTGTTGCCCCCCCCCCTCTAAAAAATCTGTATCTTCCCCAGGGAAGGGGATCTGCTGGATTACTTTTAGATACAATACTTGTTGCAACAATTGTTTTCTTTTTTTTTGCGTTTTTAAATCTGAATAGAATTTTCAGAAAAATTTCTCCGAACAGATTGTGGTGATTAAGAGGGCGGTAAGTTAACGCCCTTAAACGAGGGCTGAGGCTTATGACTGCAGTCTCTGGTTGTGATAACCAAGCTGTCGGCTATTGCTTTAGGATTGCAAAACTGTTTGGCGCCAGTGATCATGTAAGCTATAAATACAACAACAAAAGAGTATCAGTATATTTTTTGGGAAAGAGTGATGCTTCTCCGGATGTATATGTGCATTACTTTCTGTAGCTCTATTCTGTTTAAATTGAATAACGTACATTGCGTTAAAAGTTATGATTTCTTAAATTCATTTATTTTTTGAAAAAGTAAATTTTTTTTTAGAATTTTAGTTGGATGGCAAAATATGAATCAAATAAATTTTCCTTGAAAAAAAAAGTTTGCCCCCCTACTTTACGTGGCCAAGTTACGCCTCTGAAGTAGATTAATTTGCTTTAAGGCTTCTGTAAAAACTTTTTCAAGGAACCTCAAGGGAACTTTTTTAATAAAATCTTTTGTAATGGCAATTTTTACTTTTTGTTGCCCCCCCCCCTCTAAAAAATCTGTATCTTCCCCAGGGAAGGGGATCTGCTGGATTACTTTTAGATACAATACTTGTTGCAACAATTGTTTTTTTTTTTTAAATCTGAATATAATTTTCAGAAAAATTTCTCCGAACAGATTGTGGTGATTAAGAGGGCGGTAAGTTAACGCCCTTAAACGAGGGCTGAGGCTTATGACTGCAGTCTCTGGTTGTGATAACCAAGTTGTCGGCTATTGCATGTCGATTGTGATGGGTCTAAAAAGGAGGATGCTCTTTCCCTAACTTCAAATATTAATCGGACCCTACATTCAGGTGGCTCCAAATTTGTCGAGGCGGGGGATAGCGAGAGAGACGAGCAGGGATTGAATATTGAAAAGTGCATTTTTCAGTGTCGAACTCAAGAAACCGTGTCAAAAACGATATGATTTTAATGCGGTTAATATGTCTTAACTTAAAACGTTTGATTATGATTTTTAGCAAGCTTTGCATTTTCAGAGGAAAAATTTTGATTTATTTAATCATCGAAAAGCAATTTCATCTTTAGCACCAGTTAAGCTTCCATTTTTGTAATTTGTTTTCTTTCCCCTGTTGATTTTTATTTCTTTCCTTTTTTAAATAGTTACTCAAATTTATTTATATTTATTTTATGTTCAAACTAGCTGAACTCGCATGACAACGTCCGTGCTTAGAATTTAAATTTTTATTCTTCAGGGTTGACACTTGTTGGTTTGTTTGCATGTGTGCAACGCCCATGAGTCCCCATAGCACCTACAGCCTTCAAATTTACTACTAAATTCTATTGTTATCTTGGAGGAGTGTCCACCCCGAAGCGATTGATAAAAATCGAATGAGTTTTTTAAGTTAATTTTTAAGCTAGCGTTTCACGCATTGAGGGTTGCCCGCCAAGGGAAGGAAATCGTAACACAGATTGTGCCAAAAAAATACAAAAGGAGGTTGTTCTCAGCTTAGATCATTGAGACAATGGTCTATGGTTTTCAGGGGTATATTTTGATTTCGGTGGGGGTGGGGGAGGAATTTGAAGGGTCCATTGTCCTAAGGGGATGGGCATCCCTGACTTCGACTTAAAGGCAAACATTTTCCTCACGCACTTACATTTTATGCCGACGAAAAAGCTTTTCTTTTTTCTGGCGCAAGATTTAGTCAATTCCAAAATATTATATTCGAACTATAGATACAAGCGTTTCTAAATTTTTGAATTTTACAAATCTTAATATAGCCCTCCTTTAACTAGAGCTTTTTTTAAGGAATTTTCACTAGGTGACGCAAGTTTAAACATAAAGGCTATAACCTTCCCAATAATTTTCCTCTTTTTCTTAACAAACGTGTGCGTATATCGTCGCTTCAAAGTGGTATTTCTGTAAGCAGTACTGTTTGCTCTGAGGCGACTGTATAGGACTTCTGATTTAAAAGGAAGCCGGTATGAACCAACCGTAAGCATAATGTTAACTCCGAAGTAAAGGGGGTCCGGGGATCTTCCCCGGAAAATTTTCAAATTTGCAGTCTTAAAAATCCATTTTAGTCGATCTTTGGTATTGTTAGGGGGGAAGAGGTTCGGTGACGCTCCCCTGTCTATTTTTCGAAATTGTAGCGATAAGAATGCAGTTTTAGACGATCTTTGATGAATGTTAGAGGGAGGAGAGATTTGAGGGCCCATCTAAGGAAATTTTTCTGATTTGTAATCTTAGAAATGCATATTAACTGTCTTTTGTAATATATATGGCTCGGGTGCGCCCCCCCCCCCCCGTCGCCCATTTTTCGAAATTAAAAACTTAAAAACGCAAGCATTATCTCCAATAAATGTTAAAAAGAGGGAGGTTCGGGGTTTCTCCAACGGATTTGTTTTTGCAATTGTAGTGCCAGAAACGCAGTTTAATACGCTCTTTTCGTGATGTCACGTGGGGGAGAAATTCGAGGGTCCAAACCAAGAAAATTTTCTAATTTGCAGTCTTAAAGATGCATTCTAATTATCTTTGGTAATGGTAGGGGAGAAGAGGTATGGAGCAATCCCCCGAAATTGTAGCTCTAAAAGGGCTGTTTTAGAGGATTTTTGGTGATGCTTAGGGGATGAGAGATTAAAAGGCCCACCCCAGGGAATTTTACTAATTTATAGACTTAAAAACGCATTCTAGACTATCTTTAATAAGGTTAGGGCTTGGAGAGATTCTGAGGTCCACTCCCAAAATTTTTTCAAAATTGAACTCTTTAAATTGCAAACATAGGCCATCCATGACTCAAGAGTAACTTTTAGAGGACCAGCAGTTTTTCGAAATTGAAGCTCCAAACGTAATTCTTGAAGACTTTCAGTGATGTTAGATAGGGAGGAGTTCTCCCTCGGGAACATTTTGAAATTCAAGCGCTAAAAAAAAAATTTAAGCCGATCTTCAACGATGTTGGCGAAAAGGAGAGGCGGGGGACCCTCCCCTGGAAACTTATACAAGTTATTTTTTAAAACGTGGTTTGTAGACGTTCTTTGGTAATATTAACAAGAGGAAGAGGAGTGGTTCGGAGGGTCCCTTATTAAAACGGGAATGAAGAATAATTACATAGCACAGCATAAAGCCAGGTTAAAACGTAAATCTAACTTTAACTTAATGCGCAAATCATTAAATGTGTAACTTTTTATAAACAAATTTTCCTTCGTCTGTTCGGATGGAATATTGAAAGACGTATTATATCTATTGACAGGCTAGTAAAAAAAGTATTTTAAAAATATTAAATATATAAAAAAGTGTTTCTTTAAAAAGTTATGTACAAATTTTTTTCAGTCGCAATAAGATCAAGAAAAAAGTCAAGTTAATTTTTTTCCGTAGATTTCTGAAGCACCCTAGTGTACAGACTTCTTGGTGCCGGCGCACAGTGTGGCATAGTGGACAAAAATCCACCGAACTCTCGGGTTTCGAGCTAGGATCTTCTATTATAGCTCAAAATGTGGCAAAATTCAACTATTTCGTAGTGGTGCTACAATTTTGAATTTCTTAACCCTGTAAGCCCCGCAGAGCTCAGATTGGACCCAAGTTTCGATTTTGAAAACTAAAAAGTACGACCATATTTTTTCCCCGATATGTGGCTCAATGCTTAGTATAAATCGAGGAATTGGATGATAAAACACAACTTTTTTGATCGCTGTTGGGTGTTTAGAAATGCTTTTTTCCACCGTTTAAGTCATCAAAAACATGATTTTTCATGTTTTTCCGTTGAAAAAATGGGTTTTAACGATCGTCACACATTTCCCGCGCAAGAACAAATATATTTTAACTCGAAACTACAACTTTTCATTCATTTTCCAAAATTCAAAAACCTCCCGTAAACACCGAAAAATCGCTCTAAGTCCGAATTTCAGCTCAAGATCCTACCATTGTCCACGAGAATACATCTGTGCAATAGCGGCAATTTTATCCTCTGTTACATAAATAAGTATTTCAACAAATTATGTAAATTACATTTTGTAAAATTAGTTTTGTTAAGACCAACAAAGCAACATAAATTTTAATATAAATTCAATAAAATTTTATAATAAAGTTAAAATACATGTCTTTACTGTTTTTCATACGTTTAAAGTGAAAGCTAATGGATATATATTTGTAAATATTGGTTTTTTAAATTAGAGTGAAGTAAAATCATAATTGTATTAATCCTTTCAGTCCTGTATTATAACCTATAAATGATGTTGTTAGGAACAACACTGGAGCTAAAAGGGTTCATCTGAGCATTAATCGTTTAGTTTAAAACACATTAAAATTTTAACATGTGTTTTTACGTTTTAAGTCAGAACTCCAACAAAAACATATATGTAAAAGAACATACCTGTTACAATTCGAATATTTATGCCGAGGAAACAGACAAACATACTAGTTTTGCGTCGACACATTTGCTCAAGTGTTACTTTAATACAATAAATTTTCTTTAAAACATCAAAATCATTCGGAAATTCTAAATGTAAAGGTCTTTATTCGAACGCAGATGATTTATTCTCGAAATTTGAAAAGGAAAAATAATCATAAGAATTTAAAATTTTCTAAATGAATATTTGAAAAATAATAATTTGCGGATTTCCTGTTTGTTATATTTTTGTTTCACAGTTTTTATATTGGCAACAACATAAAGATTGTAGATAAATGTAATAATTTTAAATAAGTGATGAGTCACATTATAGCTGGCTGCTTCAGGAAGTAAATAAATACAGTAAAACCTGTGAAGTTGACCACCTGATCTAAGTTGAACGCTTTTTTCAGGCACGGAATTAGCTCTTAACATGTAAATCAACCTCTGTAAGTTGACCACCTGTTTAAGTTCACTACTAAAGTAGTGCACCGCAGGTGGTCAACTTACACAGGTTTCACTGTATCTTTTGTTTCGGAGAAATACAAATATATAATGAACGCATTTAATAGTCAAAGAAAGATTGCAATTATTCTGTTCAATACCAGTTTTATGAAACGTTAAGGCATATATATGTGTGTGTGTATATATATATATAAGATTTGCACAGAGGTATTCTCGTGGACAATGGTAGGATCTCGAGCTGAAATTCGGACTTTGAGAGATTTTTTAGTGTTTTAAAGAAATTTTTTACCTTTTGAACTTTGGAAATTGAATGAAAAGTTGTAGTTTAGAATTAAAATATATTTGTTCTTGCGCGGGAGATGTGTGAAGACTGTTAATGCCCATTTTTTTCAACGGAAAAACCTGAAAAGTCATGTTTTTAATGACTTATATGGTGGAAAAAAGCATTTCCAAACACCCGGCAACGATCAAAAGTTGTTTTAACATGCAATTCCTCGATTTTTACTAAGCATTGAGCCACATATCAGGGAAAAAATATGGTTATACTTTTTAGTTTTTAAAATCGCGACTTGGGTCCATTCTGAGCTCTGCGGGGCTGAAGACGTTAAGAAAATCAAAATTGTAGCACCACTACGAAGTAATTGAAGAATTTTGCCGCATTTTGAGCTATAATAGAAGATCCAAGCTCAAAACCAGCGAGTTCGGTGGATTTTTGCCCACGATGCCACACCGTACAGCGGTCTGGCAAATTAAATCGTTTTCGCTCCTCTTTGTGTGTTCCGTGGAGAAAGAAAGTTTTTTTTTTTTTTTTTTTGAAAGAAGAGGGCTGCGGGACTCCGTGGTGTCGTGTAAAAAGGAGACTTGGGGGTACGAGTACGAGTGTGCCGCTAGTACGAAAAATAAGAGGACAAAAAATTTCGGTGGATGGCAGTCTTTGGCAGCAAGCGTTTGATACATCTATTTCTCAAAATACCACATTTTTATATCGAATTACATATGTAACTAGAACGAAATTTTCTCTAGATTTCAAAATCGTGGTTATTTTTTATTTGACATTAACAGCAAAAAATATGCGTACCTTCCAAAGAGAATGGAAACCATCCGGCTATTCTTGCTTGCTTTGTGAGAGACACCGCGGTCATAAATTTTTCGGACACTTACTGACACATATCCCTTTTCTTTCCCCCATGGGAGAAGTAAACACAACTAACAAGGCGAGCCCATTATGCTAAATGAACCCAAATATTTGGTACACACTTGATATTTTTGAAATTTTCGTGGGATGGCCATGCCCTACCTGGCATTGTTTCCATTCTTGTTAGACTTCTCATGAATTACAATGATTTTTTTTTTTTTCAATTTAAGCCAGGAAAGAAGGTTTAGAAAAGTAAACTTGAAACTTCTTCAGCGTGGTTTTATGGCTCTAAAAAAGGTTTATAACTATTTTTAAAACTTTCGTAGGGTGGCCATATCCCCCCTATCACTGTTTTCCTTATTCTTAGACTTTGTATGTATTATGAGCAGGGGTGCCCACCTAGGGGGGGGGGGTGTTTAAAGGGATATTTTTTCATTTTTGGGGGAGGGTCTGCGCGATATTGAGGGGGTGCGCCCCTGTTATAAGGGAATTTTTTTTTTGCATTTTTGCTCAAAAAAAGGGGATTTTGGCTATTCTTGAAATTTTCTCGGGGCGAGGGGGCATGGCATCCTCCCTGGATCCGGCCATGGTTCACGCACGACTTTGCGAACGCTCCTTCGACAAGATTTCCAATATGTCGCGTATTACTGCGACGACTTCTTTTGTTTTTGCAACATTTATTGCTTTTTGCCGTAATTTTTATGGTGATCTTTTCCATTTTATTTCTTTCTTTTTATCTTGAGGTTTTACAGCCGTTTTAATACAGTTAATATGGGTAATCAATTCGCACATTTTAAATTACATTCAATTATGATTTAATTTTTTGTTACAAACCCTTTTTTTCGTTTTGCAATGTGTACTTCAATCTTTTTTTTTTGGGGGGGGGGAGGGGGGTTGCATAGTTTCCATTTTCAAGTTTCATTTTAAATAGTAATGCGCATTTAAAATTATTTTTTCTACGGGAGGGGAGGGGATGTTTTCATCGTGGTTTAATTGTAAGGCGTAATTTAATGCCTTATTCTACCTGGGACAAGGAGGAGCAGGAATTTCACTTAATTGTTTTCGTTTAAAATGTTTAAGAGGAAAAATCTGAGAAACTGTCTCGCCTAGCATTATTAGGCGATTAATGCCGTCTTTTTCAAAATACTTTTTCAAAAAAAAATTACCAACTGTTATTCATCTTTTTAAAAGACCAAATCCAGAACTTATTGTTCTAAAGTTGGGTTGTTCAGTTTCTCCGAACCTCTAAAGGCTTGTGTGCGGTATTAAAAATTAAGCGGATTTTTGAAGACATAGAAATTGCTATGGGCCACAATTCTTTCCGAAAACAGTTTCCTTTCAAATTTTTTTGTGTATGAAATATAGGTCTAACTTAATTTTCGATGTTTTTAAGCATTTTTGACGTCTAAAAACACTTTTCAGTTACCACGGTATAAGTAGTGTCGTTTGAAAGGAAAAAAAAAAAAAAAAAGTGGCAAGTTCAATGTGCTTTCAGTTACATTAGACCGCAATGTAGAAAATGTCATATTTTACCGATATTCAAACTGTCATAACCTCTTGCGTGAACAACATATTGAAATAACTTTTTTACCATTATTATACTCTATTATGTGTCTTGCCGTAACAGCAAAATCCATTCAAGCGGAATGCTTCAACTCTTTTTTTTTTTAAGTTAGCCTATTTCTGTAGTCTGGGCCTTTTGATACTACTTGCCCGACTTGCTGTTATGCTAACAGTTTACAATATAAAGTGGTATTTTAAAGCTCTGTGGCACATGTATGATAATTTTGATATTTAATTAATTTTACGTATGGTATTAACATTTAAGTGAGACTGGGGACAGTTGATCTCCTTTTTTGTTGGAGCTTATAACTTTTGTTTGACTCAATGAAGCATCTAACGTTACATATTTAGAACTGTCTTTTACCCGTCAAAATGCTATGCCGTATTAAAAATTCATGGAAAGGAATAAAAATTTTTTTAGAAAAGCCAAAACTTGGTAAAAATAATCAAGTCTTCTTTGTACAAGGAGACTTGATCCCAGTATCTCATAAGACTTGATCCTGGAGGCAAAAAAGTCCTTATGTGTTTTAAATGCAAGTCAAACATTTTTTCTTGTAACATAATTATTATTAACTGACAAAAAAAAAAAAAATAAATAAATAAATAAATAAAATGTATCGTGTCAAATTAAAAACAAGAATAAAACGAAAACAATAGACAATAAACTAACAAAACATATTAAAAAACAAAATCAGCTCTGTAATAGAAAATAATTGCTAAAGGATATTGGAAACTAAAAAATAAATAATAAAATATTTAAACTTTAACGTATATACTATTAGTGACAAGCAAAATTAGTGTTTTAACGTCGTAAACTATAAAAAATATTTTAAAATTGACCCCAACAATCAGCTGAAAAATCAGCTGGTTCAAATGAATATTAATTTTCAAATATGAATTCCAAGAATTATTTTGGAAGATCAAGTGTCTGATCTGCCGTAGGCAGGTAAATGGTAGTATCTGCAGAAATGAGTTTTCGGGATATTTGAAGAAACACGTTTTGGATTCAATGATGACAACGTTTTTTCAGCGGAGACGAAATGAGAAAGCATGCACAATATATAGCTGACGTAAAATAAAAGACAAATGCAAAAAAACAAAACAAAAAGGAAAAATTTGCAGTTACTGCTCCTTACATGCCGACGGCAGTAATAAGCTTAGTAGTAGAAGTAACCAGCTTGGTTAGAGCATTTTTTTTTTCTTAATTTTTGCTATATACTTAATCAAGATTGATGGAAAAAGTATTAGTTTCTTTAGCAATGCTAGTTGTTTCATATTAGATAGTTCTGTTTGTAAAATCAGCTATTGTTTTCGTTTTGTTTCAGTTTAATTTGACATGATCAACTTAGTTTTCTTTTTTAAATTAATTAATATTAACCATGCCGCAATAATAAATATTTTTAAAACACATAAAAGGACTCTTTTGCCCCCAGGATCAAGTCTCATGCCGACTGGGATCAATTGTCCTTGTACAAAGAAGATATGATTATTTTAACAAGTTTTGGCTTTTCTTAAAAATACTTTATTCTGATATATAAATTTAAAAAACGGCATAACATTTTGACGGGGAAAAGTCTGTCATTGTTCTAAATATGTAACGTTAGATGCTTATTGAATCAAACAAAAGTTATAAGCTCCAACAAAAAAGGGGATCAACTGTCCCCAGTCTCACTTGATGTTAGTAATGCCATATGTAAAACTATATTAATATTAAAATTATCATATATTTGTTACAGAGAAGTAAAATACCACTTTATATTGCAAACTTTATGATTAGCGTAACATTAAGTCGAGCAAGTAGTATCAAAAAGCCCAGACTACAGAAATAGGCGAAGTTAAATTTTTTTAAAGCGTTTCGCCTCAATGGATTTTACTGTTAAGGTAAGACACATAATAGAGTGCAATAATGGCAAAAAAAATATTTCAATATGTTGTTCACGCAATAGGTTAGGACAATTCGAATATCGGTAAAATATGACATTTTCCACATTTCGGCTAATGTAACTGAAAGCACATTGAACCTGCCACAAAAAATATTACATTTTTTTTAAAGGGCTTTTACTTGCCTTTCAAACGACACTACTTATGTCGTAGCAAGCAGGGCTGCGAAGTCGGAAGAAAAATGGCTGACCCCGACTCCTGGATTTTAAAACCTCCGGCTTAGTTATTTACTTATTTATTTTGTTTTTCAAATCCCCCACCCTCATGGGAAGGGGGAAAAACCAGTAAACAGAGATTGAAATATTAATTCCTTTTTATGAAAATTTCGCGTCAAATTATCCAATAGTTGCGATTTCTAAAGTGAGATTACTTAAAAATCCCATTTTTTTTTTAAAATCTGAAAAGGATTAATTTGCTCCTCTTTAATTTTTAACAAATGTTGATCAAATCCTGTGCTTTCAATTTTTGAAAGTTGTAACTCGGGGGGGGGGGGACTTCTTTGCTAAGTCAAAAAACTTTTTTGAGAGGAGGCGGCCCCCTCCTCCTAGTGGGTGGATAACACCTCAACTTAATTTCAGAACTTTTAAAAATTGATACTTTAACTCTGAAAAATTTCCCGAATAATAAACCTTAAATTTCATCTTGAAAATTTCAACAAAAATATTGCACTATATTGTGGGGAGAGTTCGGGTATATGTACGTCTGGAGCAAATTTTACACAAAATGAGAAGGAATACTGCTTTGTACGAATAGCTTTTACTATACCTACATTTCTTGGCTCAAATTTTAATTTTAATTTTTTGACAGATTTAGAATTAACCTTTATGAAGATTTTAAGATTAACTACAATTATTGAGTGTTGTAACCAATAAATCATGTACTGATTTTATTTTGCTCTTTCTAGTGACAAACAAGCTTTCTTCGATAAAGTCTTTATATTTAAAAAAAAACATTTATATTTTATCGGATCTTTTGGATTTGCGCTTTCGTACCAACACTTTGAATTTATCAAGAATCCTCAGAAGTTTCTCACCTTGTCCTTGCTCAAGCGATACATACATTCCTTTTACTATTTTATAGCTGAGATCGAGGTAAAAAATATATTAATATTTTTATTTGAAAGTGATTACTTAGAAAATATTAAGCAACAAATCCGTTTGCTGACAGTTATTAGTGAAAAAACAAGCAAACTAGGTGGTGGCGTAGAAAATCTATTACAGAGAGTTCGATAAACAAGCAAGCAGGTTGGTTGCCAATGACAGTTATTTTGTTATTATTGGGCCTTTATACATGTAATCAAATTAATTGGTAGTTTTTTTTTTTTAATGCAAGGAGAGTCAGTGAAAATTAAAGAAAAAAAGAAACCCGACTCCTTTACCTCAAAATCAGTCCAACTCCGACTCCACAGCTCTGGTGGCAACTGAAAGGGGCAAGCTGTTTTTAGACCTGAAAAATGCCACTTTTTTGTGACTTTCATTGATCTTGGGGTTACTAGTTTCCGCAAATTCATCGTTTATTACATTAAGTTAGACCCTTCTATATTTCATACACAAAAGAAAAAAAAATGGAGGTAAAGTGTTTTCGGAAAGAATCATGGCACATTGAACTTTTATTTCTCAAAAATTCGCTTAATTTTTAATACCGCACACAAGCCCTTAGGGGTCTGTAGAAACTGAACAACCCAACTTTAGAACGAAAAATTCTGGATTTGGTTTTTTTAAATAGGATGAGTAACATTTAGTAATTAAAAAAAAATCTAAGATGGCATGAATCACTGGCGTGACTCTCTCTCAGATTATTGCTCTTAATACGTTGTTTATATTTAATTTCTTTTCCGTTAGTGGAATCTGGGGCTTTGAGATACGGTTGTCGTTGCTTTTAATAAGAACTTTTATTACAACACGGAATACGTTTGGATTTTAGGTTAAAGGATATGTGGCATTTTTGTGAAAGAAAATGATTTTCTTACTTTAGAGAGGGGGAGGGAGAGGTTCGCTAATTCAAGAGACTTGAGAAACGAATTCTAGCTTCAACACATTATATAAAACGAATGTGGTAAAAAATCGAAGGGACTGTTAAACATTTCCATTTATAAAAGTTCTGGTCTTCAATTTAAGACGTTTATTTTGTTTTAAGACCTTAAAACACGAAAGGTTTGAAATATCCAATTTCGACGAACTAAAAGTTAAGTTTAATCTAAATTAACGAAACGTCTTGTATTTAACGGAACGATTTTAAAACTACGAAAAGCCTAAATTGCACTACGTAATCACAAAGGAGCATCATTTATTATCATTTCATACAGAACCGAACAAAGGTAAACCTTTAACAAAAGTAAACCTTTAACGACACACGTATTTTCTGCAAGACTAGCGTTTTCTGCTACGGATCCATTCGAAACTGTTTTCCACATTTTATTGTAAAACAAAATGTCTTCGTTTCAATTTGAGCCATGTTATGTGTTTTTAAAAAAAAATAATAAAAAACACTCGGTCGAGAACCATTTAGTTCTTTACTGAATAATAATAACACACGCGCTGTTACCAATACATATAACACAAATATAGATAACCCCATAAGCCGAATAATACTGAATGCCCGACATCTTTAAAGTATTGGAAAGCACTTTCTATTCAAATAAAATGCTCTTTCATAATCTGTAATGTTATACCTTTGTTATGTTACATCTTGTTCATTTCTTTGTTTCATCATATCTTCTATGCGAAGAAAATCTTGCGAAAATAGTATTGGGAACGGAAAATAACTATAGATGGCGTTGTAAGTAGGATAGAAACAAAAACTACTTGTCTGTTCCTAGGAATCATTATTTTCTAATTGTTTTTAGTGATATTCTTGCCTTTTTTAAAACAAATTTTAACCTTGGTTTGTTAGGATTCGGTTTTTCTTAATCGATTAATAAAGTGGCGCTGTGGTAGAAGCTTTGTCTTCTAAGTCGGAGGTTGCGGGTTCGATTGCAGACGGCGCCCTGAGTGTTGTTTTCTTTCGCTTGTGATGCAAATCCTTCCTGTGTATGTCCGGAGGCAAGGCGCATTGTACGCAGTCCTCGATGTATGTGAAGCATTAGCTTCGATATAAATAAATAATAATAATAAAATTGAGTAGCAGAGAAACAACGAAACTCAGATTGTTTACATTGCGGCTTTAAAAGAGCATATTTGTTTAGAGAAAACGATCCTCGGGCAAAAGACCAAGGAAGAAAGATTTCAGGGAAATAAATACCTGAAAAAATCCGAATCTAAAGGTGGCTCTAGTTTTTTGTGCGAATTTCACCAGACGAAAGTGCATCTTCAAAAAAAATTACAAAGTGAACAGGGCCGTTGCCGGGGGGGGGGGGGAGTGCTACGAGTACTACAACCCCCAGTTTTTCAGAAATGCGGCCGCAATTTCATTTTAGTGGTGCAACTAATGAAGAAAAAGGAAACTCTTCGTTGTTATAAAAAAAAAAAAAATAGTAATTATATAAACGAACAATTGAAATAATAGTGACAAAAAGTATTTTTTCTGTAAAATTTCAATGGAAAATGTAATCTTAAAATACAATCTAGGAGCATCCATGATTCTCTTTTATTAAGATTATCTAAAAAAGGGCCGCGGAAAAGAACGCTTCAAAAAATTTTTGACGCCAAAAAAAAAAAAAAAAAAAATCGTATTCAGTACACTCTTTATTAGGCCGCAGAGTGGGTATGTGATTCTTCATGGTTCTTCAGTTAAATATATATATATATATATATATATATATATATATATATATATATATATATATATATATATATATATATATATATATAAATAGGATTATTTCATATTGTCCTGAAAACCATTGCTATGTGGAGAAAAAGGCATGGGTCACCGAAATATATTTGAAATAGAGAAAAAAAAAAACCCAGTTAAATGCAAAGAGAGATTCAAAGCATTGCAATGAATACTTACACCAGAAGTGCAAATTGTTTGAACGTAAAAATCGTAAGTAAATCAAAGTTTGATCAAGAGGTGCAGGATTTAAAATAAACTGAAGAGAAATGAATACCTAAGGAATGCAGAAAATTACCACATCCCTTCAAAATGTTAAAAGTTCTTTTTTAGGGGCCGCAGACGCTTGTATTTCAAGAAAACAAAAATATTAGGCTGGAAATTGAAAATTTTACTGTGAAAAATCCAAGCAAATAAGTGTGTGTGGCGAAGGAAAATTGGAAGAAAAGTATTGCTACAATATGTTTATCACTAATTAAAATTTAAAATGAAGATAGGGACAAAGCCAAACTGAGTGAAGTGTGGGGAACTCCAAACCTTTCTTTCATGAAACTTTCTCAAACCTCATCTCTTGTCCTAACGTCATTAAAGATGGCATACACATGAGTTTAAAGGACTGTTTTTTTGAAAAACCATGAGTGCTCTCAACTCAACCCCTGATAAATGCCCTCTCAATTAATCATTAATCATCATTCAAGGTCAAATAAATTTCGTCTTTTGGACTTGAATTTAAACGAGCTAATGTGTGCATCACATGACTTCCTTTTACTCCAATTTAAATGTCATTTTCTCATTATTGGCAGTTTTAATGTGATTCAATTGTTTACTCTCTAAATATCACCAACATTGGCCAAATTGAAACCAGATAAAAAAAAATTTGCCAAATTTATCGCCAATTTGGCGACCAAAAAAACTGGCGATATATCGCCAAATGTCCGCCAAATTATAACACCACTTGAGTTTACATAGAAATTAACAATGATTTCCCTCCAAAAAGGGGCAAAAGACCCCCCTTTGGAGCATCCGAATGCAACCAAAAAGGAAGGTGCACAACTAGACCCCACTAGGAGTCTAAGTACCAAATTTCAACTTTCTAGGACATTCCGTTCTTGAGTTATGCAGCATACATACAGACGTCACGAGAAAAATTGTTGTAATTAACTCGGGGATCGTCAAAATGGATATTTCGGGTGTCTGTACGTTCCTGGGCATATATCCATGTGTGGTCGGGTTGAAAAATAAACTCAACATTCATTCGGGGGTGAGCAAAATGGAAATTAAGGCCGATTTTTGAGTGAAAATTTTTCGCGAATGCAATACTTCCTTTTTTGTAAAAGGAAGTAAAAAACTCCCTGAGGTTTCCCGAACCTGTCTTACTCTTAATATTGTGGAAGATCCTCAAAAATTTCATTGTTAAGGCTTCAATTCAGAGAATGTTTCATTGGAGATCTCTCAAACTGCAAACCCCTCTAACAAGATTGAAAATTGCCTACGATTGTGTTAATTGAATTTCAATTTTGAAAATTTGCCAGGGGAGGACTCTGAATCTCCCCAACCATTAACATTACCAAAAATCTTCTAAAACTGCGTTTTCAACAGATTGAAATTTTTCGAGAGAATGCCCCTCTCTCTCGCTCGCCAACATCATTGAAAAAGTCTTAAATCTTGCTCTTAGTGCTTCAATTATGAAACATCTCTGTGCGCGAGCCCCCCTTTTTGTTGAAGGTTAGCTTATATTACATTTTCCGATCTTTAATTTTAAGAAACTGGCGGTGCACTAAATTTTAACAAAAAAGCCTACAACCACGTTTTTAAGGCTTCAATTTCAGAAAATTTCGGGGGGATGGCCCAGCATCTCTCTTTTCCTTAATACCACCATAGATCGTGTAAAACTGCCTTTTTCAAACTACAATTTTCAAAAACCCTCAACCCCCCTTTACCTGTCCCAATTGCATGCTTGGAATTTGAAATTTTATAAATTATTGAGGGATGACCCTTAGGGTGGAGCTTATTTTTCAACTATGAAAATATTAACCTCTTACCCTCTCATTTTGTTCCTTTGTATGAAAAAAAAATTCAAGACAAATATTAGCACATTTAAAGATTATTTAGAGGTAGCTCAACAACTGTAAAAATTTTAACATTGCGGGATCTTTTTTTTTTTTTTCGAAAAGCAAAGATTGCTTACTTTTCCATTATTTTATAAATATACCTTGGACTTATTTTAACTTCACATATAACTTACTAGATAGCACCACTAGGCAGACCACAAATACTTAAAAGCCATGCTAGCTCTGATTTAGCCATTTTGTTTTAGGATGTGACATGTTTAGCTGCACAAAACACATTTGGTTATTTTAGCACTTAGTTTATTTTCAGTATTTTATTTTTTGCTTCAGTTTTGAAAGCAAAATGACTGCAAAAGCCACGAGATCTCAAAGTGACTTGTATCTTCTTGGTGGGTCTGTTCCAGAATTAAAAGGTGGAAAACTGCCATCCTTGCGTATGGCTCTGGGACATTTTTTGCATCATCATCTTGAATTGAAGAAAACCGTAAGACAAGCTTCAACTCTGACCATCACAGAAATTGCCAAGTTTTGGCAAAAAGCTAGAATTCCTATGCAAGACAACCAAAATTGTCAAATGAAGCTTGAAAAGTTGCATAAAGAGTGGCAGCTTTTGAAGAAAAATAAAGCTCGATGTTCATCAACACAGCAAGCTAAGGAATCAACTTTTCTCTCTAAACTAGAAGATCTTTTTGATGTTGCTCATGCTGATGTTTTAACCGGTAAAGCAGTCTTACAAGAAGACAAGGACTTTTTAATAGCACAAAGGAAGAAAGGTAGTTGTGGATCAATGTTAGGAGTTGATAAAAAACTTGATATAAGAGTGAAAAAAGCTCTTGAACGAGAAACAAAAGCAAATGCCCGAATACGGCAACAGAAAATTAAAGAATAAAAAATTCTATGGTGGAACTTGAATCATTTACTGATACTGAAACTGATAGCAACTTAAGCTCAACGGAAGAAGGTAAGAAAATGGATATCACAGAACAAGCATCAAAAAGACAGAAAAGGAAGGAAGGGAGGGAGAAAAACTATAGTTACTCCCCAAATTGCTGCAGCTTTGGACAGAACAAAAGTGTCAGACCGAAAGGCTTTCTATGTCATAGCAGAAACTGCAAAAGGCTTAAGATTCAATATCGATGAATTTTCTTTAAATAAGGACTCAATTCGCCGTCAAAGAAGGAAGGAAAGAGCTCAAAAATATGCAGACATAAAGGCTAAGTTTCAACCTAACGTCCCTCTGGTTATCCATTGGGACAGCAAATTAATTCCTGATTTAGTTGCAAAAGATAAAGTGGATCGCCTGCCTGTACTAGTAACTGGGAAAGGAATTCACCCCAAGCTTCCATCTGGGACAGGTGAGGCACAAGCTACAGCAGTATTTAAAGCTATTGAAAGCTGGGGAATATCAAACAATATACGTGCTATGTGTTTTGACACAACCAGTTCAAACACTGGCAGTAACTCGGGTGCATGTGTCTCAGATGCAAGTCATCGAGGAACACCACAGAATATACCCTGACAGCAGGAAAAAGACTTTATCTGGGACTGTTTCAAAACAATAACTTGTTTCCAGAACAATGCCAGGTGCATTTTATAACCCAGAAACCACCTTCTTTCATGTCTCAATTGATTTACAAGTGCAATATAAATAAATGGTAACTATCACTTTTTGTCGAAATTTTCTCTGTGTAACAAACTTCAAGTTCATTGAGCTACCTCTAAATATCAAAATTTTTCATTCAAACTTCATATTTAGTGGTTTTTCATCAAAAGGAAAAAATTAAGAGGGTAAGACCTACAAAAATTAAAACTTTATTTTTTCAGTGCAAATAAGCTCCACCCTAATGACCCTGAGTCTCTTCCTCCCCTAACGTCACCATAGATCATCTGAACTTGTTTTTCAAAAAGCATTCTTGAAAAATTCCCGGAGGAGAGCCACCGATCCCCCTATCATGAACATAATCAAATATAACTTACAATTGTGTTTTGGGAACTTAAATTTGGAAAAATTATTGGGAGAAGCTATCCTGGACCTCCTCTCCCCTTTCTCCTTAACTTAAAATTTAGTCTAAAACTACGTTTTTATATCTTCAATTTCGGAAAAATGTCAGGAGGTAGCCCTCCGACAGCCCCTATTTCTGACTGAATATTATCCTCACAATCAAAGTTATATTGCTAGTACTAAAGTGAAGGTCTAATAATATGACTATCTCTGTTAAACCTGAAGCTAAATCTTTTCCCTTTCTCTCTGCATATTGGAACATGCGTTTGAAACATTTCAGGGGCCGCCAAATACGTACCCCCCTCCAGTTTTTTCACTTAGTGATGGCCCTGCGAGTACAGATGACGTTTGATTTTCAAACTTGTTGGAAAATGTGTTTTGTCCTTTCCATGTCTACATATTACTTGATGTGCCTTTGTCATAACTTTTTAGGCAAATAGAAAAATGTATTTGTTTCTCTGAAATGCTATATCACAATTAGTGAAAAATAAACAATAGGATTGTCATCAACATTCCTCCTTGTATGTACAAAATGTAAAGTACAGAAAAAGCTGAATTCCTGTAAAAATGATAGGAGAAAAGAAAAGCATTCCAGAAGTCATTAGAATCTTCGTTGGCCATGCAATATGTAGGCCAAAGTTTATTTTGCTCGAGACATTTTGTTCAATGTTGTTTGTCCCAGCCAGGGTCTCAAAAGGCTTTCAACAAAATAAATGTAGAGATTGTAGATGCGAGTGAGATGCTCACAAATTCCTCTATGAGAAAAGCCACGGCTTGTGAGACGATCATTGATGGCACTGCAAATTTTATTGCAGTTAGTAGGGACAGAAACTGGTAAGCCTGCGGCGATACGTCCCTTATTGGTGTGTGGACCTTAATTGGAGTTGATTGCAAGAAAGTGCTTGACTTCAAAGTAATGTATTCTCATTACAAAGGCAGTACTCTTGCTTCTGAAGTTAAAATGTGTGTGCATGCAGTTTGGAGAAAGGAAGCCGCAGAATTCTTTTCATTAATTGAAGGTATTGCTTTTGAATTCTTAGAACAGGTATCATTGTGTGTGTGCAGCTAGTTACTGATAAAAGAAATTATTTGATTTTTCTGATATGATTAAATATGGAATAACTAGTAATATGTACTGGTAAGATTATGTGCTATTTCTTTTGATCTAAACATGCATAGTTTTATTTCTCTTCCTAAACGTTTTTGAAACTAGATATGCTTTACTTGTAACCTAAACTGAATTATATTCTTTAATTCATATGCATTTCTCACTTAGCAACCAATCACTTTGAATTTTTGTATTTATTTTCAGTAACTCCTTATTGAATGCTATAATTTTGTTTTATATATTTAGTTTACTTTCCCCAAACAGGTGGAATTTAATAAAAATATGCATAGTTAAAAAATTAATAGTTTTAATATATTATTGTGTTCTTTTCCTAGATGATTTTGTTTTACAAGAAATTTAGTTTTTTCTATGGTTTGAGACCTTTACTGTTTGTGGAATTGAATTACACGCATAGTAATTTAACTGAAATGGAACCGATAATAACAAAATAATTTCCTCAATGACTGTACATTTTCTATACATGAGTTGCCACGCCATAGGGAAACCTGAAGAAACAGGAAAAATGCAAGGATTTCAAGAATTTAAATTAAAAAAAATCAGAAAATCCAGAGAATTTTGAAAATTTCTTTAAAAACTGAGAAAGTGCCCGGAATTTATTTATTTATATTATTTTTCAAAATTTAAGTTGCACAAATCAATGCCCAAACATACACTGGCCTCAAAAAGTTAAGGTACAACATGTTTTTCGAACCTTCTGTGCTGTTCACAGAAGAGTTCAAATTTATATTGCAGTCTGATTCAGGGCTTCTACTGATCTGGAGGGATCAGCACACTAAGTATCATCAATCCAACACTGTTGAAAGACACAGTTATAGGGGTGGTGAAATCACACACACACATGGTTTGGGCAGGGATCTCGCTCGGTGGTCACACTGACCTATGTGTGTTCCATGGAGGAACTCTGACTGGTCTTGAGATATCGGGATGAGATCCTTGATCCATATGTCGGCCTATATGCTGGTGCTATTGGTAATGAATTTCATTTTAATGGATTATAATGCACGACCTCACCGAGCTCAGATTGTTGAGTATCTTGAGGATCACGGTTTGGAAAGAATGCAATGGCCAGCTCTTTCTCCAGACCTGAATCCGATAGAACATCTTTGAAACTATCTTGGCAGACAGGTTACTGCTTTAAATCCTCTTCCAAGGTCGTTGCATAGGCTGGAACAAGGCTTACTCTGTGTCTGAACTTTACTTCTTATTCCGGTTTCCAACAACTTAATGAACAGCATGGAAAATCGTTGCCACCAATACATTCAAGTTATGGGGGGACACATTCCTTATTAGAACCCCTTTTGTATTGTTTCTATGACATTTTACTACATAATTGTGATGTGCTGTTTTCTCCAAAAATGGACTTTTCGGCAAAGGTCGCTGATTTAGTTATAAATTGTTTTTGCAATACACTTACACAAATTTCTATGACACATTCAATAAAAAACTATTTAATGCATATATCCTCCAAATTTTTTGTTTCTACATTCATTCATTTGCAAATTAGACGCAAAATACCGATTGTATCTTTAACATTTTGAGACCAGTGTACTTTAAAAATAAGTAATTTAAAAAAAATCTTAAATGAAATAAAATAAAAAATGATAATTTTACCTTTATGACTTTTTCTTCTTTGTTTAAGTAAATATTATAATCATAAAAGCAAAGATTATTTACTGTTTTATTGTACATGTTTCTTGAATTTTATGCTAATTTAATTTGGGGAGCATGATATTAATGATCAGTATTTATTGTTCTGCTTTGCATTTTCTATCTTTTTAGGTTTAAGTAATAAATGGTAAAGATAATTTTTAAAAAAAATAAAACGTTAAATAAATCCAGTCACCATGCTATTTCAATTATAATCAATTCTTTACTTTCCAATATTTTTTTTTATTTTTTCCCCTGCGAGGAAACTATCAAGATACTCATGTTCTGCTCTTGTAATGCTGCATATTCATGCAGGTGAAACAGGGAATTTATTCCCTGGAATTGAGTGGCGACCCTGCTATAGGGTTCAGATCCAATTTCATATTAATATGATTGGTAGATGAAACTTGAAAGGGGGAAAAAATAGCATATTTAATTTTATTAATTATTCTGGTACATGCTATCTTAGATTAACTTATGTTCTGCTTTATTTTAATGGTTGATAAATTAATTTTTATTTTTGTAGACATTCCATTGTTGAGCATAATGAGGGGGGGGGGGGGATATTGATGTCCATTGGTTTTTATCCAGCCTTACTTGAATTATGTTCATTTAATTGTATATTTTTATTAATAGCTATGAATGACACTTTAGTACAAAGAGTTCTACTAAATAACTTATCTGTTTGAATTTATAAATTTATATTACATTTATTGCAATTTAATTGCATTTTGTAATTATATTTATTCTCTTTGCAGGATATAATCAAGACATTGAGGTTTTTATTGTTCGAACTCATGGGAGCATCACGTTTCAGATTGATTGTGATATTTCTTTTGAAGTAATCTTTTAATTGCATTGACGAGAGACCAGCATCATCAAGAATGCCCAAACAGTTATGTTGATCATGATTTGGAAAAGTCGATATTATCACTGTGTAAAACCATCGCAAAACACTAAAGGTAATAAGGTCATTACAGTTTTGAAATGATGAGTATTTTCTGTCCCAACAGCTTAATTTTTAAATGCTAACTATCTTTTTAGTTTTGAGCTATGAAGATTGCTTACTGATTTTACTTTACGTTTTACTTGGTGTTATTGTGTTTGCTTTATCATTAGAAAATAGTGACTCACGTAATCCATTTTGTTTTATGTGGTCAGTGGACCTCACTCGGGCAAGGCAATGTCTTTTTCACGGCAGTGGTATTTGATCCTTTTTAGTATCCTTTGAAAGGATGCCTCCACAAATTAACTATACAATATTTATTATGAGTGATTCGTGTTTAACTTATACCAAATTTTTATACCATAGCTCAGTGGTTGGAAGTAGCACGCTACAAGTTGCGACGCTACTGTAGTAGCTACATTTTTGAGTAGTTTGTAGTGTAGCACACTACTTTTTTTAAAAAAGTGGAGTAGTGAGTAGTTTGCTACAAAAAAAAGTAGTTCGTAGCGATTTCTAAAAACTACTTTTAAATAAAGTTTCAAAAAAAAAAAAAAAAACGAGGTTTCAAACAATCTGACTGGTGCAAATCTTACTCGAGTAAAACTTACATCAGTCAAATTCGTAAGACTGAAAAATTCGAACTGACATCAGACATATTTTGACGCCATACATTCGGTTTGATGCCATTAGTTTGTTTGGCATCAAAGCTTTCACATTTCCCCAATATTCGTCTTGAATAGAGCACGGCTTAGAAAGAAAAGAATAAGCGATAACTGCCAACTGGTACCACGTTTGTGTTTTCTCGCAGTAGAGAATGTCACACAGGTAAACACTTTAGGTGTCAATGAGATTATTTTGCCAATATCTTCCTAATATGGAAGCTACTGTAAATGTTATAGAAGAGGATGATATTGAACTGCCTATATATATATAGGCCGACTAACTACAAATATTACATTGTTATAGAAATGTATGATAACGGAATTTTTTCCCTTTCATGCAAACTTTGCCAGCTGAGCAAAAAGCTTTCGATATCAATGTCGTCATTAGCATATGCATTCAAATCTCAACTTATGCAAGGGACGTGTTCCGAGACCTCTCACATAGGTTGAAATTTTGTGTTGTGGAAAAGGGTATCTATATGATTTTTGATGAACATATTAATTATTTTAGACATTTGAAACCACCTTGAGCATGTTTTGTTGTGAACATTTTTTTATCTTCCTATTACCAAATTTAAACATAGAGAACTGATATTTACTGTATTTTTAAAAAGCTGTGTTTTTGAATAAAAATTCGGTTAGGATGTACAAAATCAATGAGGGAGAATGGTATAAAATGAAACAGTAATGGTACATATGGTATGTAGCAATTATAAAATGCAGCACTACAATAGTACATTAGATACATTAATTATATTTGACACACTTTTTAGTTGTTCAAGCATATCGAAAATCTTTCTTTAGTGGTCAGAAACTATTTATTTTTCGTACCATTTTAAAACTCGGTCTAGGTTAGCTCTAAAATTCGTTACTCGATAAAAACTTGCTATTTAGCGAATCACGTTGTAGCGTGAGTCCACTGTAGTTTAAAATTTTTTTAGAATTCATGTGGTAAAATTGAAAAATGCTTTTATTTCATTTTATCAGTAGCGTAAGAAAGAAGATGGTGTTCAGTTCCGGACCCCTAGCTTGTTGCTCAAAGTCGATCAACTAGTTCCTACAAAACATAAATTCCTATAAAATTAACTCCTATCCTGAAACAGTGTGCAAGCAATGGTGCCTCTATTGTTCCTGTATGATCCATAGTTTACGAGAAAAATACGAAAAACAAAGTATGATGTCACTGCCGGTGCAAGAAAAACACTTTATGAACATAATAATTGAGTCATTCCATGTCAAGTGACCTAGGGGTCTCCACTCGACCATCTCTGATTTGGATGAAACTTTATAGAGGCGTAGAGATGCCTTTGAAACTAATCTATGCAAATTTTCAGCCTCCTGGATCCAAATCCTGATAATCTAGGATCTCTGAAAAATGTGATCCAAGATGGCAGATTAACTTTTTGTGCCAAATTGCCAAGTTTACACCAAGTTTACAGGAAATTGTATTACACTGGAAGCCTGAAATTTAAGGCGCTTAAAGTATGTTTGACCGGAAGTATATTCAAGTATTTTTGTGAATTTGAACTCGTTAGATTTTGTGACGCATGCGCGTGAACTTGTGAAAAAGCGCGATGGGAATTTTTTTTCCTGGATTTTAGGTTGTCATAAAATCTGAACAAAAATAATTCAAAAGCTTGTACTGCGTGATTCCATTTTAAAAATGCTTGTTTTTAACAGATTACAGTTACAGAGCTTAAATACCCATTTTCAAAAAGATATTGTGATTCAAAGTGGCTATCAAAACTGTTCAAGTGAAAAATAGCCTATTTTCAAAGTGCTATAGCTCAAGTTTGTCACCTTGCATATTCTTTTCGTTTATACCATTAGAAAGAACACATTTTTTCCTTTCATAAGTTTTTTCTTCGATGGTGTTCTTTCGAATAAGGATAAAAAAACGAGCTTGAAATAATGTCTGTCATAACGAATTGCCATGTTCAATCTCAGATTACGGGACATTTAATAACACTGGAAGCCCGAAATTTTATGAGCTTAAAGTACTTTTGGTTGTCAATACGTTCTAGTATTTTTGTGAATTTGAGTTTATTAACTTTTATGTAGCAAGTTTACAAAGTCTTGACAAAACGCAGCAGAGAAACTTTTTTTCTGGATTTTAGAATGTCATAAATTCTGAACAAAAATTATTCAAGTGCTCAAACTTCGTAATTCTATTGTCGATATGCATGTTTTTAATGGGTTATATTGCAGAGCGTAAATATTGATTTTCTAAAAGATATTGGCATTCAAAGTGGCTATCAAAATAGTTCACATGAAGAATAGCCTGTTTTTAATGCCCTGTAGCTCAAGTTTGTCACCTTGCATCTTCTTTTCGTTGGTACTATGAGAAAGAACATATTTTTTCCTATAAAAATAAATTTTCTTTCCAATGGTGTTCTTTCAGACAAGCGGGGAAAAAATGAGCTTGAAATACTATTTGTCGTTAGCGAGAAAATCTCGTTCTGCAATAAATAAAGAATGGTGAATGCCATGACAACCGGCTTATAGGGATTATGCAACTGTTATAAGTCGGAAATAGTTTTTTGTTAATCATTTAAAAAGATACGTTGCAAATAAAATATGATAAAACAAGAAAATTATCTTGTTTCGTCTAATGTATGAGTCTGCTTCCTGAACAAAATATTTTTCTGATTCTAACATCTTTAATCTGCAAAAGAACTTTTTTAAAAGTTTAATTAAAAAAAAAACTATTTCTGACTAATAATAGTTGCAAAATCCCTATAAGTCGGTTATCATGTCATTCCCCATTCTTTATTTATTGTAGAACGAGATTTTCTCGCTAATGACAAATAGTATTTCAGGCTCATTTTTCCCGCTTGTCTGAAAGAATGCCATCAAAAAGAAAATTTATTTTCTTATGAAAAAATATGTTCTTTCTCATGGTGCCAATGAAAAGAAGATGATCTAGAAGGCATTAAAAACAGGCAATTCTTCATGTGAACTATTTGATATCCACTTAGGATGCCAATATCTTTTAGAAAATCAATATTTACACTCTGCAACTATAACCCATTAAAAAGAAGCATATCGACAATAGAATTACAAAGTTCGAGCATTTGAATAATTTTTGTTCAGAATTTATGACATTCTAAAATCCAGAAAAAAGTTTCTGCTGCGTTTTGTCTAGCGTTGCGTCTTTTTGTGTTAAAAATTTCAGGCTTCCAGCGTTATAAAATGTCCCGTAATCTGAGATTGAACATGGCAATTCGTTACGACAGATATAATTTCAAGCTCGTTTTTTTATCCTTATTCGAAAGAACACCATCGAAGAAAAAACTTATTTTGAAAGGAAAAAATGTGTTCTTTCTAATGGTATAAACGAAAAGAAGATGGGAGGTGACAATCTTGAACTATAGCGCTTTGAAAATAGGCTATTTTTCACTTGAAGGGTTTTGATAGCCACTTTGAATCACAATAAATATTAGACTAGAGCATTAATGTATTCATACAATTGCAGTATTCATACAATTCATAATGCGTATGTCAAAGCATTGCAGTATTTAGGTGAAGAAGCATCTGAACTTCTTCTTGGTACTTATATCTATTTTGATGGTTGGCTTTCCCGTTATGAGGACTTCGAAGAAGTGCAAGCTCAACTAAATACACCTCATCACAAGTTCCTGAAACATACAACTACCCATTGGCTTACCCTTGGACCTGCAGCAAAGAGACTACTGGAACAGTGGGATGCTCTGCAGTATTATTTTTTTAAACATGTGCCTTTAAAAAAGAATTCAGCTATGCAATGCAGGTCATATAAAGCTGTTGCAAATGTTTTAAAAAGACCTTCTATAAAAGCTGAGCTGCATTTTATCTTTTCCTCTGCTGATTTGTTTATGCAGTTCACGAAACGCTTTCAATGCCAAACGCCTATGATACATAAATTGTACCAAGAAATAGAGACCATTGTTCAGACTTTTATGGTTCGGGTTATAAAAGCCTCTGTCATAAAGAAAGTTGATTTTTCAAACGTAGACCGGATGAAGTGTTTGCAGTTGGTAACAGATTACATCTTGAAGATCTCGTTGTTAGTGAAGAGGTGACAGATGAACTGTCAAAACTGAAAGAAAATGAAAAGGTTACGTTTTTAAGAGCTGTTAAAAAGCATTGTGTGACTGCATGCAAGTATGTAATAGAAACAAAGTTGTATCTCAAACGGGTTACTGAAATGTTTTAAATTTTTGAATTCGAAAGAGAGAAGTTAATCTAGAAGCTGTAAGGATTTGATAAAGGTTGCCAAAATCATGCCTTTTAATGTTCCACTCGATAGGTTGCAAGATGAATGAAAACTTTTGCAGCTGGAAAAAGATGATGAAGCATCCAAAAACAAAACCATTGATATCTACTGGCAGCAGCACATTTCAAAAAAGGACTCAACTTCCAATGATCTAAAGTTTCCTAATGTTTCTAAGGTGATAAAAGCTTCACTTGCATTATCACATGGTAATGCTGACATTAAAAGACTATTTTCCTTTTCAAAGCACCTTTTTTGTGAAAATAAGACAGCAAGGACTGAAAGATTTTTAAACAGCATACTTATAATTAAAGACGCTGTAAAAGAATATCCTCATTTGCTTTCTTTACCAATTGGTCCAGAAATGATTAAATGTGCACAACAAGCACACACAAATTACACAACATACATGGAGGAATGTAAAAGGAAAAAGGATTTGGAATTGAAACAGAAGCAAAAAGAAGAACAAAAAAGAAAGGATTGTGAAGAAGAAACTAAGAAAATGGAAAAAATTAAAACATCTATTGAAAGTGAAACTGTAGAAATCTTTACAAAAAGCATATAGGCTAATTTGGTAAAAGTCAGTAAAAAGGGATAATCCTTTTCTGTTTTTTGAGTTCTTAACGAATTGCTTTTGGTCACCTTTTAGTTACTTTTTTATCACCTTTTAGTCACCTTTATTTTCAAATTTGTCACCTTTCTCACTTTTTTCAATGCCCATCAGCAGTCCTCGGCCTGTATTATCAATCTTGAGTTGTCGACTAGGGTTAGTAACAGAGCGTACACTTTTTTTACTTCCCTGATATGCACATTTTAGTCAAATCGCCTTCACTACTTAAGTATTTTTCAAAGTTTTTCTCTGAAAGAGCTTCTACCAGTTGTTAAAATGAAACAAAGCTTTTTTCATTGAATGCAACAACATACTTAGTACTTTCACACCTTCTGTTATGGAAAGCTTCTTCATGCATTAAAATGTTGTTGCCTGAAATTTCATTTACAGTTGCATCTCAATTACTCGAAGTTTATAACTCGACTATTCCTTTATCTCGAAGCTTTCATCGGATCCCAAGCTCTTGAGACTGTTGTGGAAACATCCCATAACTCCAACTACTAATAACTCTTAACGTTTTAGCCGGTCCCTTGGGAATTCAGGTTATCGAGAGTTGACGACTGGATATTTAAATTTTTGTTTCAACTATGGGGCTGCTTTTTATTATGCAAAAGCATTTTTAAAATTTCATTTAGTCCGTATTTATGTTAAGTTTATGTTCCGCAATAAAAATTGTAAGATACTTTTTTGAAATTATTTTATTGATTGTGGTGTCTATAGTATTCATTCATGCTTATTTATGGTGTTGCCACATTCAATTTATTTTGTACTCTTAAATTCAGAGTAATGTTATGGCGTCTCAAGATATGACCCTTTCACCTTGTGAAGAAGAGGAAGTGAATAGCTGTCATCTCTGCCGGTCAAAACTAGATCAACCTCGTGTTTTATCGTGCCTGCACGTCTTTTGTGAAGAGTGTCTAAAAAAGAGACTTTCAAAAAATGGCTTTGTGCAAAACTCTCTGGAATGTCCCGACTGTGGACAGGAAACCAAAGTAAGATTTCTTCCATGTGTCTTTTTCCTCCTTCTTCATTTTTCATTTGTTTATTACATTAAGAGGCATGTTTAAGTTAGTTATCGTAGTTATCGGAATTCCTGAATAGTGATGAATTTTTGTGAAAAAGTAATTTAAAATTAATGTATGACTAATTTTACTGACATTTAATTAAAATGTATGGTTGAAAGGAAAAGTAAAGCCACTCAAATAACCTATCTTTTCCAGTCCAACATTAACAGTTATAGTTTTTGTTCCTGTCAAGTGTTTTCCAAATACTTGCCTGGTTTTAGTTCTGCAAATTGAGGTGTGAGTCTTCCGTAATATTTTGAGTCATAATGTACAAAGTTTCTAGTTAAAAAAGAATTCTGAACCCTCTTGATCTGATATTTCTATGAAGCAAAATTTAGATTAACGACCAAGGAACCATACTTGAGATTCAGTCAAACTAAAGAATTAAATAAGAAGGTAAAAATTTAAATATTAGTAAAATCAGAAGAATTTTGCCTATTAAAAGCTGAGACAGAATTATATGTTTCGCATACATTGGTATGTGTAAAATTAAAATAAATAAATATATTGGTAAATATGATCTAAAATATCTTTGTTTCCCTGTTAAAATAAAAGTACAAGGAGTAAAAAAATATTTTTTCACAATCCATACTGGTTCTTATTCATCTTTTTTCTAATACATTCTGCTAAACAGGCCAAAAAAGAAATGCTCTGTTAGAACACCTATAGCTTAAAAGGTTTTGACATTTGTCTGTTCTCGATGTTACATTAGTCATCTTGATCTCCCTTTATCTCAAAAACAACTGCAAGAATAATAATAAAAAATATTTTTTTTTCTACAAATTTACATATTTTTAGGAAAGCATTTCTGGAAAACTTTGCTGCAATAAAAACTTTATTATCTTTGCAGTAATCCACTACTTTTGATCAAAAAATAAATATGTAATAAAATAAAACAAAAAAAAAATCATTATAAAATAAAAAAATTCCAAATAGTTATATATATTGTTTTAATCTGTGTAAGAAAGAAAAAAACTTATGGTTAAAATTTTTGAGGTACATCTTGGCTTTTAGGTGAAAAGAAAGAAAAAGAAATCGATAAAATACAACTTTAGTATAGAGAATCGAAGCACGCACACAAAATCAGTGTAGTAGAAGCTTATTACTGACGAATTTCAGCAGCTAAAGATCTACCATATACTTCATTTTTCAAATTTCAAAAATATAAACTCTCTGTCTGTTGCCACTTACAGTAATTGATTTCTAGCTGTCGCCATCTATAATACGGTAATGTGATAGAGCATAAAAAAAGTGTTTAAATCAATGATACCACTCTTAATTGGTGAAAATGTTAACTATAAGAACATTTTCTGCTCACACTGAGATGAATAGCTTTAAATTTGGTTGTGGAATCTTGGTACGGTTGCATGGTCAAAAAGGGAATGAGACACATTAAAATTGGAAAATAGCGGAAGTGAATTTAAAGAAAATCTTCCAGGTCTCAAATTAAAATAAAGAAAATTGTTTAACACAAAACTCGGGACAAAAATATTTTTTTATGCTGAAAGAATTTTGTATTGCAAGATTTGTGTCAAATTGCTCGTTATGCTATCTGATCAACTGTTTCCTGTTGAACATTTTTGCGAAAATCTGTACTTTTAGGATGTTTTTAAACAAAGTCAAATTTTGAGAAATCATAAAGACTAAATAAAAAAGGAAATCAAGTAAAGGAATTAATTTGAAAAAATAAAGAGCTGAGATAAATTTAGAACCTTAAATCTTTTAAAGTGGGATCAAAGCCTTCAGTTTATAATCAGTGGCTTTATTCCAATCAATACTATCCATGCCCAATGCAGCATTCGAATTCAAGTCCATGGCAGAAACCTGATTTTCTGTTGCCACTAGGCAATATTCATTTTATCTAGAAAAAAGAGAATTAGTGTAGAAAAGTTGTTATATAGCTGGGGAGTTAAATGACAAAAATCAAGGGAGAACTGCAAATTGTGATAAGAAGATGACCCTTGGGTAGGAATGTTGTTTATGACTATTAAATGAAATTAACCCTTCAAGCGGCCGTGACGTAAAATTCCTTCACCCAGCGATGTATCGAAGAGCGGCCGTGTCGAAAAATTTCGCCATGAATATTCTTCCATAGAATTTTACGCTGCAGCCGTTCTCGAAGCAGAATATTCAAGGCCAAATTTTTCGACACGGCCGCTCTTCAATACATTGCTGGGTGAAGGAATTTTACGTCACGGCCGCTTGAAGGGTTAAGACACAGAGGCACCTTCAAAAATCCAACTTAATCCAAGATGGCGGCATTTTTCAAAATGGCTACCCGTATTAGCGTTCTTAAAAAATGTCATACAAAAGAGGTTTTTATGTCGATTTACAGGTTTTCAGGTCAAGGGTTTTGTTTTTTGTCTTGAAAAAAGAGTCAAAGCCAATATGAGACCAAAAGCGGTGCTTATTATTTGTTCTCAGTCCGTTTTTAAACACTAAACCCCCAAAATCCAAAAAAGAAAAGAATTTGTTAAATTATTTTAATTTTTTAATCTAGCAATACAACTACATTAGTTTGTACATATACTGCCCTATGCCTTATAATTTAGGTAAAGAAAGTCCTACTCAAAATATGCAACGTAATATAAACACTACCTTAAAAAATGAAGTGTGCCCAATCTTCCAGAAGAGTTTACAGTAGTGAGACCAACGTTCCTTTCTTCAAAACAACCTGATATTGCAACTTCTTCAGATGTTA
Source organism: Uloborus diversus (assembly GCF_026930045.1). Classification (NCBI taxonomy): domain Eukaryota; kingdom Metazoa; phylum Arthropoda; class Arachnida; order Araneae; family Uloboridae; genus Uloborus; species Uloborus diversus. The sequence goes on along the minus strand of NC_072740.1, from coordinate 10,132,419 downwards.
CATCAAAACTTATGTTGTCAACCACTGCCATAGACAACAAGAAGAGGGAGATCACGTAGCTGAAGCACTTTGTCTCAATACTGATAACAATATTGTACTCATTTTTTATGGGCTGCCTACCATGCATCTAGTAAGACAACTCCAACTTTTCCAGTAATGGTAATTTTAATAAAGTAACAAAGTTGACTTGGCACACATTTTTGAAGATACTATCAAGACAAATGACCATTCTTTTGCAGGCACTTGTGATGCTGTAATTTACAATAGGTCAGTTCTTACTCCCATTTTAAAGCCACAAACCTCTAAAACATTTGTTGATTTCTATGAAAACATATTTAAACCTTACGTTTGTAACGATATTGAACCTTTCCAAAGCCAGAAAATTGATTTATTTGGGACAGATATGTTACACTAACAATTAAAGGTTAAGCTAGAGAGAAGAGAAAAGGCAAGAATAAGATAACAAATGCTTTCACGCGGAACTATACCTATAAATTCTCTAGGTTATTTAAGATATTAATAACAAAGAAAAGCTATTTGCACTGTTTGGTATGTGAGCTGTAAGTTCCATAACAAATATGCAGGTCCCAGGTGAAGACGTTAAAAGAAATAGGACTGAAAAAACTTCCCTCGTTGATGTTACTTGCCCTGGACAAGAGGAAGCACACTCAAAAATGATACTCCATCTTCAAGACATGATAGAAAATGGTTTCAAAAATAATGTCAGTCGCAATGTTGATACAGATGTCTTAGTTTTAGCAATAGTTTACTTTTTTCCATGTCAATAATAAGTCTGGATAAACTTTAGATTTCTTTTGGAACAGGAAAGAGCTCCAGATTCATTCCGGTTCATGCCATATATGAAGCTTTTGGAAAAGAAAAGGCTTTAGCTATACCAGGATTTCATGCCTTCACAAGTTGTGGTTGTGACAGCATTCCTAGCTTCACTGGAAAGTATAAAACATCAACTTGGAAGGCATGGATGATATTCAAAGAAGCAATAGCAGCGTTTTTATTTATTTTGCAACCTTAAATTTCTATACTGAGTGAGATTTTTGACAACTTTGAAAGGTACATAGTACTATTGTACCATTCCACTACTAATAGAGTAACTATAAATGATGCAGTGAAAGAGTTGTTTATTTCAAAAAAATCGGCCACTTGAAAATTTGCCATCCACAGAAGGTGCCTTACAACAACAAGTATTGCCTAGTGCTTTCCAGGCTGGACACATTTGGGAACTTTGAAAGTAATAAAATTGATTTAAAAAAAAGCACCAAAATGAACATTTAGCTCATTTTCAACATACGAAACAAATACTGTGAGCCGAAAAACCTATGATTCGATATAAAAATCTCTTTTTTACCGACATATATTTAAAAAAATCTAATATGGGTAGCCATTTTGAAAAACGCCGCCATCTTGGATTTAAACGTTTTTAAAAAGTGCCTGTGGGTCTTAATTTCATTGTATAGTCTTAAACAACATTCCTACCAAGTGGCATCTTCTTATAGTTTGCAGTTTTCCATTGGTTAGCTCCCCAGCTAATAGAACAAGTGATTAAACCAGAAACAGAATGAAGAAGTTTCTTTGGGACGAACTGTTTATGTTGGGAATTCAATTTTTAATTCAATCTAGTGACAATGTCATCTATTTTGCTTTACTTCCAACACATTATTTTTCTGTCTGACTTGACAAGAAAAGGTTTATGTGTCTTCCGTGAAAACTTGGTTATTATTCAAATTAGGAACTGTCTTCTTGTTTACTAATGAACCAGTGGACAAAATGTAAGTAAAACTAAGTCAAATTTACACATGTCCAGTATCGGTCCAGTTACACATACCCAGTACGGTATCTCAGCAATCAATTCATTGCTGAGATACCGTAATCAAATCATGCTTGCCAAGTTAAAAAATGTAGTTTTTCCAAAATATTTTTCAAAATATAAATTTCTCTCAGCATCTGAACTGTGAAGGTTTTGTGAAAAGCTCTGGTATACTTGAGGCTTGAAGTAAACCAACTGCATTCTCTATCAGCTATTGATAGACTGTTTTGTGTGAGTTAGGCACTTAAAAATATGTGTTGATTTTATTAAAATATTAGCTAAATGTAGAAATTATGGTATTAAGGCTTTTAAGTAATTGAGAAGTTGAAAGATAATTACTAAATAAATATTGTTAATATAGGCATACAGTCCAATATTAGTGACCCATCATCAGTAGTACTTCTTACATAAGAGCCGAAATAACTTGATTATGATCAACACCTCAAGGAAGCCTTTCAGGAGTTTACATAAAAATACCATGCTCTTCCACTTAGCATAAATTCAGGTAGTAACCTAGTAATTTGCACATTACATGGTCGGTATTTGCAAACTTACAATATTACAGTTCTTCGTATGTGTTTTTTCTATTGATAACACAACGCAACAAAAAGAACTTCTTTTCTGCATCCTGGTTTTAAAATGTCAATTCTTGCTAATTTTGGGTTAAGGAAAGCGAATATTAAATTATTCTTTTTCATTAGCGCTTGCTTTCAAGATACACAAAAGTCCATTAGAGAAAGATGCATAGCAACCATCCATTGATTTGAAGGCAAATTAAAAAAAGAAAAAGAAGTCTAGTGCAATAAATGTAATTAAATAGGTTCTGTTTCGTTAAACAATGTTTATTTTTCAGAAAGCAGTGGTTGCTTTTAAACCTATTGCTACAAACTCTTTATTATTTTTGATTGCTCCTTGTAGGCCAAAGAAGAATCATCTTTTTACAACAGCCCAGCTATATTTCATGAGCAGTAACTCGGCTCAACGACACTCATGTGCGATGCAGTGCACAGAATTCTTGGTGAAACGTTTTCCGATGCTCGCACCTCACAGTTCCACTTTTTAGGCAAAATATCGGGGAGGAAATAGAGTTTCAGAGACATATTGCATCATGGTCATGAAACTTCTGTTGGAGTTATTGGAGGAACTGTTTTTAGTTCTCTTCTTTTCATATGCTTAGAAATACTCGTAACACAGCCTTAAGAGCATCCAGTGTTTTTCTCTGCCCCTCCAAGATTTTTATCTAAACCAGTAATCCTCATACTTGTGCATATTTGAAAAGATATTAACAATTCTTTCCTTAACCTTAGCTTCATATATCTTGAGAATTCCCCCCCCCCCCCCCCAAGGTGTTAGAAAACCATCTTTGTTCATAACTTTCACAGAAGTTCTTCATCATTTTCAGCAGAATGAGCATGGGTGGAAGCAGAAAGGAATGGATTTCAGGCAGTGAGAAGCAACAGGATGTAAGGCAAAATTAAAAATTTTGAGATAACCAGTACAAATGTAGGTGGATCTTTCCTCTGTCTTGGGACCAGAGAATAGAACTAGTAGCCCTGGTAGATACTGTTATACAGCACACTTTAGAAAAACTTTCATTGAAAGTCTACCTAGGACCTTATCTTTAAATGCGTTTTACTCAAAACTTGAAAATGTTCACTTGCATCCCTTTGCTTCTCACTTTCTCATTTGTGTTTTATGTAGTGAGATTTTCTTTTTCAACCAGAGGTTGCAGTTTTAAAGATAGCCAGTCCTGTGGAAGGTTCTTCTTTCTGCCGGAAAAAAAGGTTATTAGTGAGATTTCACTCAGTTGGCTTTGTTTGTTGAAAACAAGAGCTAATCTCAACTTTTGATGGTGATTTTTATGCATTGTGAGAGAAAATACTTTGCAAAGAACTATTTTTGAGCTGGAAGCATTTTTAGTGTTAGGTAGTGTAATCATTGTGTATATGTGTTAAGTTATTAGCGCTGTTATATAATATTAATAGTGTGACAAAATTTTTAATTATCACTTTGTGTAGTTGTTTTTAATGCTTACAGAAGTTTCTTTATGGGGGGAAACAGGAAATGTTTTCTATTTACTCATAAATTGATGCATTTAACACATTAGACCCATATTATTATAAAGTGATAACAAATTTTGCAATTTTTTATTTTCTAATTTTTAAGCATTTTTCTTCTAGCTTTCTGCAAAGGGAGTTCCAGGTTTACCATTGGATTACATAGCTTGCAATCGCATCGATCTAAAAGCAATGGAGAAAACACAGATTGTCTGCACCAGTTGTAAAGCTAAAGAAACTGCCGTTGCGCGATGCACTGAGTGTGCAACATTTCTTTGCCCAAACTGTGTTACTGCTCATCAATTCATGAGATGTTTTGAGAGCCACAAGGTAGATTAATTCTTGTCTTTTCTCTTATAATGTAAAAATTATTTTTTTTCTATAATCACTTCTTTTTCTTACTCATAGGTGCTTTCTTTTGATGAACTGAAAGGAGGTGGAGAAAACTTTACTACTATCCATAAACCTGTAACTTGTGCATCTCATCCTGATGAAGTTATGAAATATTACTGTCATACATGCCATGTAAGTAAATCATCGCTGCATTCAAAGTTTCGAAATGCAGGCGTAGTATTTATTCAAATATAATGAGAGCCATTAAGTGTTAGTTTTTGCATTAGTTATTAATGCAATGTCAAAATGTTTTTCTTATGTGCAGACTAAAGATCCTCATGCAGTTAAAATTTGATACCATTTGAAAGCATGAATTTTTCTGTACAAAGTACCTAAGAGCTCATTACAGCATCCAGAGACTTGAATTTCATGTTGGAGATTATCAGTCTGGAACAGCCATATTTATCAGGTTACATTAGAGCAGGAGTGCAGTGGGGTGAGCCTCACAATATCCTTGATTTTAACGCTATTACCAATCCTACTATGGTAATTTAGATACATGCCCTTTCCTGTTTTTACTTCATTGTTTAAAGTACATACAATACGTCTTACACAATCCTTTTGCAATTGAAAGATATCGAGTTGAAATCCTTGTTAAAAGGAAAGCTATGACTGTTCATAATAATTCTAGGTTTTCAGATGTATAAGTTTAAAAGTAGTTATTGCATTGAACTAACCATATCTTAAGAGTTAATACTATTAAATAAGTGGGTGTCTTGAAATTTAACTGACAGTCAAAGAATTTAGTCATTTGTTACCAATTAAATTCTGAAAAAGTTGGATTTACTGTCAAACAGAATTAACACAAACTACATGTATGCAGCTGTAGTTTATATCTTTTCAAGCACTTCTCTGACTAGGCACCATGTCTTTAGGTAACAAAAAGTGTGTATATGCTGTTTTTATTAACTGTCAAAAAGCTTTTTATAAAGTACCGCATGTTGCTTTGCTAATCAAACTGGCTTGTGCTAGGAGTTAAAACTTCAAATTGGGTTAAAAATAAGCTTACTTGAAGAAAATAAAGAAGTTGTAGCTGGAAATTTTTGAGTTGTAACTGGAAAATGGTTGAATGTTTTAAGCAGGGTTTCACAAGATTCAGTTTAAGAGCTATTTACGTTCATTATTTTAGTGATATAAGTGAATGATTTTCTGAGAACATTAATATTTTTGCTGATGGGCAGTTGTGTCTAAGTAGGGTACATTGTTCAATGTTGGAAAATTTCAAGTGTTTCATTTAGGTCATGAAAGTAAGCATGCAAGCTATTATTTACAGGGATCTATCTTAAATGAAAAAAAAAAAAAAACTTCTAGATCTGAATGTCTTAATCAGTCATGTCTTTAAGTTTAAACAAAACATGTAACAAATGCCACATAATGTTGGGTTTATTAACATGTCTGTTTTATGATATTGTGAAGAAGTTTTTTTCTCTTTGTACAGAAGTTTGGTAAGATCTCATTTACCAAATCACTGTTGAGTTTTGGTCTCATTATCTTAAGAAAGACATTAATTTATTGGAAAGGGTTCAAAGGAAAGCTACAAGGGTAGTAAATACATACCTGCCAACTCGACTTTTGTTTCAGTTGTTTCCTGAATTTTGAGCATTTCTCCGGTTCTCCCGAGTTTTGTTAAAAACCTACTGGGTTTTATAAATCTTTAGGAAAATCCATTTATTTAGACGAAAAAAAACCCCTATAAAATTATTTTTGTAAAGATTGTCCAGAGGTATGTATGTCATTCATTCGATGGCTTGAAAGCATCTGGCTAAAATTCAATTTTTAGCTCAATCAAAATCTAGCAATTTTATCAATGCTTGTTAAGTTAGATTAAAATACAAGTTTTAACTGTTTAATAAGAATTAATTTATTCTTCCATTTCAGTGAATTATTTTATGCTTATATGAAGCAAAAAACTTCCATATTGTTGTATTTGTCAAATTGTAAAAAAAATCTACTTGATTTTTTTCATAGAATGTTGGCAGGTATGTAAATTGGTTTTCAAATTTAGATTGATTCCAGGCTTAAAATGCTTTATATGTATAGTCTTAAGCAAGGAGTAAAAAGGAATATGATCCAGTTATTTCAGTTTGTCAAAATCTAAGACATGTAGAGGCTAAATTTCAGATGGCAAAACCAGGAGCAAAATCTCAAGCTGATCATGAAATCAGCAAAAATAACTACTTTAACAGGGTTGTTGGCATTTGAAATAGTTTACCAGAAGCAGCTGTTAGTTGCAATGAGATGAATAGTTTTAGGACTAATACAAATACAAATGTGATGACCAGCAACAGGCTCTGGGCCCAGCTAGACTGGTCCTAGTCAATTTACAATCCCCAGTGAAGATCAATGGCCCTCTTAAAACTATCTACTCCCTTGCTCATTACCACCTCTTCCGGTAAACTGTTCCAAGGTTCCACTACCCTGCTAAATTAATAATTTTTCCTAACATCCATGTTAGCCTGAGATTTAAATAGCTTAAAACAATGACCCCTTGTCCTGTTTTCAGTGCTCAACTTCAGCCCCATAACATCTTTCATTTTAATAAATTTAAACAACTGAATCATGTCCCCTTGGTCTCTTTTTCTTTGTTGAGGATTGATTAATTGACTAGGACCAGCCTAGCTGGGCACAGAGCCTGTTGCTAGTCGTCACTTTGTCTTTGTATTTTAAACAAGTCAGAAAAATATTTTAAGTTTTTTAAATTTTTTTTTTCATTATTTGAAATTTCAGAAGAAATGTGTCTTCCAAGTGTTTCATAGTTCTTCCTAGGAGTTATTTGATTGCTCTGTTTTAGTTTTAAATTAAAAAAAGTTTTTTTTTTTTCAGTTTTTCTTAATTCAGTTTTTAAACTTAAAATTTAAGTTTTCAATGCAAAATGGTGCTTGAACAAGCCATGTCAAACTGATTTTTCCTTTAAAATCGGTGTTTTTCTCATGTGCAGCTCTTAAAATATTTTCTTGGTTCCTAAGGCTTAACCAATTTTTTTCCACCTTTGACCATGTTCCTTATTCATTATTTAAAATGAAATTTGGCTGAGTTCTTGTTTTCTTTTCTAATGTCTTGGCAGTGAGTGTCATGAAAGCTTTTTTTTTTTTTTCTCCCAAGAAAAAGATTTGAAAATTCAGAGAATATCTGAAAGCGAAATCACTTGCCACCCTGATGTATCAGATATGAATACTGGATTTGTTCAACTGATGAATAGGTTTTCAAGAACTTAGTGTAACAAAATAAACACAAAATGCTCACAAATCACTACGCCTGATTTTATAATTTAGCAGGGTAGCGTCAAAAAAAAAGTGCTTTAATTCCTTGATTAAACAAAAAATTCCAAATTTATGAACATTTTTAATGCAAGGTTAAAAAATTGTTCACATTTACAATTTTCAACCATGTTTCTGTGATTAAGTTCTTTTTTGTTTTGTTTTTAAATGTTTTTTCTTTTATTCTCTATTGAACACAGGCACCTATATGCAATGAATGCATGATAATAGATCATAAACAGCCTGAGCATTGTTACGAAAAAGCAGTAGATGCTGAACCAAAACAGCGGGAGGAATTAAAAAATCTTATTGAAGAAAGTAAAAGTAAAGTTCAGTTTTGTGAAGAAGCAACTACGATGTTAGATACTCATTTGTCTGACCTTCAAATGCAGCATGACAGTGCTAAATCTCACATAGAAGTAAGAATTTCTTATATAATTGCCTTGAATAGTTAGTGTAGACTGCATACTATATAATTAGTAAAAATTTGCATCATATAAGAAGTTAGCTTATGCTTATGATAGATCAAGCAAGATTTTTAAAAAAAGGTTTTATCTGTTATAAATTTTATGTGCAGCATATGTTTTACGTTACTACAGTAAAAGACCATTATATGCACAACTTAGAACGAGAGGTTTTGTGTTATATGGGTTTTGGCATACAAATTATTTCACAAATATATAAAGTAATGTTCAGAATAGATCAATACATTGACACATCATAATAAAGGTTTTCTACAATGAGAATCAGTGCTCAAATTAGGTAATTTAGCTGTCATTCAAAAAATGTGTGCATTATCCTGCCCTTTGGCTAGCTTCATGGTTTGCATAAAAGTCACATATTCAGAGCTGCCAGCTTTTAAAAATCTACATTTGTAAAAATAAAAACTAACAATCTAAAATTGCTCAAAATTGCAGATTAATGCATTCATGTGCTTTTAGGCTACAAAAAACACCTTTTCAAAGTAAAATTAGTGAGTTTTTGGATGAAAACACTTGCAATTAAAGGTACTAAAAATTGTAGTTCATAGAAACTACAATTTTTAGTAGCATTTGGCAGCTCTGCACATATTCCTGGAAAATCTTTTGCTGCACATTTTACAGTAATTGCAATTTTTCTTTTAAAAGCTTTTAATTAAGCTGGAAAGATGAAAGATGGTTTAATATTTAATTTACTAGAAATTGTGGTTGCAATGCAGAATATAATGCTTTTGTAATGCTTTTCGCCCTTATCTGCAGAGGAAAGCATATAAAATTCACGCTCCAGTGCCACTGTTTTTTACATTTAGGCGCACATAGTAATGTGAGGTATTAGGAGGAAAATTAGTGTAAGTTTTGCTGCCTAAAAACTGCAGTCAAGTCTCATCACAATAGACTTCAAGGGACCTCAATTTTGTTCATTGTAATAAGAATTTTGTTTGAAATGTCAATTAAAATGGGTCTAATCTTGTTGGAAAGATATTTTCTTGTATATGTATTCACTTTAATGAGATGTTATTTTATTTTCTTTCACGACATAAAAGGAGAAAAATTAAAAATACAAAATTTAAAGTTAAGAGTAATGGTAGAATGAAAAAATGTCTTATCTGCCATGTGATATATCCAAAAATGTGATTGTACATCTAAACTAACATCAAATACAATGTGCTTATTCATTAAAAAAAAAGCACCTAACGCAAACAGATATGGAAATGGAAGTCATAGAACAATGAAAAAAAAATGTTTTTCTCAAACAATCACAAGCAACAATTGTGCAGTTATTGCTTTCACTATATTTGAAACATCCTTAATTCCAATTATCTCAAACAACCCTCTATGATGTAGTATCATTCCTACTCTATTCAAGGTCTTTGTACTGTGTTCTAAACTTTTGGGAATAATTTTATTGGTAGCAGCACAATACAAATGATAGTATTTTGGAAGGAGGCATAAATACGTCCATGGTAGCTAACGCATTGTCCCCATCAGTTAAGGGGTTAATTACACAACTAATTTTCTGCTTCCATAAATTTATGCATTTTATAGAAAATTGTGCTTTATCGATTGTTTAAAGGTTTTCTTCAGTACCATAAAATTACACTTCAAATAGTAATGAACCTCAAACTTGATATAAATTGAGAATTGTAAAAATTCTTTAATTTCAATGAGTTGGTAACATTTTAAGATATTTCTAAATCTCTCAAACTTATGTCTAGTTTTTTAAATTCAGTAGAACTCCAGTATCTGAATTAATTGGTTTTGGACCCGATTTGAATAATCAAAAATTCAGACGATTGGATTTTTTTCGGAAAAAAATCTGTTTTATTTAATTACTGTATGTATGTTAAAAGCGAAAGAAAAAAACTATTTTTGATGAAAAAGATCTTTTAATTAATCAAATGAAAAAAGCAACACTTTTACATGTTAAGCGTATTTCAAGTGGTAGGAGTTTAGATAGTCAGAGATCCACCGTGTTTACTGAACTCTGTAAACGTTTGATAAAGGCATAAAAGAAGCTACTTTCTTCTTAAGATGTAGGTCTACTATCTTTCCCAGATTACTTTAGCCATTTCCAGGTACAATGATTGTAGAATTGTTTTATTTTCCATGTAGTGATGTTTTTTCACGTAAATATAAAAATATAATGTGAATAAGACGGAACAGTTGGAAAGGTTTTGCTATGAAATAAGAAAATATTTCTAAATTTATCTGATTATCATAGAATTTAGGTGATTAAAAGCTGAAGAGAGCACAATAAATATTTCAGTTATGGAAAACTTAAGTTGCAGGGTTTATGCAAAACTTCATATTAAGAAGAGTTACAAACAATTTATCTTTTAACTAAGATTTTGGTTTACTGAAAGTCAAAAAAGCTATTCCATCAGTAACGTATTTTCAGGATTAAGTGCCACACCCAGTGTAAGCACTGCATCCTAATATATCCTCAAGGGAAAAAAAATGTAAGCGCCGCACCTGGTGTATGCGCCACACCCGCTATAAGTGTGCGCCCAACATTAAACAACTTAAAAGCACAACTAGTAGTAAAGAAAGCTGGAATAAAATGTAAATAAAAGAAATATTTTTAATCCTCCATAGTATTTTTAATTAAAGTTAATGAAATATTTCTAAAAATCTCTTGTCTTGCACTTTTGCCTCTGGCATCCCTCGATCGATCGGCCATCCCTTTCGCGCGCATGAGGGTTGATTCATCCGATCTTCAACGGAAAACACATCTCTCGTCAATGCTAAACTCTCTGGCAGTAGGATGATTTCCAATTGCTTCTGCCTTTGTTATTACGTTTAACTTAAAGGCTACAGTATAACTTTTAAATCGCTTAGGAGCTATTACAAAAGCAACTGGATGAAAAAAATTCGTTAGAGAAAGATAAACTAAGAACGCATGAACAACAACAATAGATGTGACGATATGAGTGAATAGAATTAGAGCTAGGAGACAGAGAAACAAGTTTCCAATTAGATTGCTTCACCATCCCAAGCCACCCACTTTTGTGAGATGGGTGGTAAATCCCCTTTACAAAACTGGAATGTCCATCCCCCTTCCCTACTATTACGTTTTCACACAATGCTCCTCTCCCTGACCCAATCTCCCCCCTTCGCTTCGATAAGGCTTGCTCGCCCACATGATTCAGCATTTCTCTCCACAGTAAAACATGTGCAATTGCTGACTCACTTCCTCTCCCCCCTCTTTGCTTTACATATCTCCTAAGGTCGAAGGATTTTGCAAAATGAAAGGAAACGATCTGGTGCCATTTATTGGCAGTATTTTCAACTTTTTTTAAAAACTTCGAACTTGAAAAAAAAACTGTATCCGCCGCACGGCAATTTTTTTCCTTTTTTCTTGTATGCACCGCGGCGCTTATTCCCAAAATATGGTAATAACAATGATCATTGTTACCAAAAGTGTACACTTAAAATCATACTAAATGTTCATCATTAAAAATTCTTTTTTGCAGGAAACATTCCACACATACAAAGAAATATTAGAAAAGCAACAAGAGCATGTATTAAAAGAGTTGGATTCTATTCATTCATCTCAAGAGCTTCAAATTATGGATACTTTTCACAATGTTGAGAAGATTAGTGAAAAAATTGATGATGCTTGCAAATTTGCTGAACGTTTGTTGAACCATGGGAATACATTAGAAATTTTAAGTTTGATTCATGTAAGTATCATTAACTTACAATTAGCAAAAATAAAATGATATGTTGGGATTTTCTTGATGCATCTTAAGTCTCAGCAACTATTTTTTGTGGAAAGTATTAGAGTGTTGGTGATTAAAAAGAAAGTTGCATGTCTGGATTCCATATATGACCTATGAACTTCATCTAACTTGACTATCTTTCTGAATTTAGTATTTAATCAATAATTAATTTTTTCTCCCTCTATTCTAGAATAAGGTTAAATTCTATATTTCTTGTTCTTGCAGCTCTATTCTTCATCTTGTACTTGCAATTTGATATTTCATAGATTTTTGTGGATGAAATGAAAATGACTTATATTTTATTGTTGTTAGAAAGCTAACATTAATTTGATTTTTGCATCACTTTTTGTTAGGCTCTGCATTTTGCATATCTTGTGTTAGACATTTCTTGCATTGGATTTTTAATGAACACATGTTCTCAATTTATTTTCTAAAAAACTTAACAGTTGTGAAATCATACTTTTGTAGAAAAAGTATTCAGCGTTTGCCCTTGGTGTACTCTTTCAGAAATGTGTTTTTTATTCGTTTACAAGTGGTTCATTCTTCATTGATATTTTACCAATTTAGTGATTTATATTAAAATGAAATTACTCCCTCACAGTGTAAGAGAAGATGTATCGAAAATTAGTTTAGGACATAGACATTTATTTATATAGCAGCTAATGTCAAAAAATTAAAATTACTGCTTGGCTGATAACATGAAAAATTTTGAAATGCTGTTAACTCTGAAAATTTTCATAACCTAAAAATACAAAGCTTGTTACTTTATTCTGTAAGTTGCAGGATTATCAGTTATGTATTGTATATTAATGTTTAAATAATGAAATCAATTAAAAAAAAAAAAACTTTTTTCTATGTGAGTAGTATCTTTATAAATGGCTATGTAATAGGGTGGAGTAAAAAAAAAAAGTACATTTTTTTAATCTTGAAATGCCTGGTGTCTCAACAGTTGCTTTTTAGCATCGATGGAGTTCCCTTAAAATATTAGCCTCATATGTAATTTTGAAAATGCTTAGAGATGTAAATGTAAAGTTACTAACTCCTCTTATGTAAGGTTACTAACTCCTCGACAGTGTAATTTCTTCATATTTTCTAAAATCCTCAAAATAAACCAAAAATAGACATTTTTCTTCTATTTTCACATGATCTTGCGAAACAAAAATAGGTCAAGTGCACACAATATGAATATTTAAAACACAGAATATTTATCAGTTATATATTTGAATTCTTATTCAGAAAATTTTTGAATTACATTTAAGTACTTTTGCTTTACATCATTTTTGTAGTTTTATACAATAATGATACCATCTAATTAACAAGCATCCAACAAAAACAAATTTTTTCTTTTACCGGTTATAATTTTTCAATTATAAAAATGTTTGTTAGCGAATTTTTCTTTACGTAAGTCTGAATTAACTTGTGAACAGAGTTGCAACTAGTGAACAGAGCGCCTTCTTTTTAAGGTAGAGTGAAAAAAATTAATTTTCAAAATGTACCAGTGATTTTCTTCGCTAGTGAAAAAGGGGAAAAGCATTGTATTACAACTCCTGTCGAATATCATTACACTCTAATACAGAAACCAGACTCAAAACACACAGGACGTATAATAGTTCTACCCAAAAAAGCTGAAATTATATAGTATAACGTTATTGATTTCTTAACATCTAATGAGCAGCCACTTGACAACTTTGTTGTTATTGGTTGTGATGGTACCAACACCAATGCTGGTGTGACAGGAGGTATCATTCATCATCTAGAGTTTAGCTAAACAAACCCGTTCAGTGATTGATTTTGTCTGCCGTATGCAAATGAACCTTCAATAGTTTAGATATTTAATGCAACGTTTGAACAGAACAAACAAAGGACCCGTAAGTATTTTTAGTAGCTATTATAAAAGCTATCAAAACCTGCAAAAATCTGCCCCCAGTGAAATTTAAAAATATTTTTATTTTCTGAGAATGTCCCTTCAACTTTAACAGGAACAACTTTGATGGAACTTAGCTTCCATCAACAATATATTTGTATGAAATTTTCCAAGATATTTCATCTGGGTATTACTCAAGCAATCTTACTACCAGAAAAGCTTTATCCTGTAGTACATTTCAGGTACATAACGATTGCTGCATGTCTTTTGAAAATACATTTCAGAGAATCGGAGTGAAAATGTGGTCGTGCTGTGCATACAGTGTATATTGCTCTATGAGCAATCTCTAGAGGAAACATCTTGACAAATTTCATACAAATAATTGCTCATGTGAGCTAAGATCTGTTCCAGTAAAAGTTGAAGAGACATTCCCTAAGAATACATTCTTTAACTTCGCTAGTGGTAGATATTCTCAGGTTTTGATTGTGACTAAAACACTTGTGAGTACTTTCGATTTTCCGTTCAAATATTACATTAAATGTCTGAATCAATGGAAGTTAATTTTCATCAACAGACAAAAGCAACCATTGCATAGGTTAGTTTATTTTTAACTTTAGACGAGGAATGATACTTCCTGTCACCCCAGTATGGGTGTTGGTACCGTCATAACCAATAGCAACCAAGTTGTTAAGTGGCTGCTCATTTTATGTTAAGAAATTAATAATGAAATTCCCTATAATTTCAAATTCTCTGGAAAGAATTGTTATATGCCCTGTGTATTTTGAGCCCGGTTCTTGTATCAGAGAATAGTGATGTCTGACAGGAGCTGTAATATAATTTTTTTTTTGCTCTTTTTTTTCCTTGCAAAGAAAATCATTTGTATGTTTCAAAATTTGAAAACTCATTTTTTTTTTCATTCTACTCCCTCCGGCCCTGTTTGCAAGATATGCAGAGGTAATTCAGACTTGTGTTAGGGAAAAACTTGGTAACAAAGATTTTTTTTATTTCAAAATTTTAACTGGTAGAAAAACTTATTCTTGTTGGATGTTTGTTAGTTGGATTGTACCATTATTGTACAAAGACTATAAAATTGATGTATAGCAAAAGTTCTTAAATGTAATGCAATAAACTATCTAAAGACGAAAGTAAATATATAGCTGTTAAATGCGTTTAGATTCTGTGTTTAGAATATTTATATTGTGTGCACTAGACCTATTTTTGTTGTGCAAGATCATATAAAAATTGAAAGAAATTACTCTTCGAAGTAAAACTTCTAGGAGATATTAACCTTACCTCACGTTAACATTACAACTCCAAGCATTTTCTTCAGAATTATCCGTTTTAAATTTCATAAAAAAAGTTCAAAAAGGTCTATTTTTTGCAATTTTGGAATTTTTTTGGGGTGTTTGTGGAACCCAAAGATATTATCCTAAGAGGCTAATATTTTAAGGGTATCCTATTGATGCTAAAAGGCAACTTTTAAGACCCCAGGCATTTCAAAATTTGAATTTTTTTTTTAACTCCACCCTTCTATGCAGTATATTTTTAACCTAAGGTTGTTTTTTAGGTTGTTGGAACGCAGTTGCTTTCACTAATAAATAATACTCCAAAACTTGATATCTCAGTCGGCATTACTTTTGAAACGGATGAAAAGAAATTTGAAGCTGGTGTAAAGGAGACATTTGGTCATGTGAAAAATACCGGAAACACCTCCCAAAAAAGAAGATTCTCCTGTGTCTCAGAAAGCTTCTCCTATGCATTCCAGTTCATCTTTCGAGAGTGATGCCTTCAGTCTCTCTACTGGTGTTATTACACCTGATAATCCGTTACCAACATTAGATGTTGATCTTGCCAACAATATTGTTGCACAATATAATTTGGCGCAACTAGCTGGAATGGCTGAGAGAAGTATTTCACAGAATTCCTCTACAGCTACTCCACCTCCTATCAACTTTGCAGATCTTTTGATTCCTACTACAGAATCTGAAGTCACTGCTGCTCAGTTAAATGCAATAAATAATCTTACTGCTTTGGCAAAAATGGGATCTATTTCTTTGAGTAATAGTAAGTATGAAATGAAGTTGTATTGATTTTAAATTCATCTTGTAGCTTTATCTAAAAAATATTGAGTGCCAATTTCTTTTTTTTTTGGTTTTGTAGAAAATAGAGAAATTCATGTTATGTACATTGTTAAGCTATAGATGTTGAAGACAGATTTTTTCTTGTACTGTTGCTACATTTTTGCTAGTGTATTGTGTTTATGCTTACTATATCTTCATGGGTCCTACCTCTGACATAACTGTAGTAAACTAGTCAACCAATGAATTTTTCTTAAAGCTCAAGATGATTTTTTTAGCATTGAAAAAATTGAATTGAATATTTTATTGAAATATTGTATACATTCAGAACGTTTCGTCCTGTACATACTTCTACAGTTCTACAGTTTTCACTGTAGAAGAGATGTTTTGAAGATAGAAAGTTCACTCTTTTTGTTGTTTTTTTGGTATTATATTGTGAACTGAAATATATAATTATCTTTCAGGTTTTAAACCATTGAAATAACTTAAAGATTCATTAAACAACAGATTTGAGTTAATTTTTATCATTGACCATAAAAACTAGATTAAAAATAGTGCAAATTGATGTCATAAAATTGGTGGGGTTTTGAGTTTCAATGATAAAACTTATTCTTTTGAAAAGTACCAAACTTAACCAAATATGCCCCCAGACCCCGAAGAGTTCCTATTTTTCCTACTTTTTCCTACTTTTTAGAGCTCTCTCCTTATTTTCCTACTTTTCCCCTTTTTTACCTACTTTTTCTTTCTTTAGTATAGCACTTCTAATTGTGCATTTTTTTCTCATTTTTACAATGCCCCACCGATAATTTTCTGCATGTTTCAATTTTAAAAAGCAAAAGAAACAAACGAATCCCAAGTTTTTAATTCACCGACTACAGTAATTTCTGGAAGGAACACTGCGGCATCTGCGTGTTTAAAAGTTAAATATTCGTAAGTGACTTTTATGTCGTTGCGGCATTTATGATCGACATTTCTCATTCTGGCTCTTACTGGCTCATTCTGATGCAATTATATATTATTTACCATTACACCTCAATTAGAAACTTTAATTAAAATAAACGGCCGACTGTCCAAAAGGTACGGGAAAAGCCGTTTTTGTACAGTTGATTACAAGTGAAATGGAGCTCTATTTAAACAGAATGGCAATGAAAAACCATAAAAGGAACGTAAGGAAGCAAAAAATGAAAAACTTGTACACTCTACATATTTTATCGATGTTAGTACAAAATCAAAGGCACAGATAACAAAAATTCGCAAAAACGGATCACTTCAAAAATAATCGCGGAAACAAACTTTTTTCATTCATAAATATTATTATTGTACATTCTAAATTGTAAACATGATTATAAAATTTATAAAACTTTTGTTTCCTTGCAAGAAGTGTATTTGCAAAAAAAAAAAAAACACGGCAAAACCTAGATGGGCAAAACGTTTCCGATTTTTGGAGAAAAACCAGAAATCAATTCAAATGCGAGATTCCGTTTTATTTCTTCACATTTTTAAAAGTTGGGAGATAGAGCCATAAGCAAATATGTACTGTATTTTTTTTTCCTTTTTAATGGATATTTTCTGCTCTGATATATCATCAATATCGAGAAGTTGCTCATAATTTTTATGTGCTGCATTTATGGCAATGAGGCATTTCGGAACACCTAAAATTTTTTGACAGACTCTTTCTCTTTTCGGGGTGCGGCAATTATACCGATGCCGCATATCTACTGTAAGTTATTGTACTCAGGGCGCATGATCAAAAAAAAAGGGGGGGGGAGATATATGCTGGCATTTGATGCCTGGGCTCCCCCCACTCACTCTCAATTTCGTGAACAATTTCCGAATGAATATTTTTGTCGTATGATGATGATCGAACGAAACTACATGTCTTCGCTTTTATGCACAGTGAAACATTAGTAACTAATCTTTGGCTTTGAGAAAAATGTTATGTTTACCATGTGCATGTATTTTTCCTTTTTTTTCCAGTGACAAATTTTGGAGCAAGAAAGAGATAAAAAATCATCAAACCAATAAAACCATGTTAGTTTGTATTGCTTGATTCAAATTAAAACTGGCCCGTCATTCCGATTTTCCCCCGGGGGGGGGGGGGGGGGGGTGGCTAGCAAAGGATGTATACTGAATGCAAAATTTATCTGAAAACAACAAAAACCGCACAAACTTGTATAGTTAAGCATTTATTTGCCAAAGCCAGTGAGGCGAGAAATTGACCCCACTGACCTCCTATAAATGACGTGCCTGAAACAAAAATTTATGTTGAATGCTAAAAGTACACAAAATAATACAAACCCTATAGTTTACTTATTTCGTTATTTATTTAGTTAAATTATTTTATTATAATTTTATGTCCCATATTTAAGAACAAATTTATTTTAGTTCTGCATTTTCAGTCTTTTTCCTTTTTCTTCAAATTCAAACATCTGCCCCTGTTTATGCAAGAATGCATGTCAGCTACTGATTATTTTTAACTAAACTAATTTAATATTTGCTTTGCTTTTTGTATCATAGTTTATTACAACAGGAGCTGAAAGTGTTAGTATTTTCAAATGATAAATGGATGCTCTCGAAGGAATGTTTTCATTTTTGACAAAGCAAATCTTAGACAAAAATGTTTTTATTGCACCAAAATATGAGTTTTATTATAATTGTTTTTTTTTTTTTCTTGTGATCGCTGTAATGCATTTTGTTCTTTCACACTTAAAATTTTTTTTACTGTACTGTTGAAAAGTGTTTCTTTGTTTGGATTTTATTTTCATATATCTTTGTTTCCACCAGTTTTTTTTTCATACTGATGATTGTCAGCTTGTTCTTTCGTTTTGTTTTTGCAACTCTGCCTTTCATTAAATTCCTTTATTACTTCAAAAGTACTGTTTGTTTTTGGGACAGTTTTAAATCAAAAATACTGTTGGTTTTTACATTAGAAATAAAATTTACTCTAAATTTGTTTCCTCTTGACGTGTGTGTAGTCCCATCTCTTCCTATTTTTCCTACTTTTTTTAAGTGATTTTTTTTCCTACTTTTTCAATTTTTGATTCCTTATTTCCTACTTTCCCCCCCAAAAAGCCACTTTGGGGTCTGTGCCCCCTGCTAGTTCAAAGAATACATAAACTATTCAAAAGCTGAATTTTACTACTATTGGGGCATGTTTATTAGATAAACTTAAGTTGGGGTGGGAGGGGGGATATTCATTTGATGTAGACTAGTAAAAATCTCTGAAGAGTAGAGTGAAAACTTTTGTTTGCTATTTCAGACAAATCTAATGAGGTTCTTCTGCCTTTATACAGAAGTTTGATAAGACCTCATCTGGAGTGTGCTGTTCAGTTTTGGTCTCCTTATCTGAAGCTAGATATATCTTTATTGGAAAGAGCTCCAAAAAAAAAGCTACTAGGCTAGTGAGATAGATGACTTTCCAATTTAGGTTATGTTCCCAGACTTGAAAGTCTTAATATGTATAGTTTAGAGTAAAAGAGTCAGAGGGGACATGATTCAGTTGTTTAAATTTGTCAATATGAAAGTTTGCCCGGAAAGCAGGACAAGGGATCATTGTTTTGCTCTATTCAAATCTGAAACTAATCTGGAAATTAGGAAATATTATTATGTTAATAGGGTTGTGGGCACTTGGAACAGCTTACCGGCAGAAGCTGTAATGAGTAAAAGGGTAGATAACTTTAAGAAGGCCATTGATCTTCATTGGATGCTAATAAACTGACTAGGACCAGTCTAGCTGGACCCAGAGCCTGTTACTGGTCATCACAGTTTTATTTGTATAGTTTTTATTTTGATAATATTTAGAATGAGTACTGAAAATGAGAACTGGTAGGTTGCTCAGCTTGTCTAGCTGATGTCAGTTTTCTGAAACTTGTAAAAACAGTTCTAAGATTTAACTTAAAACAAGATTTGGTGGAAAGAGGCTTTTCTGTCAACAAGGGAGTTGTAAGAAATAAGTAGCAAAACATGAATTTGGATGCCATTGTTGCTGTCAGAGTAATAAGATTGTCGAAAACTAATCATATACTGTAGGTAAAAATGAAGAAATGATTCACTATTACCATAAAGCACACTCTAAATGCTGGGGTTCTCACGCTGGGTTTGAGATTTTTACTAGTCTATATTAAATACTATTCCTAATTAAGATACACTCATTACATTATTTTTGTTATTTTGCATGATATTCTGTAATTTCTTTCTGAGGTTTAATTAATTATCTACACTAATATTATAAAGAAAGAGAGAGCATAATTTTGTGTGTTTATATGTTCAAGATAATCTCCGGAACCATTGCACCTATTTGAAAAATTCCTTCACTATATGAAAGGTACATTCTTACTGAGTGACATAGGCTATAAATTATGCATTAATGCATACCTGCCAAGCCTTCCGGATTTCCCGGAAGTTTTACGGATTTTTATTTCCTTTTCCGTTTTTCCGGTTATGAGCAAAATCTTCCGGATTTTTCACGTTTTGTAGGAAAAAAATTGTATCTCGCCAATTTTGGCGCTAACGATTCTTTTGTGGAACGTTTTAGGCCAAGTAGCCAAGGAAAGGTTGCCGTAGGAGAATGGCAGAAGAAGTGAGGCAAGATTATGACGTCACGGAGTGATACAGCGCATGACTTCATCGGGATCCAATCAAAGCAAGCGTCGCGCCTGGCAACTAGGGGCTCAATTTCGGCGCCGATTATCTTCTCGTTCTCTCAGTTCGAGCTGTTTGTGCTTTGTTCTTTTTTTAAAATGAGTACCAAATGTTATTTCCAAACTTTTAAAGAAAGCAATAAAAGTAATATTTACTAAACGAAAGTAAGTTCAATTGATATGAAATTCATAACTAATATATTGTTAAATGAAAAGAGGATAGGGGTTCTGTTTGATTTTATTTTGCCTTAAAATCTTGTGGATAAAAATAAAAAAATCTTCCGGATTTTTTTCTCGGAGGTTGGCAGGTATGTTAATATCTTTATACTATTTTTAAAAACTAATAAGTTCTCTTCGTTACCAGTTTATTTCATACTGTTTTGTGCTTATATACGTAAAAACAAACTCTGATTGCTCCCAAGGTTTGCAAAAACCTGGGTTTTTAAAAAAAAGCCAATGGACCCAGGTTTTTTTGGGTTTTTTTGAATAACCCCCCCCCCAAAAAAAACCCAACTAAAGCAGGGTTTTTAAAAGAAATGTGGGTTTTTTTGTCTTTTTTTAGGGAAAATGTGGGGGTACTTGTAGCATATTGTAGAGTAAGTATATGGACAAAGTGCAAAAATTGTCTTTGGGTAAAAAAAGCTGGAAAACTAGTTAAAATTCAGTGTTTTCTGAAGAAAAGTATAAAAGACTATGAAACCCAAGAATGGTGAAGTTTCAGATTTTTTAGTTTCCATGATTACCAACAGTTAAGGCAAAGTTACTTCTCGAGCGATAAAATCTATTGTTCGTTTTTAACTACTTTTTTTTTTTTTGCATTTTACTTTATTGTATTTCATTTTGTTGTACAAAACTACTGTAAAACCTCAAGTAGTTTAAATCCTTTTTTACTGAATTCCAGCTTAATCAAGACATTAAAAACTTCTCATGAAATTTAAAAAACCCAAAAGTGGGCTAAATAATGGGTTTTTTTTAAATAGGTTTCTTCCAAAAAAAAAAAAAAAACCCCACTGGGACCAACCCAATTGGGTCCAATCCAGCCAACCCTGATTGCTCCGCATCCACACTGACAGAAAGGTTGAAGGTTCTCCTGCAGACTGAATGCTGAGGGATGGGCACATGTGAAATATAAAAATATCACGATGCCAGCAGGAGAACCGCCAACATATTTTCATTTATTTGAGGCTGCAAAATATAAGGCATATTGCATTCTGTTAGCCTAGGACATTGAAAACCACTTTGAGTCACATAATGTTTATGCTTCAGAATTAAATTGAAATATAACTGCGATTCGCTTCCAGTATGGGTAGATAGACGATAATATCCGTTTTTCAGAAAGCATTCAATTAAATACATTTAGTTCAGAAAATTCTTAACTGAAAGAGTAATTTATTACCGTATGATATTACTGTACATTCAAAGTTAAGAGTTAAAACTATGAGGAACAAAAACAAAGGGTAGGAAAGAATTTGACAAAGAAGAGGAAAAAATAAAAATTATTTGTGGAACTATTCTTCATGATGACAGTATTTAAGCATTTAAAAACGATATAATAAACTAATATCGCTGACAAATATCCTATCAGAAGGAAATTCCAAAAAAAAAACCTGGGGGTATATGGAAAAAGTAAGTTTCCTAAAGAAAACAAGTACAGCATGTTAAAAGGCATCCCGGGATTGAAAGAGACTCACCTCTTAGTAGTAGAATATACAATATTCTTTCTAATAGCTAATTTGAATTTGGTCACATAGCAATTTGGAACATTTTCGTAGTCCAACATATTTACAAAGTCAATTAATAGTTAAAGAGCCTGCCAACCTATTAAGCAGCATATAATGAACTCGGTCTTAAAGACAGCGACATACCTTGGAAACAAACTTTAGTTTATACATGTAACTTTCTGACTCTGCTCCTAAACTCAGATAATTGTTTTCAACTATTTCAACATTAATGTTAACTTTTAAACCCTATTGCTTAATGGTAAACATTTTTAAAAGATCTTTTTGACAACATATTGCAAGGAGAGCGTCGGCAGAAATACTATGATTGTCGTTCAATGTCAAGCAATATAAAGATAAAAGGCAAAATTTGAATGAAGTGGACACTCAACAGGGGACTCTTGTTTGCCACCACCACAGAGAATCAACGAAAAAATTCTATTAAAACATGATTGGTACATGAAAACCAGGAACATAAGTTAATGTTGATCGGCATATACTGTGGATCTAGAAAACATTAATAAATTCAACACTAAAGAATCAAATCGCTTGAAAAATCAACCAACATGCTTTTGTGAATTTTTTTACGGAACTGCAGGAACTTAGAGGTATAAAAACTGACCATTCCACATTTAAACTACTTTGAATACCTCCTCCAGAACGACTCCATACCGTATGTTTAACAAAAAAAAGGGCAATTGGGAGAATTTCTTCAATAGAGTACTTCTCTGGACTTCTCTTCATGCTTCTAAAATTTAAGGCGATATCCCAAAAATTGTATTGCACAACTTTAATTTTTCTAATATATTCAATGGAATTGGTCCCCAATTAAATTCACATCGTTCTTACAGTACCTACAGTACCAGTAGCATATCAGTTGACTTATAATCCTCACATCCACATGGTCCCTGTATATTTCCTTTTCCCAATTTAAGTAATTACAATATCTAATGAAAATTTCTTATGCCATCACCGTAATCAAACATACAACTATACAATACATAGTGCAATGTTACGTGCAGGAAGATTGTCTTGTTCAGTGGGAATTATATGTTAGTCTCTCTTGATATGGAAATGAGGTAAACTAATTTCTTTCAAATCTCATAAAAGCAAAATTAAAAAATCTTGCTTACTATAAATTTTCAAATTGAAAAGTACCTTTATAATCTTTATTATACAGTCGACTGCCACTACAACACAATCCGACTTATGCGAAATGGCTATAACGTGGTTTTTTTCATCAATTAAACAATTTTAGACATAACGTGAATTCCTTGCTCACAACACGAAAATTGTCAGAAGGGAATCGCGGTGTGTAAGTGTTGGCTTTGTTATAGGTTACTAACATTTTTTTTTTCGTGAATGGACTTTCATCCCTTTAGCATTACTGAGAGCGAAAGTTCCCACACTGTACTAGTCTGATACATCGCTTATACAAATAACTACTCCTCATTTTCCATTTTTTTTCATTCTAAAGTGAAAGTTGTTAAAATATAAGGACACCTAAGAGCACTGTTTCATCTTGTGAAGAAAAAATGAGAAAGTTTCTGGCAATTAAAGAGAAGCTAAAGATTATGTGCTTGAACAAGTGCGTCGAAGGTAGCACGAGTAATCTTCCATTTGTGCAATTAAAAGTCAAGAAAGGAAGTCCGTAGAAGTTCACAGAGTAGTATCAAAGCAAAATGCAAAAGTTATGAAAATGGAAGCTGCTCTTGTATTGTGAATTTAAAAAAACAGAAAAAGGGATGTTGTGTTGCCATAGATGGAAACGTTATAAAAGAACTAGTAAGGCAACTGTATTGTGTATTTAAAAATATGTAAGAATAACGGTTTGATCACTCAGTATAAATTATCCTCATCTTCACTTTTTTAAGTTACAAGTATCATTACTGGATCCACTGTATAAAACTATACTGCATTTGTTTTTCTTACTACATACTATACGTACTGTACTGATTTATTTTATGCCTTTCTTTCCCATTGATCCTTGATCTTGTACATGGTAGCAGTATTTTATGTTGAATAAAATGCTTTTTTTTTTTAAATTTAAAATACAAATAAAAATTCAGTTTTTTATGTAAGAAACAACACTGTATAGCTAAGAAATGGTTTTTAACAGTTTGAGGTGGTGTTTACAAGTGTCTAAAGTAATTGGGTTTGTTTATAAAGTTTTTACGCATAGCCTTTTCCACAATGCGAAATTTCGACTTACGTGAGGAGTCTTGGAACGCATTCCTTGCGTTAGTTGGGTCTCGACTGTAGCTAGTTTCTGGGACGGGCTTCTAGTGGACAATAACTGAGTAACTTTCAATAATTAAGGTAAACACACAAGTAGTGGCCAGTGCTTCAGTTATTGGACAATTCAAGGTTTATACAGTCGAATCCCGACTTACGCAAGGGATGCGTACCAAGACCCCTCGTGTAAGTCAAAATTTTGCGTTGTGGAAAAAGGAATGTGTAATTTTTTAAAAAAACATACCTAATTATTTTAGACACTTGTTAACAAACTGCTTTAAACCATTCCTTAATGGGTTCGTTTCCAAAATTTTAAAAGTGTTTTTTTTTTTTCTGAAAGAGCATACTTACAAAAACAGGATCTGACCATTTTTTAAATAATTTGACCAAGTTTAATATTTAAAAAAAAAAAGAACTTTAATCGGGGCGCTTTCATTGTTTACGCTTCTGGCGATGACATCACAAATGATGAAATGCCATTCAGTTTTGCCATCCACAGACCACAATATTTAATTCACATCTTTACTCACGTGCACTGGCAACGATAGGGTTGATAGCAAGCATAGAGTGCAATATTTAATTCGCTTCTTGATCAACATAACATGGAAACACGGTAGAAAGATGCGCCAAAGTACATCGTTTGTGATGTCATAAAGGCCATGCCTTGTTTGAAAAATCGGACACTTTAAAAAATTAATTAAAAAATATCTGGAAAATGAAAGTATTTTATGGGTCCATGTTATTTTTTTTTGCTTTTTCTATCAATTTCAGTGGCTAAAAATAGTACTTTTGACTGATGGAAACAACCCCATTATACATTATCATTTCTTGCATAAGTAACGGAATTTTTATTTCTATTTTTAAAAAACTGTCTTAATCAACATAAAATGCTGTTACAATGCAAATTCAGTTATCAACGGGACAGGAAAGAGACATAAAATGAAGCAGTACAGTAGGTACAGTATGTAGTAATAATAAAATGATGTTCTTTAATAATACTGTGCAGTAGATGCAGTAATGATACTTGTAACTTAAGTAAATAAAGATGTTAATTTATGCTGCGTGATCAGATCGTTATTATAATGTATTTTTAAATACAGTTGCTTCGCTAGTTCTTTTATAACACTTCCATCTACGGCAGAACCCCTTTTCCGGTTTCTTTAATCCTCAAAGAGGATGCATTTTCATAATTTTTGCATTTGGCATAGACACTACTTGGCGAACTTTTATGGATTTCCTTATCTTGACTTTTAATTGTACACATGGAAGATACGCTCACACCTAATATTGTCGTGCTAATTTAGACACATTTTTTAGTTGTTCAAGCATATCGAGAACCTTTAGTTTTTCTTGAAATGTCAGAAACTCTGTTTCTTTCTGTCTTGACAAACTTTAGATGGAACAGTGCTCTTAGGTGTCATTATATTTCATCAACTTTCGCATTTAAAATGAAAAAAAATTCGATAAATGCAAAAAAGTGATTTGTATATATGAACAAAGCTATGTTCAGATTAGTACGATGTGGAAACTTTCGCTGCCAGTAATGCTAAAGGGATGAAGGTCCATTCACGAAAAAAAAAAATAGTAGCCAATAGCAAAGCCGATACTTTCACACCTCGATTCCCTTTTGAAAATATTCTTGTTGCGGGCGAGGAATTCGCGTTAGGTCTAAAACTATTTACTAATGAAAAAATCGCGTTATAGCCATTTTGCGTTAGTTGAATCGCGTTGTTGTGTGATTCAACTGTATTAGGAAAAATTAGATTCCAGGTCTCACAATGGATTTAAAAGATCATCAAAAATGCTGGATGCTGGAGGTATAACTTACTGCACGTTTCAATCCATTGGGAAACCTAGAATCGTATTTTTTCAAATATAAGCCTTGAAGTGGCTACTACTGAAGCACTACTAAGCATTGGCCACTACTGGTGTGTTTACCTTACTTGTCTTTATGTTTAAATATTATTGTAACCGTAATAAAAATTTGCAATTAACACATTTGTAACAGTTATTTTGTACCTAGTAACTCATTTTTTTTTTCGGGGCTCAAACATGGTTCGCCCTTTTTCTTTTAAAAAATTTCAAGCAGTTTTTGGATCAGAGCAGATTGAGAAATGCTGCTCTAGACTCTAGAGTAGAAAAGAAAAGAAAATATTGAAGAAAGGGGAAAAAAAAACTTTGGCACACCTGTAACTAATCCAGTTCCAAGAGAGAAATAAAATCATATTTTTCATTATTTTCTCCTTTTTCTTATTTTTCAGTCTTATCTTTTCAAAAGCTGTCCTGCATATTGTGAATTGACTGCTTTGATCACTGAATACACTTCAAGCTTACCAGAGGCAGTTATTCTTACTGCAGGCACCAAATTATGCATTTCTAAAACTATTTTTTTTTCTCACCTAAAAATAAATATTTTCTTTTTATCTATGAAGTTGGATTTAAATGTTTGCAAAACTCATCGTATGCGGTGTCAACTTGGCAATTATTCTTAGATTCATGGATAGAACAACCTTAACTTGTTTTATCAAGCTCTTCCTATCCTGAGTGTCTAACCACGTTTCAAACCTGATACAGCTTAGAATGGCCCAACTGTGCTCCCTTTTAAACTCCTTGTACAAACCTGTTAATATATTTCTTTCATAATGGTTCCAATATCCTGTATACATAAAAAATAACTTTTTTAACTTCTAGGTCAACCAGCTCTAAATGGTCAACTTGTTTCTGGTTTAAATATGCACTCAAACACATTGCCTAGTTCTCCTCCTCCTGGAAATCAGGTTATGAGAGTAATTAGCACTCCATCACCTATTGAAGGTCTAGAAAGCCTTTTGGGATCAAATTCTAGAGTTGGCAGTCCTCTTAATGGTCCTGTGATGAATGGGGGTTCATTGCTTCCACATGGAGTTCACAGTCCTCCTATATTACCACCTTCAGGTAAAATTAGTTACTACTCTCTCTTATTGTTTGACATTTTTAACTATTATTGCCAAATGTATAATAGAGTCGAACCCTGTTATAGCAAACCTGAGATATAGCGATGCCCCATTTGTAATGAACCTTTTAAATAGTCCAAATTGAAGTCTGTGTCATATGTTTGTAACGATTCTCAAATGCTAGAGAATCGGCTATAGCAATCCAAAATTTTCAAGCTTTTCATCATCTAGTGAAAAAAGTAAGAAAGTCATCCCATCATTCAGTACAAAGAAGCTAGTCTAGTTTTATGAGATTTGGTATTTTCTGATCTATTCAGAAACCTTTCATGAAAACAACTTCACTGTTGATATTAATAAAGAAACAGAAGATATTAGTTCTGGACCTTCAATTTCAGCTCCAAAGGCTGCTGTCAATGTTAGTTTTTTTTTTTTTTTTTTTTGTTTACAACAGATTGCGGATTTGTCTACAGTAGTAACAGTTAATTAAAACATTGGCAAAATGAATATAAAATCCAAAAGCTTGCAACTGAAAACAGCATCCTTCTTCCAAGAAAAAAGGTATGTTTTTATAGTTAGCATATTATTGATTTGTATTTACTGTAATATTCGTAATTCATAAATATAAATATCAATGAGGTTTAATTATAATGAGTATTTGATAATATTTTTCTCAAATGTTCATTTAAAAATATTTTACTGAAAAAATTGCCAATAACTCTATTACATAAAAACTTCCATATGTAACAGTTGGTAGAGTTATGAAAGAAATTCACAACTCTACCAAGAGAACTAAATTCAGTTATTTAGATGCAAAAATAAATAAATAAATAAATAAAAGAAACATAAATAAAAAGCTTAATTTTTTTTAATTGTTTTTCCAAATAACTTTTACATGATGTTTTAACAAAAATTATTTTTAAATCATAGATTGAAGAACAATAAATTGATGATTAAATACATGCACTTATGTTTTAAAACTTGTGCTACTTCTTTTTAAGTTCATATTTTTAATATGATACATTCTGTAACTATAAAAAAATTGTAATTCATTGCATTTAAATCAATTATTGTACTGAATTTTGAACACTGTCTTTTGCACACACGCATAAATGTCCAAACATTTGGTTGCTACTATGGAGAAATTAACATGCATATAAATTCAAATTTTTAACGAATTCAACTTCTTCTTAACTAGACTAAACTCAGCTGTATAAATTAGCTACATATATGTTTATACTTGAATATTCACATTGAATAAATATTCTGTTTTTGATAATTACTTACAAAATATAGTTTCTCAAAAAATAGTTTTGGACAGTTTTGGACATGAAGGTTTTGAACAAACCAGTAAAAACCTTGCCAACCTTGCTTTCATTTGTACACATGCATAAATATGGGGAAATTTTGTCAAAATTATTAAATTTTTTTTAAAAATAATGCATACAAATTGAAAATTTTAATCAAGAATTCAACTTCTACGTGACTACATTAAAATCAGCTGCATAAATAAGTTGAATGTTTACATTGATTAATGTTTAATATAAATCATTACTTTGATACATTTTATTCTGTTTTTGATGTTTTCTCACAGAATACAATTTCTCTAAAAAACATACTTTTGGACAGGACTGTAAAAATCAGGGCTTTTATTGAGGTTTTTACCATAGTGTCCAAAACCTTGCCAAACCTGGTTTATCACTTAAATATGACACAAGCTTGTTTGGTTTGTTTGTGTAAATTGTATTGTTGGGTAAAGAAAAATGTTTTGAATTAGGGTCATTCCATGCAAAATGAGCAAATCAGCTGTGACTGACATGTCACAGACTTCAATGAAATTTTTTATTTAGGTAAATCATGCATATATATGAGGGAATGCAAAGTATGTAAGTTTAAAAACTGTTTGTTGCTTTGTTATTGAAATTAGAAGTTGATGCTAACGCTAAGCCTAAATTTTCAGAGTTCATGGCAGCCAGTTTGTGACTCAATAACTCTAAGTTATAAACGTAAACTTAAAAAATAAATATTTTCACATTCTATAAATAAATCTCTATTAGGAAAGAGGACATTAAAATTTATTCGGAGCTCTTTTTGAATCTGAGATATTAACAAAGATTGAAAACTTGCCAATTTACTTCAGATTTCAAATCACTCTTCTAGCTCTTTTAATGAAAAAAAAAAAAAAAACAGCAAAAAGGATTCAGATTGAAAAACTATCTATAACTAACTGTCTGCTCTAATTTAGTAATTGTTTTTTAATTCCTTAATGATGAAGTCATACTTTAAAAAATCAAAAATTTCCGAAATTTTCATTTTTTTCTCTAGTTTAGATGCTTGTTTGAACATGAGGGAATGCCCTTAATTTACTTACTCTTTTAAACGTAACATATTGAAGTGTCTTTTAGATAATACTTAATTTTAATCGTTGGAATCAGCGTATTTTTGTTACTAGAGTAGCTGGAACTAAGGTAAAATTCCATTAGTTACGGCTATTTATTGTAAGTTTAGCAAGACTTAACCATTTCTTTCATGTTTCATTTTCTCAAGAGTATGTTTATGAAGTACTTGCTGAAATGTTTCCCTAATTAATTTGAATGTATGCTCAGTTAAATATGTCCAGTATGTATAATTAAATATAATTGTGCCACTGAAAGTTGAATTTTCCTCTCTACCAGTGGTACAGGAAAAAAAACCTGTAAAGTTTCTAGAAAATCTATCATGTCAGCATGACTAAAAGACCATATTTTGTTTAAAGATCAAGAAAGAGGATCATTTCGTCTAATTCTCAATAGCATTTGAGATTGGGGTATGAGTTTGAGGAAATTTGTTTTAACCATGAATAAGTATATTTTACAAAATACACTCATTTATTTCAACCGTCCTGCTGCGACGTTCTTTGAAACAAAAGGGTTCCTTTGATAGCAAAATGGTCTATTTTAGCTATAGTTTTTCTGTCCAGAATAAAAATTGCCAGCTAAACAACATTTGCCACACAATGAATCTAATTTTCAATGGAAAACAGATTACTTTTCTTTCTACCATCAATGGCAAAAATGCATATTTTGGCATATTGATAAAACTATCAAACTGTTATCTGTCAAAACAAGTATGCATAGGTCATACAATAATCCACTTATAACTGCAAGATATTTTCTCCTTCTGCCTGCTACAATCACAAATAGTTTTTTTTTTTTTTTAAACTCATGAATGAAACTTGTCAATCTTGAAAGTTTAACAATTTATTGAATTACCTTTAGCTGTCTTGGAGATTTTTAATCATCATCATTTCAGCTCAATTAACTATTGAACACCTAAATTCCTAGTCTCAGATTTATCTCAATCATTAGTGAAAGAAGCATATGTTTGAAGAGAAAGAGTTTAGGAGATCAGGCTAAATCCAACAATCAATAATTTCATTTGTTTGTTACATGTATATAGCAACTATATGCGACTGGATAATGCTTTTCTACACATTGATTTTATGCACCAATATCTTTTCAGAGAAGTGATTTTCTTATTAAGTTAGAGTGAACCCAAATGGACCGTTACTATAGTACACATGACCTATTAAAGATGACGTCTGGAACTTCTTGAAGTACATTAATGAAAGTACTATAAATGTCTTCAACTGGATTTTCCTACAAAAGTTGAGCCAAATTTTTAGCCAGATCGAAAGAACTTTTGTAGAAAAAAATAATATTTTGATGCATTTAATGTATAATATTTTAATTATTATTGCTTAAGATATAAATTTTATCCACTAATTGTTTTATAAATTTTACACTATGCCAGAACATTTTTTCAAAAAATTGAAATGAATGTTAGATGTACTTGCTTTTGCATCATTTAGTTATTTATCTAGTTCTTTGAATTTTTGTAATTTCACATAAAACACAAAGAAAATGCTAATGTTCTGATTTTTTTTTTTTTTTTAACTTGGAAATCCAAAACCAATTTCAAAAATTTTCAAGCGAATAGTAGAAAAACTGTTCTATATTTCTGCAAAATTTGAAAGTTGTCGAAGATTTCCCTCATTTAAATTTTTGGGCCTATGTGAAGGGGAAAATCGCGGTTTTGCAAAATGTCACTAAATTCAAAACTGATTTTGAAGACAATAAGAGTTAAAATACAACTTCAAAAGTACGGTATTTCTTTTATAACACTTAGCATGTTATTGTGTCTCAATTTCAGCAAAGCTAATACACTCCTCAAAGCTTGAGATTAAAAAATATAATGCTTAATTATGAGAAAACTGAAATATTTTCAGTTTTTAAAACAGGGTTAAAAGTTAACTATAATAATCTTGAGAAAATTTTCTCATATCAGATGAATTGCCCTACCATAGATTACAACTATATATAACTTTTAGGTTTTGATTAAATAGTTAATAAAATGCAAGCCTTCAAAAATTCAACATTTAGCATTTATGAGAATGCTGTTCAGTTTGACCAATTTTCAATCGCATGTAACTATTAAAGTAAAAAATATTTAGCGAAAATATTTTAGATATTTTTATATAGGCATAAAAGGAACCCATAATACCAAATTTCATAAAAATCTGTTACCATGTGGCCACCACTTTTTTGTGAATTTTGCTCATTTCGTATGGAATGACCCATTAGTATGTAAATATGTGATTTAATTTAAAAATAACTGCAGAAAAAATGTTTGCAAATTTTTTGAGTTTTCATATTTTTTTGATGGTTTTTAGGTTAAAGGATGTTAGATATTATAGTTTTCTTTTTTGCTTCGATGGATGTGTTGTAAATATACAGTTTGTCCCGAAAGTAATGAGATTCATTTTTTTTTTTGCCACTAGACTATATTGCTCACACCTGCGCGACCAGTTGGAAGTGGTAAGGGGAACTCTAAGGTTTAGAGAGACACCAGGTTTACGAGCTCTCGGAGCGGTGGGAGTTCAATTTTAGTTAACCTCCCCCACAGAGCCTCGTCTTGGTGTGTAGGATGGAGAGAACTTTAAAGCAATGCTATGTGATAAAATTGTGCTACTAGCAGGTCAAAAAGTGTCATAAGGCCGGGAGGAAGTCGCCGATGAGGCTACTTCTGGGTGTCCATCATCATTGCAAATGGACGATGTCATCTCGTGAGCTAGATTTGCTGAACAAAGATCGCTAAATAAGTATTTGTTTGATTTCGAACAATTAAATTTGCCGAAAACATATGTTCATCAAACTGTTAAAAAAGACTTGGATTGCAGGAAACTTTTGTCAGAAATCTTGTCCAACTGTTCCCATTGTCGACTCCTATCTGACCCGGACCGGTGCTTCAACGGTGCCTCAGACCCCCTATAGCCCTGAAAGACTTCTTGCTCCCAAAGGTGAAAAGAGAGCAGAAAGGAAAGCATCTGGAGAGCTCGAAAAACATTCAAAGACCACAACAAGGTGCCTTAACAGCATTCCCAAAAGCTAGTTCCAGAGGACCTTCAATGCATGAAAAACACATGGGCAAAGGTGTATTAAGTTTTATTTCATGTTTTATCAATAAAACCATTTTTTTTTTATTTTAAAAGTCTCATTACTTTTAGGACAAACTGTGTAGTGTATTTTCATATATCGAGTTAATTGGTTAATTTGTTCAGTCATTGAAGCCTTTGAGAGAAATTAAAAAAAATTGTGTCACAAAAATACTTTAAGATAAATTTTGACATAAAACTTACGGTTGTGAAGCTATTTTTGTAGTAGATATTCAACAAAATTTGAAAATGTCATTACAAAAACAATAGAACAGCAACAAACAAAAAATTGTAAGAGCAGACCTAAACCTTTTTCTTGAGACAAATAAAGAACTATGTTTGAAAACACTATCTGTAAATATTTTTTCTATGGTTCCTTGATGTTATGTGTATATAATAATTCTGCTGTCACATATTGCTAATTTTGTTTATTTTGTATATAATTTTCATTTTAAACAAAATGTTTGTTTGAAGCAAAATTAATGCTAATTCTTTCTTTGTGGGATTTTTAGCATTATCTCCCATGTCAAGTCAAACGTATAATCCTACACCTAGAAGTTCTTCAGTAAAACTAAGCACAATGCAGATTAGGTAAAATATTTTATTTATCTAGAAAGAACTTTTCTATATTGGAGCATTTTATTCTAAAATGCATTAAACTTTCCTCCTAAATATTTTATGCTGGAAATTAAATTGATTTCTAGTGAATACCTAATAGTGGTTGTGTGGCAGATCATGTAAGCTTTTAAAATGAAGGTATCAAAGTTTCAGGAGTAGAATGTTTTTGCAATACCTTTCTGTTTGTCAGTTAATAAATTAAATATCAAAAATCAAAGTGAAAAGGAGATAAATATATGTATGGCTTACAGTAATGTGGTAGTAAAGGGGTCCTTTGAGTAAGTACAACCTGAAAATTCCATCCATCAGCCACCCTTTGAGTTACTATTTTGTAAAAATAGTAACTCAAAGGGTGCTCAGTTCTCTAATAAGTGTTCTCCACCAGCATTAGGAAAGGCTGGATCACCACCTGAAGGCTGGAAGATTTTTCAAAAAAGTTTTCTGGCAGAAAAAAAAGCTGAAAAATTTTATTTTCGTGGAAAGTAACTCGGAGAAATATTCGGACTGATTCATCTTCTCTCAGTATCATTAGTGATGTTGATCATAATTGAAAATGTGTAAATTCAAAATCAATGAACAGTAACAGGCCCAGCTAGCCTGCTCAATTTTGGTCTCCTTATCTGGAGATGGATATTAATTTGTCATAAGGGGTTCATGTTTATGCATCTTGAAAACATGAGCTAATAAAAAAATCCACTACCCCTTTCATTTTTCTCGACCCAAAATTAGTTGGAATTGACTATTTAAAACCAGGATGCAGACAAAATGTTCATTTTTGTTGATTAGTGTCATTAAAATAGCTCATTAATTGCACTATTAACAAAATTACTTCTTTGATATTAAATTAGCCTCTATTTTCAAGCATTAAAAGTTTTTTCTTTTTTTTTTTAAGTTTCCGTGAACAAGGTATTTTTTAACTTTTTTATTTATGAGTAAAATAATTGGAATATAGCTAAGCCATTGTTCATGGCTACTTCTTGTAGGTAACGCTTTGATGTAAGAATGAAAAAAAAACGAAAATAAAAGGTTTTAAATATTTGTGTTCAAAAGTTACACATTCTGGAGAATGATCCGCATGTGTGTGCAAGTGTACATACGTACCCTCCAGGGACATGTAGTGATCCGAGAGAGTACCCAAGCAGTTGTATTGTCCATTTTTTCTATGTCATTACTTACATTTCTTAGCATTTGTAGTACATATATATGTATTTGCTCCAGAGTAAAAGCTGTTCATTTTAATAAGTGTGGTGCTGAATATAGCATCATTTACACCGCAAACATGACTTTTATAATAACATACATAAAAAATAACTAATTAATTGCAAAAACACATTAGAAATACAAAATAACAATGCTCTTAAGAAGAAAAATAACAAAAACTGGTGTCTAAAATAGGCAGTATCTACTAAAATACCAAAATTGTTTTAGAAACACATAATGCAATTATTTTACACTTTATTGACTGATGAATTCTGTTTTTGTATATTACTGACAAAATCCTCAATAACAGAATTAAGAAACATGTTCCTCTCTTTCAAAGTATTTATTAAGTTCTTATTCAATAAAAATCAGTCCAAGATTTCAAAACTAAATTTTTCGTTTCATTCCCCAAGCACCGAACTGCTTGCTTGGATTGGTGCCGTAAAATGAGTTTCATCGTCAATCTCCTCTCATTGGATAAAAGCTTGGGTGATGTGGGTTGTCATGGCAACAACCCTTCAGTGCTGTTTTTGCTTGGATTATGCTTGTTGAATTCTTGGGTTATGCTGTTTGCCGGATGGGAGAAATGTGCATGTTGGATCTCGGTCGAGCTACTTGCAGGTTTTACTCATTTTGAGGAACAGAAAAATACCATTTTCATATTTCATGTCCTTAACGACCTTGAAATCACAAATAATTGTTAATTTAAAATTTCTTTTGAGGAGTGCCCATGCACTGCTTAGAGTTTACTTGTGTGGGCCGCACGTCACTGGTACACACTCTCATAATCGATATAATAAAAGTTTTACCAAAACAATTAATATTATTGATATACTAATTCTGTCCTGTGTATACATAGGTTTTCTTGAGAAAAACTGCAAATAATAGTTTGGTGTGCAGGGAAATTAAATTATCTTACAGCTTGCATTGTCAAATTTAGGGTTGTACTGGCACAAGGTAAACTTTTTAAAGCAGTGTTGAAATGCAAGTTCTGTAAATGCCTGAATATATCATTTAGTGCCAGATAAATTAAAGTTTTAATTTTTCCTGAATAGGGGGGAGATTTAGTCTTCAGGTGGAGAAACAATTCCCCCCAAAAAAATTCCCGTTATTTCTGACCTTTATCATCTTTAATCCTTATACAATATGGTATACGTAATAATTTTACTTGAATAGAAAAGTAAGAATAGTTACTACTAATAATGTAAATAAAAAAAATACTTAATTTTTTTTTCTATCTCTCTTAATTAGCTCTGTCATTGCTTTTAACCACGTTGATATTAGTCATAAAAGATTTATATAATTGTGGTTATATTTATTGAGCCATGTGAGTATTTTTCCAAAAAAAGTTATGTAGTTTTGAGTATAATTTAAAAATATAGATATTTTTACATTTCAAACTTCTCGGTTCAGTTGTTAAATGCTTCATGCTCAACCTTTAAGAACACAGAAGGTTTGAAGTAACATAAGAACACCAGTGGCGTACTCCGTACGCCAGCATTTTTTAAAGCTTAACTCAATTTTTAAAAATTTTCCTATTTAATACAATGTCTAGTAATGTTATACAACCCAAATTCAAAATAATAGAATACTTTTCAGTTTATGGAAAAAGGTTTCCAAATATAAGTGCAAATTAAGTATTTAAATGAACGTGCCACCTTTCTTAGACCTTAAAGCGTACATTTCATTTCAAATATACTTAATTAAAAATAATCTAAGACAGAAGAATCCAAAATTTTATAATGGTGAGAGTTTGCATTAAGTCGAAAAATTAGAATATTCAAATCAAAGGTGGAAAAACATTTTCAAAAGAAACAACATTTATCAGTACTTTGAGTCATTTTTTTCTGGATTCAATCCTTTAATCCTTTCACATGCAGATTCTACCACCTATGTACATTCATCGCTTCTAATACGGTTTCCATACTCTCTTCAATGCTGCAACGATTTCAATTTTGTTGACAAGCTCCTGTTCTTGAACCACTTTCCTTAGATATGAGGTACCACAAATTCTTGATTGTTTTGAAATTGGTAGAGCAGTTCAATACCAAAATCACTCTTTCCTGGTTTAAAATCTAAGAGTTGATTTAGAGATGTGACACGGAGTAGAACCTTGCTGAAAGATAAAATGTCACTGCTGTGCCTCTAATGAAGTATCATGCAGTATTACTGATGAACAGTGGACGTCACATTGTTTCATTTTAAGATACATACAATCGTCCAATTCCAGTAGCCCCTCATGCACCCACACACCATAAATGATTTCTTAAATTTGAGAGAACGTCTTCCACAAGATTTCTCATACGTTTTAATTTTTAAACGCTAAGCCCAAACACCTTTTTTGTTTAGATATTTCAAAAAAAAAAAAGTTCATCACTGAACATAATACTTTTTCAACCTTGTTGCCTCTGTATAAGCTTCTCTTTGCTCCAGGAGAGTCATGCACATTTCTGCTTCATGTTTATCGTTGGTCTTACTTCCTACGACTGGCAATTGCAGTTTTTGCGACTATCCAAGTGTAGTTGACGTGGACATGATAACTGTAGATTCTTTTCATGACCAATGGAATTAAGAAGCATTTTTCAGCAATTATTTTGGACGATTTACTTTAACTTTGGTTCATCTCTGCCAGTTGTTACAATTTTCTACCTTGTTTACTTCGATTACTTTTAGTTGGTCAGTCCTTCTATATTCCTTTAAAATCTTACGTACCGTAGATTGTAAAACGTTCATTTGAATTGAGTTGGAATGTTTTTTTCTTCGAATTTTAAGCAATAATACAATTTGTAACTTCGTTTTTTCCCTATTTATTACATTGAATACTTATTTTGAGCAATAAAAGTCTTTTAAAAGGGCGTAAAATTATCCCGGCGCCCAAGCTTCATACTTGGGACAAACTATCAGTTAACAGGTATGCAAATATTTTCTCTACTTTTTAAAATTCACATGGAATGAATCGATTATTCTAATTTTTTGACCAGTATAAAAAATCTCTATTTTTCCAATGTGTTAATGACCCATAAGTTATTAAAATAGGATCTGCAAAGTTGTTGATATTTATTTGCCCATTCATGAATAACTTGTATTTTTCTTTTTAATTTGCATGCGTTCATTTTCCCTGACTCAGGGATGAGTTTTGTTCAAACAGTTCAGATATTTTATTTTGAATTTGGGTTTTAGAAGGATCAAAGAAATTAATTGAACAAACATACGAACACAATTAAAATGAATACGATCACAATATATTAAAAAAAGTTATAACATTTAATTTGAATTTCAAATATAAAATATGAAATTTTTTTAACAATGTTTATACATAAATGTTATTTTAGTCACTGAGACAACTCATTGGCATTTGTTGAACTATTATTGCAGCTCTCACAATTGTATTTTGTTATTTTTATATGCTTTTTGCATGCAAATTGGAACATTCAAGTGTGGTTTCTGTGAAAAATAATAAAAAAGAACAAGAAAAAAAGGCAACTTTCGACTTAAAGGACCTTGGAAAAAGGGTAAATAATGGCCAGATGTTGGTCAAGTGACTTTCTGAAATTCCTAGCTGCTTTCTGGCTGAGCGGCGTACTCAGTATGCCATCCGTGTTCTTAAAGGTTAAATATAAAAATCAATTTATTTCTCTTTGTGTAATATATATATTTTTTTCATAGGTGTAAATTTGGTCAACTAGGCCCTGGTAAAAGCCAGTTCAGTTCTCCCCATGGATTTTGTCTTGGGTTAGATGAGGAAATTATAGTTGCTGATACAAACAATCATCGCATACAAGTTTTTGAAAAAACTGGTGATTTTAAGTATCAGTTTGGTGTTGCTGGAAAAGAAGAGGGTCAATTATGGTACCCAAGAAAGGCAAGTTTTTTTTTTTACCTTTACCTCATATTGTAAATTCAATGCTGCGGAGTAAGAAGGAAAATGGACTAAGAGTCTTAGAGGACTTAGAAACATCAGATTCCAATTCCCACTCTAGGCTTTTTTTATTTCTTTATTTTATTTTTTAAATATTACAGTAAAACCTCTCTATTACTGACACCTACGGGGACATAAATATTGTCCGGTTTAAAGGGGTGTCCGCTTTCCCGAGGGACACGTAAAAAAATAAAAAACGAGTTTTTAAATAACCTACTTATTACAAAATAATTAATAACACTTCTTAAAAGAAAACTTATTCTGAGATCAAAAGTTATATGTTTGTAATTACAGAAAAGTAACAAAATGTAATAAGTGTTACATATGCTTCAATTCAAGGTTTTCAAGAAATAAACTATAAAACACACCCAGAGAAAATACAAAAACATACCTATGTCAGTTTCGTGAAAAAAGATGTAATTGAAGTTTGTTTTGAGTAGTTTTTGCTCATCATATCTTCATGATAAATTTTAAGTTCTTGCATTAATTTTACCCCTACTTCATCATTTCTTTCGGTGTAAAAATGTCTTAGTTGATCAATGTATATTTGAGCATCACGTAAGCTTCTAATTTTCGTTTCTTCAGAAGATGCTTCCACTACTATCTGAGGATCGTCGTCTTCTCCTTCACTTTCGGTTTCGTTATGTGTTATGCTTTCAACTATCTCCTCCATTTCTAAGGAATTGATTTCACATTCAACATCACCATCAATTTCAGCAAATTCATTGCCAATTAAAACATTTTCACCACTGAGGCGTATTAATTTTGTTAAATCATTAACGGGTTCTTTGTCATTTACTGTTCCTTCTTCAGCAACAGGTAGACCTTTTTTGAACCCAGCTTTTAGAAAACAGCTGGTAATTGTAGTCACCTTGACTTTTTGCCACGCTGCATTTATCCATGAAGATGCCTGTAAGACATCGATTTTTACCGTGCTTGCACTACATTTTCCTCCATCTAAACCTGAAACGATGTGCTTTAAAATTAGTTGTCGATAAAACACTTTGAAGTTTTTTATGACACCTTGATCCAAAGGTTGTCAGACAGATGTAACATTTGGAGGGAAAAAAAAATATTTACATTGCTCAGTTTCACATTTGGATGAGAGGTCGCATTGTCCAGAAAAAGAAGAACTTTGCACTTCTGACGTTTCATTTTTTTATTTAGTTCCATTAGCCATTCAGTCATTAAATCCATGTCTATCCAGGCTTTTTCTGTTCGCTTTCCATTGAAAGCCAAGTTTTTGCGGATTCATACCTTTAAAGCACCTTGGCTTTGCCGCTTTTCCTATAATTAAGGGTTGCTCTTTAACACCATCCATACTAGAGCATAATAAGACCGTTAAACGCTCTTTTGACATTTTGCCACCATGACATTTTTCACCTTTAAAGCACATGGTTTTTTCAGGTAATGCACGGTAAAAAAGCCCCGTTTCATCGGCATTTAAAATATTTTCGGGATCATAGTCTTTAATTATGGATGACAGTTTCTCGACCCATTCATTTACCGTTTCTGGATTTATAGTAGCGGACTCTCCACTTATTGCATTAAAAGAAACAGAATGTCTCTTCCGAAATCTTTCAAGCCATCCATTCGAGGCTTTAAAATCCTTTACTCCAAGGCTCTGCGCAGCTTCTAGTGCTTTTGTTTGCAGCATTGGTCCTGACACGGGAACTTGATTGCTTCGCACTTGGCAAAACCATTCGAACACGCATTTATCAATTTGATATGAAGGTTCCTTTTCAGATGACATTCTGTACTGCTTGCTGTTTCCATTCTCGCACCAAGCTTTCATTAACTTTTCTCTATTTTTTACAATTTCTGCCGCTTGTGTTTTCCCTACGTTAAAATGCTCTGCTAATTTTCTTACACCACATTTTTCACTTTTGTGATATTCGAGCACCTCAATTTTTTCTTTTAAAGTCAAAGCTTTGCAAGGCATTTTTTCCAACGTCGATTCGAATAAGGACACACTCGACTACAGGGTCAAACGCAAAACTTATTCCAAAAACTCTTAAAATGAAATTATCCTTCCAGGGAAGCTGCTCCACCTCCCCTTTCTTTGGCAATGATCCCCCATTATTCCGATCCATAAATTTTCAGCTTTCTTTTTCCCTTTAAAATAAACTCAATAACTGGAATTAAGAACGCATCACTTCTCAACCATCGGCCCCGTCCATTAAAAGGCGCCGATGAAGAACAGCAAAGGCCGCAGTAATAAAACTTAAAAATATATAAACGAATCACCAATTTTCTTTTGTAAACTCTGAAGACCACATGGCGGACAGTTTAATTACTCTTGGGAAAGATAAGGTGTTCGGCCAGTGTACCATGTGTTTTGTTCACTTAAGCCGCACTCAATAACCAACAATTGCCTTTCTGGGAATCCGAGCTGTCCCCAGGAGCCTAAAATGTACTCCCTAACCCCAAACAATGGGTTCTACATTCGTTTCCCACCTCAGCAGATTTTTTCCTGGCAGATTCTGAACCGGTTGTGCATTTTCGCAATGGGGTAAATAACTTTTATGGTTTATTGTGGAAGGAGGAAAGGTGTTGCTCATTGTTATCTCAGGTTCTCTTTGTGTCAATTATTGAAAAAGTCCTGTATTGGAAGTGAACCCCAATCTAGGATGTTCAATAAATCTCTCTCTTTTTTCTTTCAAGGAGAAAGAGTCAGATTTGCTGAAATAGTCCGTTTATTGTCCGCTTTAATGAGAGAAGAAAGAGCTTTTTTCCAAGAAATGTTTGTGTCCGTGTCCGGTTAAGTGAGTGTCCGCTTTAATGAGGGGCATTTTAATGGCTTAACCATAGAAAAGGGACGGGAAAAAAAGAAACTGTCCGTAAAGAGAGGTGTCCGCTTTAAAGGGGTGTCCGTTAAGCGAGGTTTCACTGTAATTCCTTTATATGGAAATTTTGGTGTTCTATTTTATTGTAAACCTAAGATGTATACAAGGTTAAAAATTCTATTTGAAAATCAAATTTTCCAATAATTATGATTTTAAAAGCGAGATTACTTAAAAATCCCATGATTTAAAAAAATGAAGAGGATTAATTTACATGTTTAACAAATAGATGTTGATCAACTAGTGTGCTTTCAGTTTTTGGAAGCTGTAACTTGAGAGAAAAAAATGCCTTTTTGCCGAGTCAAAGAAACCTTTCTTGAGAGGGGGCGGTCCGCCCCCAGGTGGCAACCATCTGGTGGGACACCCCTAGCTAATTTCAGAGTGAAAAAAAATAAAAGTACATTATTTCTGAAATCTCCTATAAATCTTAAGTTATATTTTAACTATAAAATGTCATCGAAAATAGGGCACTATATTGCGATGAGAGGCTGTGTACATATACGTCTGGAGCACATTTTAGACAAAATGTGGTGGTATGCAGCTAGGCAGGAATAGCTTTTACTATACTTTTCTCCTTCACTCAATTTTAATTTAAACTTTATTGGCTGCTTTAGAATTTACCTTAGTATGAAGATTTCAAGATTAATTTTACTTATTGAGTGTTGTTACCAAGAAATCATATGTTTATTTTATTTCATACTTTTTAGTGAGAACCAAGCTTTTGTCTTCAGATTTAAAAAATAGATGTATTTTATCGAATCTTTTGGATTCGCTTTTTTGTGCCAACACTTATTTGAATTTACCAAACACCCTTAGAAGTTTCCTCCTGAGCTACAGGCCCTGATTTGCTTAAGGGATTCATTACTACTATTTTATAACTGAGATCAATGTATAAAATATATTATTATTTTTATTTGAAAGTGTTTACGTAGAATTGGTAGTCAGTTTTTTTAAAAAATGCAAAGAGAGAGAAAGTTAAAGAAACGAGCTGATGTGTGCATCACACGACTTCCTTTTACTCCAATTTAATGTCATTTCCCCGTTATTGGCAATTTTAATGTGATTCAATTATTTGCTCTCTAAATATCACAAACAGTAGCCAAATTGAAACCAAATTAAAAAAATAAAAGCCAAATTTGTCGCCAAGTTCGCAACAAAACTTGGCAACCAAAAGACTGGTAATATATTACCAAGTGTTCGACAAATTATTACACAACTTGAGGTTACATCAAAATTAACAATGATTTCCCCCCAAAAAGGGGCCAAAGACTCCCTTAGGAACATCCAAATGCAACCAAAAGAGAAGGTGCACAACTAGACCCCACTAGAAGTCTACATACCAAATTTCAACTTTCTAGGACATACCGTTTTTGAGTTATGCGATATACATATGCACATACATACGTACATACGAACGTCACGAGAAATTTCGTTGTAATTAATTCTGGGCTCATCAAAATGGATATTTCGGGTGTCTGTACGTTCCTAGGCATATATTCATGTGGGGTTGGGTCGAAAAAAAAAAACTCAACATTCATTCAGGGGTGAGAAAAATGGAAATTAATTCAGATTTTTGACTGAAAATTTTTTTTTGTGAATACAATACTTCCTGTTTTGTAAAAGGAAGTAAAAATTGCTACCCAGAGTCTGAGTCTGCATGTTTTTTACGGATTTCCACTCCTTTACTTCAAAATCAGTCTGACTCCACAACCCTGTATAAATCATACTACATCTTCACTATTGTGGGGTAATGCTTCCTGTCACTTCACCTTGTTAGCGTTCTGGTTAATGAGGTACAACATGCTATGTAATTGTTGGTAGCACTTACTGTCCATTGCTGTTTTCCCCATATTGTGATTTAGTTCATTTTTCATGATTCTATCCAGAAAGAAAGTTATTTTCATCATACTACTCTAAATACACTTTTCAAAGGTTGGCAGGCATAGTTAAAATCCTGTGGATAGAACAGAGTGGGTAAATGACCTAAAAAACAAAAAAAGCTTTAAAGTCCTTGAATTTATTATTTTTTTTCAATTTCTTGAAAGTTCTGGGAAATTGGCATAGTGTGCAAAAACACCTTTTAAGTTCTTGATATTATCATTACCATGAGCCAATCATGTTACATGACTGGTGTAGTAAAACATGTGATGTAAAAAGCTTCTCCCACAAAGAAATTTAAACTTGGCAAAAATATTTTTTTCTTTTTTGTTCCATAGTATATTTTTATGTTTTGTCATATAAATCTTTGCAGTTTGCAATCAAATATTATTTACAATATTGAATATGAAGTTAATTCATTGCAGGTCAACTCGTATTGTAGGTACTGTAATTAAATAGATGAACACTTTGTTTTTATGATATGGTGTTTGTCCACACACAAACAAATCTTTAAAAAAAAACTCCAGCTTGTAAGCAATTTCTCAAACCTTTTTCTGACTTTTCCAACTTCCCAGACTCCCAATTTTCCTAGTTTTACCGGTTGTTTGCAACATTGTCTTTAAGTGCACTGCAATTACTGATAGTGTATGTTTTGAAACAAGTAATGTGTGTTAATAAAAGTCAAAATCTAGTATTGATGAAATTTAACAATCACATGTATTTTCATGTTAAATGCATAACTATTTTAATTTTGAAAATAATGTTCTGAACCTCATTTGTTACCACTTTTAGGTTGCTGTAATTCGCAGCTCAGGTAAGTTTGTTGTATGTGACCGTGGAAGTGAAAGATCTAGAATGCAGATCTTTACAAAAACTGGACATTTTCTGAAGAAGATCGCCATTCGCTACATAGATATTGTTGCTGGTTTGGCTATAACAAGTGAAGGTACTATAGTTGCTGTGGATAGTGTTGCACCTACAGTTTTTATTATATCAGAAGCTGGAGACCTTCTGCATTGGTTTGACTGCAGTGAATACATGAGAGAACCTTCTGACATAGCAGTATGTGCTAAAGAGTTTTATATATGCGATTTTAAAGGTCATTGTGTAATTGTCTTTTCAGAAAAAGGAAAATTCTTGCGAAGAATTGGCTGTGAAAATGTCACTAATTTTCCTAATGGCATTGATATCAGTGATGCTGGAGATGTTCTTGTCGGTGACAGTCATGGCAATCGTTTTCACATTGTAGTCTTTTCAAGGCAAGGTACTTTGTTATCTGAGTTTGAGTGTCCTTATGTTAAAGTTAGTCGTTGCTGTGGTCTTAAAATAACAACAGAAGGTTATGTGGTTACACTAGCCAAAAATAACC
The DNA here is from genome assembly GCF_026930045.1 of Uloborus diversus. NCBI lineage: Eukaryota > Metazoa > Arthropoda > Arachnida > Araneae > Uloboridae > Uloborus > Uloborus diversus. The sequence goes on along the minus strand of NC_072740.1, from coordinate 10,087,921 downwards.
ATCATGTTTTAGTTTTAAATACTTTATACATTGTGTAAAATTGCCTCTTCCGTAGACTACCTGTAGCTTTTGCTTAGGTAGCATTACTTATTTAAGAGCATTTAGACTCGATGTTTATTTAATGGCCAGATTGTAGTTATTGGATTATAGGATTTATAAAGCCATATCTTAACTGTCAAGTATGCCAACTGCATTAATATTAGACTACAAGGTTGCTATGTAATAGTTGATCTCATGAAAATGTGTAGTGTAGCATTTTGTAGTTGATTCTGTCTAGGGTTTATCTATAGCAGCTACATGTAATGAGTGGACTGAGCTGCCTTTTGTACCAGTCTACAATGTTAGATAAAAGTATATACATCATGTAGTTCTTAGTTTAGCATTGTTTTACACTTTGTCGTAGCAGAGTGAGTTGAGAGAATTATATTTACACATCTGTGAAGTAGCCTGTGATATATATACATATATACATATATATAACACCTAAAATTTACAACACAATTGCTCACAATATTTGTTTCAAATTCACTTTTAACGTTTTTCAGATTGTTATTTAAAGATTATTAAACAAAGTTATTTTGTAGAATGACAATCTTGGCATTGTGTCTACTGTGTTGATGTATCTACTTAGTGTTCATAATTATAAATGCTTGTACTTAAATCTGAAACTTCTGCATTGAATTTTAATGTGTGTAGTTATTAGAGATTTAGTTGTTTTATTTTCCTGTTTTGTTTTATCATTTTATTGATTATCCTTTGATCTTCCAAAATCAAGAAAAAAAAAATCCTCTTTTTTATTGTAGTTATATTTGTGCATCTGTTTACGAATACTTTGTAATTAACTTTGTATGACTGCTGAACCAAATCAAGGTAGCAGTAGGTATTTATTAATTTTAAGATTATATTTTTTGTATTATCATCCTAGTCTTTGGAATGTTTAATGCTGCGGCAAAGAGCATATTGTGTTGATTGGCTGACAGCACTTCACTAGTGCCAACACTGTCTGCCTTAGAGTTTTCAATAACGTTTAATTGAAGAGAAAACTCCACTAATTTTTAAAATAAAAGTACTAAGAAAGTATGGTTAAATTTATTTTTTGACAAATTAAAAGCTGCTTCATTAGGCATTCCTGTGTGAATGAGAGAAATGGACTCGGAATATATTCAGAACAAACTTCTATGCACAATATGTGAGAAAACATTGAAATGTGTTTGTGTGCATTCTGTTACAACTAGCTGGGCTGTTCCAATGTGCTGGACTGTTCCAAGCTTGCTAACCAAATGCTTATGTAATTGTTTATTATTATATGAGCATTTTGTGTGTTTATTTTTGTGTTATTTTGAAAACCATTTTCATATACAATTGTATTTAATATTTATGTTGTTTTTTCTTTTCCTTTATTTGATCTTTTGATTTCAGGTGTGACCAGGTTTATGTCTCATCATGAATTTTAAAGTTGTTTTTTATGCTGTTAGCGTTTTCTCTTTTATTTGATGTGGAGGAAAATAACCTTCACAACGTATTTATACAGATAAATATCTCTACTTTTTGCAATAGGCTCTTTATTTCCATTGCAAAGCAAACTAATGAAACAAATATTTCACTCCTATACTTTTAATTTTATGTTGCCTTTATGTTTTGCCCATTAAGACATTCCAACATAAATTAAAATTTTGAAGCTTTTAGTGCTTTACTAGTCTAGTCAAATAGGCTGAAATATTTCAATGAAACAAAGTATGTGCATAGTTTGGGTTGCCACCAATTTTAAGACAAAAAGTTTGCTTTTAAATTATGTTTGCAATGGTTTCATCATTGAAGTATATTTACCAAACTATGCAAGTAAAGCTATGCACTTGTAAATATAAAAGTTACATGAAATATCTCACAAATACTATATTTAAAAGTTGCTAATGAAATAATGTTGTTAAAATCTTCATACGTTATAATTTTTACATTTATGGAGTGAATACTGTATGCTTTTATGCGTTATTGAGCTTCAGAAGTTCTGAGGCTTTTGAGTTAACTAGCTTTTGTAGATAAATGTGATAATTAAAGCTAAGTTCAAATGTAATTTACAATCGATTCATTTATAACTGCATTTTTGAATTTCATTGCAATTTACAACTTAATTAAAATAAGGAGCTTAAAAGCTGATTTATACATACGAAATGAATTTTAGATGAACTAATTTATTTTCATTGCAAGTTTCGCGTATACTGAAACTTCTGTATGAATTTTAGATGAAGTAATTTATTTTCATTGAAAGCGTCATGTATACTCAAACTTCTGTAAAATCTGTTTCTTTTATTATAGATGAACTAATTTAATACGAGAAATTATGAAAGTACTCATTTTAGAATATATTTTTGAGAGCTTTAAAGCTGATTTGTGAAATAAAATAAATGTAATTTAAAGTATGAATGAATTATACAATGTGTTTATAATTTTAAGTTTTGTATGTTTGTATATGCCATTATTAATTTTTATTATTGGTTATATAGTTTAATTCTTATTGTTAATTATTATTATACTGATAATTTTGAGCATACTTATTATTCAAATATACAGTTTTCATAAATTTATTTCATTTTTTTTTCACATTAACTGCATTTCTTCATTGCTCTTTAATTTTCCCTAGTCTCTTATGCCATGCTGATATTAAAGGTGGCCACCTTTTCTATGGACCATTATTTTATCTTTTTTTTCTTATATTTCAAGGATATCATTCATGATCTGGGAAAAAGTGCTTATGCATATTCTTGCTTTATTTCTATAACTTCTTGTTCCTATCACAAAAGTCTGCTTTTGAGGTGTAGATCATTATGTAAAATGTATACAGAATCCGTAAAAGAAAATGTTCTATCGAAACTGTTTCCTATTTTGTTAAATATAAATATAAATTTACCAAAAGGAAGCAAAAAGAGAAAAAAGCACCAAGTACCTTGTTAAAAGTTGAAATCCCCCTTCTTAAGGCCTTTTTGTACTGAAATGTTTTAAATGAATTCTTTAAATGCAGTATTTGCTACCTCTTGTTAAAGTTCAGAACTATATTATAGCCAGTTTACATTATATCATGTAACCAGAGATATATCTATATATACATATAATTTTTATGCCTATTATATAGAATTTCTGACTTTAGAGTTGTCTTTCATTAGAATACCTGAATATACTAGTCTAAGGGCTTGAATGTGTACAAATTAATTGATTATTATTAAAAAAAATTATATAGGGCACTATAAAGCCATTGTTTTTTCTTTTTTAAACTCTGTGATGCTGTAGGTAGCTAGAGTAGGGTAGTGTTCCAAGATGTAGTACTGAGTTTATGTTTACTAAAAATGCTAGTTAATATTGTAGGCTGTAAGAATATTGAGAACAGTATTTGATATTATGTTTTTTGTTTTACAACTTGCAACACTATCTTATTTATTCTAGCTACTGTAGCTATACATCGTATTTTTATTATCTTAATATACAAAATGAATTTTCGTATTTTTTTTACTTACTATGCAATATTTATTTACCATGACACAAAATACAAGCAGAAAATTTCTTATTATATTTACGGATTCTTCACAGAGGTGGCTTCCGTTTATATTTTTTTTCTCTTGAGGCAATATTTGAAAAATTTGTTTATATTTCTGCTGTACTTGAATTGTGGTATTGAATAAGGTTTCTGTTTGCCCAATTCAATACCACATGTTATCATGCACTGTCCATTTATTGTCAGAGTTTACACTTTTTGAAGCTTATGTAATCTTGGTCCTTTTCCAAAGCACTAAGTATTTGGTGCTGTTTTACAACCATATTGATGGAGCAACCATTTGTTAATTGTGACTTCAAATAAAATATATATATATATATATTATCTTTATTGATCATGAGGAGTTAAATTTTTGAAAATGATTTTGTGCCTAGATTTTTTGCCATATAATCAATTGTACATTAGTACAAAATAATTGATCCCCTACATTCTGGATGTCTCATTGTTGTTGGTAATGCTGTTTTTTCTGTACTTCCGCATAATGAATATTCAAAAATTATGCACTTCAGGCTGTGTTTACTGAAAAATCAAGGCAATACATCAGCAATTGACATTCAGGAGCTAGTGGGATCTGGAGTAAGGTATATTGCATTTACTTGTGCTATTTTTGGAAAAGCGTAATGGATGAAGTTTGTAATAATGTTCCATGTTCAAAATAAAGGCTGTTGCATTCTACTCCCTTGTTTAAATTGTTCTTTTTTCTTGTGTCTTCATATTTTGACATTTTCTCATAAACTAATGTTTAAGCTAATCTTGAATTATATTCAAATGTGCATTTAAGAAATATATTTTTTGTAAGAACTTATTACAAAAAAAAAAAAAAAAATAGTTAGCCAATTTATCTCTACCTCTGGCAAAAGTCTTTTTTTTTCTTTTCTTGTCTGATTGATACCAATCAACTTTCATTCTTCAACATGCAGTTTTAAATTTTTGTGAAGGTTTTTGGGATTTTATTATTTTAAAAATAATAAATTTTGAAAAACTTTTTGTCACAGTAAACTTTTGTGAATTTTTTTTTTTAATTGTAATTGTAACATGGACTTTCGTTTATGCTAACTTAAGAAAAAACTATCCACAAAGTATAAGCAGGTATATTACCTTTAAAGTTACTTTTTTTCATTTTGAATAAGTTCAAATAAGAATTATGTTGTAATTTAAAAAGAGTATACTTATCGACTACCAATTGAAACAACATGAAAACTAACTTAAGGTAATGAGTTGCAGCATTCTACTATCCACAAAGTGCTTGTTATAAGTACAAGAGAAAAGTATATTACCTTTAAAGGACTCTATGTAAGTAATGTCACCGTTTTTTTCAACATATTTGACCCGTTTCCCTTTGTCACTAAGTGACTTTTTTTGTTTTACCATGCTCCTTTACTCAAAAATTTTTTTAACTTTAAATTATGATTAAAAAATGAAAAAAAAAAAATGAGTTTATAATTTTGTCCAGCGGTGCATTTTTATGTTTCTCATAAATTTCCAAAAACAAAAACTTTTAGCAACCACTGATGGCAACATATATTCATTCTATGGCGTTAAATTAACATTTCTGTTTCTTGTAATCCTGGAATTTTTACCTCTGAGTTTATACTTTTGTCCAGGTTTCACAAATTTTCCAATTTTATGAATTTTTTAATTTAATTGATAAGATGTACTAATTTTAGAACTGAAAATAATTTAAACTGAGTCATGTTGTAATTGAAACAAAAGAAAAAAAAATTGAGTTATAATTTTGTCCACCACTTTATGGGATATCCTACTTGTTATCCCCTCTCCTCAATGTCACAACAGGGCCCCCACGGGTCATTAAAAGTGCTTTATCTCAATGACCTGTTACAAAGGGCCCTTTAAAGTGCTATATTTTGTGCAAAAAGTCGTAATATTCTTGACATGGTGCTTTATTTTTTACTAGATGCATTGCCCGGTTTTGCACGGTCTACCACGAAAATAAAAGTTATGTTCAGTGACACCTGTTCAACAATCAGGCTTCAGCAACAACAACTACAACAAAAAAATTTTAAATTTCCCTACAAATCGCAAAAAAATAACCAAAAAAGAAAAAAAAAATTAAATCCCCCGATTACAGGAAGAGCTTCAAAACAAAAAGGAGAATTTTATTTGTTCACAGTTGAGAAAAAATGGTAACAGATCTTTCTCCTCAATGATTTTATTCACGCTAATTAAAACTGAGCTCGCTGCAGACGATACATTTCTGATTTAAAAATGTGTTTCCCTTACTTAAAAGTGTTTATATTTTTCCTGGTGATTTTACAGCCTTGGTTTGTAAAATCCGGAGGAAGTAAATCTTTTGAGTCTGAAATCAGGATAATTGGATATTTTATTTCAGACAGAAAGAGCCATTTAATACCATTTTTTGGGTCCTAAAATAAAAAGTCGAACCGTTCCATATTTTTTTGGCCTTTCGACCCCCCCCCCCCCCCCTACGTTCCTTCTGTAGTGTCCAAGTACCTCCCTGCCAAATTTTGTCGATCTGACGTAAAGTGTGGATTTGTATAGGGAACACACACTTGCATAATACACACACATATTTTCTTTATTTATATATATTTTATAAGTCCTTATATAAAAAGATCAAGTATTGTCTTTCCTTTTTTCTCAAATATTTCTCTTTAATTTCAAAGCCTATTGTTATGTTACTAAATTTAAAATTTCAATGAATTACTGAGTAAAACTGCCTTCCTTAGAATTAATGTTTTGATTCTTTTCCGCAAAATTAATATTAATTATATTAAAAAAAAATCTTTCCCTGCTTCAGTTTTCTTAGATTTTATTTTTATAACATCATATATTTTTAATTTCACAGGAAAACTACCTGTCTTTGTTAAAGTTTGGAGTTGATTGAACAGTAATCTCGGTAATTGACTTACCAGCTTTATGCATTAGCAAGGTTTCCAACTATTCCACATTTCACAGATTTTCTCTACAATAGCAGAAACTCTGTGAAGAAGTTAGTTTTTCTTGTTGAATCTCGCCAAAATTCGTTAAAAACGCATCTTCAAGCAATCGCTCAAAAAATAAGTATATTACAGGGATTTCCAGGAATCAGTCTTAAATCCCGGTAAAGGGATCAAGTAAAAAAAAATCCTATTTATCAAGAACCTTATGAAAACATTCTCAGTGCAGAAAAAAAAATAGGGTGCTTTATTTTGATTTCCATTTTGGAGTGGGAATTCTGCACAATTTCAAGACCCCCCCCCCCCCCCCCCCCAAAGTATCACATCATTTGTGGGGACAACCCCTAAGTGGATTCCTAAATTAGCTTAATTGTTTGAAAAATAATTAAGAAATAGAGACTTTTTTAAAATTTGTACCAAAATTGCAACATCGAAAATTGATCAAAAGTTGATATTTTAAAAAGTTAACCAAAGCTCTCTTTTTATTCAAAAAATCTGAATGACAAATATTTCATCGCTATGGGTGCCACTTTTGTTGGAGTGAAACTCAATCCTTGAAAAAAAAAAAAAAAAAAAATCAGTAGTGGATTTTTGTCCCACCTTTCATTTCCGAGGTGCACACTCTTAAAAGTCAATTGATCATTGCTTCGTTTGAACGTTTAAAAATCCATTGTTGTTTATTTCAGGCTTCCGAAGAATTCTTTATTATTCGCTATAACGTACTTTACAGATGCTTCTAAAGCACAGTAATTAGTGGAACTTTTACTATCGGTATCGTCGAAGCAGTTTCTGCAGAGAAAATACCCTTAATATTACATGAAACACACCGCCAGTTCAGTGCAGTCCTCGGCTGGAATTGACTGAGCTGGCGGTGTATTTCATGTATTTCTGCCTTAGCCCTGGCTATAGTGCGGTAACTTACCTTTAATATTATTCTTAATCCCTTATGTAGTAGTATTTCCACTTCCAATGTCCGCGAACGATAATGTTCAGATGCTTTGAATTAGGGTAAGTCCAACGTTGCCTTTGCTATATCTTAATTAATTTAGAAATTAATTGGCAGTATTGGCATATTTGAGCAGATTTTAAATTACCAATAAACATTAGGACGCATAATTATGTGAGCCGAGTATTGTGGTAACGCAGTAAAGTAGTTTTTCTTTTTTGCATTATATTATTCTGATTTTATTAATTAAATTAACTAAGAGCCAAAATGAATGATACAATGCAATGGAAATAAGCAATCCCGAACAAGAACGATAATGCATACAAACACACTTATACAGGATGTTCCCGAATGCCGCGAACAAACTTCTTTCTTTCTCTTGAGTGCTTATAGAAATACAAATACAAAAGTGACGACCAGCAACAGGTTCTGGGCCCAGTTAGACTGGTCCTAGTCAATTTACAATCCCCAGTGAAGATCAATGGCCTTCTTAAAACTATCTACTCCCTTGCTCAATACCGCCTCTTCCGGTAAGCTGTTCCAAGGTTCCACTACCCTGCTATAATAATAATTTTTCCTAATATCCATGTTAGCCTGAGATTTAAGTAGCTTAAAACAATGACCCCTTGTCCTGTTTTCAGTTCTAAACTTCAGCCCCGTAACATCTTTCATTTTAATAAATTTAAACAACTGAATCATGTCCCCTCGGTCTCTTCTTTGCTCAAGACTACATTTTTAGCCTTCTAAGCCTGGAATCATAGTCTAAATGAGAAAGTCGATTTATTAGCCTTGTAGCCCGCCTTTGAACCCTTTCCAATACATTAATATCTTTCTTAAGATAAGGAGACCAACACGGAACAGCATACTCCAAATGAGGTCTTACCAAACTTCTATATAAGGGCAGAAGAACTTCTTTAGATTTGTTTGAAATAGATCTATTGATAAACCCAAGCATCTTATTGGCTTTGTTACTAGCTATGCTGCACTGTTGGTTGAACTTTAAATTCTGACTTATTAAAACGCCCTGATCAGTAACTTTTTCTGCCTGACTAATGACTGAACCTTACAAATAATAACTTGTACACTTATTTCCACGTCCTAAATGTAGCACTTGACATTTCCCAACATTAACAGCCATACCCCATTTATCAGCCCACTCCGTAATATGATCTAGATCCTATTGTAGCTGATTTGCTTGTTCTTCATTTTCGATACTCCCCGTAACTTTGACATCATCAACAAAACAATTCATGTTCCCAGAAATATTTTTATAAATATCGTTTATAAAAACAATAAACAAAACAGGCCCTAACACTGATCCTTGAGGAACCCCGCTTAAAACCTCACTCCAATTAGAATAATTTCCCCTTACAACTACCCTTTGTTTCCTTCCGGTCAGCCAGTTTTTTACTCAAATGAAAGTTTTCCCAGTTATTGCACAGATTTATTTTGATGAGGACTACAATCTGAGTGTCTCGCCTCCCTTACTCATGATATATTTTATTCTATTTAGTACAGAATACATATAAACATCACAAAGAGGGGAGAGTACATCCGGAGCGAGGGTGGGAGTCGAACTCACCGCCTCAAGTGTGTGAAGCAACGTTTAGACCACTCGGCCACCCCCGCGTACAAACTTGGAAGGGACTATGTGTGAATGTCAGCATTGCATTTGCTGCCAAGTGTTCCAGTATAATTCTTCTTGTCATCGTATTCTCTACCTCTCCTTTTAGTTTGAACACGACATTTGGGCACATACTGTATACGGGCTCTAATGAAGTGAGGTCTATAGAGTAGCAAAAGAACTAGAAGGCTATTTACTGTTATTTGTTGGTGGTGTCCACATGAAAGTGGTTTTAAACTATCATTTGGTAAGCGAGAATGGTCCATCGTTCAGCAGAGTGCGACAACTTTTTTTTTGTGCGTAGCTGAATTTCGCTATGATGTGACGAGAGAGACGCCAAATGCAGATCTCCTACCCCTTTATTTGGCCATCACATTTCGCCTCATGTTGACAGCTGGTGTCAACTATTTTGGATTAACGGAAGACATGTCACCCCAGAGATCCACCATACCCATTTGGAGGAGCTACCGGGTTGATAAATCCCCGATGCAGCTAAAGGAACACGCACTCTTGTGTTCATGTTGCCTTTGTGATGTAACTAATCTTGTGGGGGTTGTAAGTCTTTCGACGAACTGAAGTTAAACGATTCCATTTTTTTTTAAAATTTTTTTAATAGGATTGAAGAAAATAGTTTGGTGTTGATCTTAACGATTTGGCGTTTAGCCAACCGAAGAATTTCTCCTCTTTGAACCCTAACATAAATAAGCTCGCCCTAAGACAGGCAGCTTTTTCACCATAGCCAGATTGTAAATTGATTTTAGGGGGAACAAACAGTAGGAGGAAGACTTTCCTCTCATCGCAATGCGTTAGTAGAGAGAAATGCATACAACATTCCATTTCTTCTTTGAATCCTATTTACTACTGAGCAGTTCGAAAGTGGGCATATCCCATTTTATTTTCAGCATCATGTTAGTTATGGTTGAATGGTTGTTATACAAAGTTGCTTTAAAGCCCTAGGAGTCATAAACATTGGCAGAACACCTTCCACGTCGTAACACAGCTGAATTATGCACCGTGTTCTCGTACATGTTTCGTAGAGTCTAGTGGCGCAGTTAGGGGGAGGTTTTGGAGTCACCCCCTCCCCCCCACCGCTATTTGTTTTGACAAATTTTCTCAATTCTAATAAGGTTTTTTTTTTTTTTTTTTTTTTGTATGTATAAGGGTAATTATGATGAAACAGAAAACCATCCAGAAGGTAATTTCTTTCTGCTCTACTGGCGGAGTTTCGTGGATTCGGAGGTGTTTTGCCGCAAAGCATCTTCGAGGACATAGCGCAGAATCCAGCTGTGTTACGTTACAAGGGGGGACCCAAAAATAACCGGATTTTGGCCCTAAAATATTTATATATTAGTTTATTCACAAAATTTCTTTAGTCTCTTTTAAAGTGTTCACCCTTAGGTGCGATACACTTGTTGATTCTTTTTTTCCACCGTTAGAAGCTCCCTTGGAACTCTTTAACTTTGACCATGTCCAGTGCTCGTTGCGAAGCAGTTTTTACACAGCCTCTACATCATCAAAACGTTTCACTTTCAGATTTTTTTTCATCCTCAGGAACAGAAAAAGATCACAGGGGGCTAGGTCTGGCGAATACGGGTGTCGAAGAACGACTGGCCACCCCCGAGAGGCCAATTAGCGGTTAATAGTGAAGGTTGTGTGTACGGGAGCGTTATCATTGTTGAAGGAACCATCCTTCTGATCGCCCTAGCGAGCTCCAACTCACTCTTGTTTCTTCTAAATTTTCGTCAATCGTAAAACGACGACTCTCGTTGATTTTTTGGCAGATTTTTTCAACGTTTTCATCATTTCGAGACGTTGAAGAGCGCTCAGAGCAAGCATGATCTTCAACATTCATACTACCGCGTTTAAAGCGCCCAAACCATTCAAAAACTTATGTGCGGCTTATAGCATCGGTCTTGAAAGCTTGTTGAAGAAAATCAACCCTACGATCAGACGGTATCAATTAAACTGACGCCACTTACACAGCTGGTTTGTGAAGGTCTCTACTTGAGCCATCTAGCTGTAGCTCTACTACATCTAGGATTGGCATCGCACCATTAGTCCGGTTTCTTTTGAGTCTCCCTTCGTATAGATGGCGTTTTACCCATGTTTGTGACTCTTAAGACTTAAAAGTATAACTGCATGTAACAAACATTCAACCATAACTAACATAATGTAGAAGATAGATGGGAGGGGGGGGGGGTGTACGCCCACTTTCGGACCACTCTGTACAAACGTGTTTTTCTTTTGGAGTGTGCTTTATATTTTCATGTGGAATATTTATTTTTTTTCGATTCACTTAGTTCAGGAACAGAAAAGCGATTCAATAAAAAGAGCGTAGGCTAATTTAGAACGTGTTAACTTTTTGAATGGAAGTAACTTCTGAGAAGTATATTCCAATTAATGAGGTAAAGAACTATATGGACCGTCAATGTGCATTTATGGAGCCAACTCTAAAAACATGCATGTTTTTTTCTCAAACCAGTTTTTCCTCACTTCTATTTTTAATCAAATCGGGGGGTGAGTACTACTACTACAAACATAACTACAAATTTTTTTGAAAATGCTAGTACAATTGGAAGAAAAATTTCATTAGGTTAAACCACAACACATTAGGGGCACAGGAGAGGTTTTTTTTTTTTTTTTTTGAAGTATAATTTTTTTTTTATCGTTTTTATTTTCAATTGACGATGTAATCATCCTCGTCTTTTTGCCATCTAGTATGCACATTTTCAATCCCGGATGTATAAAATTAGTTTTTAGAGCAAAATGGCTGAAAATGGCACCTTGGATAGAAGTCAAATTTTCACGTTTTTGTCTGATAGAAAGTGTTTTAGCGATAGGACGAAATAGAAATGAGATGATGAATTTGTGGGAAGAATATTTCCACTATTATATCAGCAGAAAAAGATTGATCCTGAAACATGATAATGCAAGACCACACTGCTGAAGGCGAACTTTTAAAAACTTAATAAGCTGTTGTGGACTGCTTCACCCATCATATTAACCTGACATTTCGCCATCTGATTTCCCTTTATTGTGATCTACATGTGACAAAAAAAAGAAAAAAAAATTTGAAAATTTGTCCCATATCCAAAGTGAAATCTCCAGATACTTTGCTCAAAAATCGATTCCTTTCCATCTATCCGGGATTGAAAAATTGTGCACTACACGACAAAAGGTTGTTGATATGTTGATAAAGACAGTAATTTCATCCTTGATAAAAAAAATAAGAACTTTTAAAATTTTATTTGTTTGAAAAAAAAAAAAAAAAAAAAAACAACGACTTTACTGGTATTTTCCAGCACCCCTAATAGAGCAAGTTAGTAACTGTTGTAGACAATTCTATGGTGCTACTTAGAATTTTTAAAATTAGATACATTGAGCATCATAAAAGAAAAAATATCCTTTCTGTTACTAGGGAAGTTCACGTAATTACTCATTCTTGTTCAACGTATTAGGATTGTGAGATTAGAGCAACAGCTAAACAGGTGCATATATCTAGTTTTAGAGCTGCAATTCTTCACATTATCCAAAAATCGCGGATAAATAGAAGTTTGAGTTTTCCTCGAAACAGCTGTGTTTTAGTTACCTATTAGTTGTGTTTGGTTCGCCCTACAGAATGCAATTGTATAATCTTTCATCCATCGGAGTTGATCGTTTTAGCGTCAAGCAATATGCTCTTTATAATAGCTGATATCCAAAAAAGTTAATCTGATGATTGTGAATAACATTAAGTCCCCACTTAACTTTCAATACATAAATTACACCGCCAAGCTCAGTCATTCCATCCGAGGACTGCAGTTTCTTTCTTTTTATCACTCATCATCCCAGAATAAGAAGTAACTGAGCTGGAGGCGAAAAACCTCTTAAGGGAGCCAAGAGAGCAAAATAAACTGGTAGCTAGTGTAGAATTAGCATACCGGACGAGTGACACGCAGACGAGAGCTACTGTTACTTCCTATTCCGGGCTGATGAGTGCTAAAGTGCACGAAACTGCAGTCCTCGGATGGAATGACTAAGCTGGCGGTGTATTTTATGTATTTCTGTCTTAGGGCCCTGGCTTAGGGCGATAACTTACGGTAAAATAACCTTCAATGTTTAAATTTATATTAATCAAGGGCAGGGGGTACACTTGGCCTTGATGAAGGTATCCCAATATCTTGCCTAGGTACCCGATTAAGATATTGGGAGTTCCTAGGCCAAACACGTTTTCGGAGCCTTCTGTTGTTAGAACTCATGGTAAGGTTCACTGGTTTCATATATAGTGGACTGTATTTTTAAAAAGGTAAACTGATAAAACGTAGGTAGAACATTTTTTATTAAGTGACTAAAACATACTGTATAAACAAATCTCGGTGTACCTGCACCGGAGTCTTCAGGTAACGACTGCCAAAGCAGAATGTGCGAGCCTTTTAACAACTACGATGGCGCCACATGCGCATTACTTCTAGAGTTGAGATGTAACAACTCATAAACACAAAAATGCACGGGGGATCATCAGTGACAACTTCAGGGTGCGGCGGAGCTCAACCACTGACTCAAAATATTTGTTGAGGTGCTGAGCAATCAACAACTTATTTTCGCAAAGGAAAAAGGGAAATAATTAAAGGAGAAAAAATCTTAGTTTTCTTTCTTTTTCTTAAATAATACGTTAGAACTTAAACAATTGGGCCGTGGTAGCCCGATCGGTAGAGTGTCGGATTCGGGGCCGGAGGGTCCTGAGTTCGAACCTCGATAGTCGAAGATCCACCGTCGTCATTAAAGGGGACTGGGCGACGTTAAATATGCTCGTGGTCTCAATGTCCTCCAAGTGAAACGATACCTCTCCAGGTAGCTATCAGCTCCTGGACTAGTTCTAAATTCTCATTAACTGTTCGATACGATGATGGTGCTGCCATCTATCGGTATAAAAAATAATGGAGGCAAGGCACTTAGTATGCAGTCCTCGACATAAATACAGTTGTAGTCAGTTGTGACTCGGAATCGGAACTTAAAACATTTTAGTCAATTCGTGGCCCAAATAGGCCACCGTCTAGTTGACCGATTTGGTACTCAGATCCTGGGTTAAGGATTTGGTTCCATGTGGTCTCGTGATTAGGATAGCTAGATATCCTCCCCTACCCCCTTCGATCATCGACGTGGGTAATGGTATGAACTCACTACGTCTTCCGCACTGTAAAGTATTCCTAAGACGGCATGCTAAAAGGTTGTTGCTGTCGGAGAAAAGGAGTAGGGGTAGTTGAGTTTTGTGGAATAAAATGTTAAAAAAAAGAAAGAAAGGAGAAAAAATTCTGTGAAAAAAAAATGGTTCGTTGGGAAAGAACGAGCGGCATCATTCCTCCGAACGTCATGTAGACATTAGCATGTAGAAGTAACGATTGATTCTCATATAACGTTTCATTCTGACATAAAAATACTATTTGAAATATTATTTACTACCACAGTCAGAATAGAAGCGTTCATGATTAGGTAACCGCGGGGATCAAACCAATTCCTGACTCGGGGCCGGAGGGTCTCGGGTTCGATCCTCGCTGGTCGAAGACCCACCGTCGTCATTAAAGGGGACTGGGCGACGTTAAATATGCTCGTGGTCTCAATGTCCTCCAAGTGAAACGATACCTCTGGGGGTGCTAGCACCAGGTAGCTATTAGCTCTTGGACTAGTTCTAAATTCTCATTAACTGTTCGATCCGGTGATGGTGCTGCCATCTATCGGTATATAAAATAATGGAGGCAAGGCACTTAGTATGCAGTCCTCGACATAAATGCAGTTGAAGTCAGATGTGACTCTGAATAGGAATAGGAAACCAATTCCTAGTCCTATTCCTATTCAGAGTCACAACTGACTACAACTGTATTTATGTCGAGGACTGCATACTAAGTGCCTTGCCTCCATTATTTTATATACCGATAGATGGCAGCACCATCACCGGATCGAACAGTTAATGAGAATTTAGAACTAGTCCAGGAGCTAATAGCTACCTAGTGCTAGCACCCCCAGAGGTATCGTTTCACTTGGAGGACATTGAGACCACAAGCATATTTAACGTCGCCCAGTCCCCTTTAATGACGACGGTGGGTCTTCGACCATCGAGGTTCGAACTCAGGACCCTCCGGCCCCGAATCCGACACTCTATGGGATCAAACCAGTTGCCGGGAGCCTCAGTGGCCGAGTGGTCTAAGCGATTGCTTCCCACATTTGAGGCGGTGGGTTCGACTCCCATCCTCATTCCGGATGTACTTTTCCTTATTTGTGCTGTAAATTCTTTCATGTGCTCTTTGTATGTACTCTGTACTATATGGAATAAAATATATCATTGTAAGGGAGGCGTTAATGCTTACATTGTAGCCTTCATCAAAAGTAAACCTGTGCAATAAGCACCTAGAAGAAGAGGAAGAGAAAAGCTGCTGTCCCCGTAAACCCCGTTGTATGTAAATAAGAATATTGTAGAAAAAGGAGCCTCGGTGGCCGTGTGGTTTCGCCAACTGCTTTGTAAGCAGACAGGTGCGGGTTCGAGTGCCGCCTGTAGCCCTGGGTGTTCCTTCATTCCTATGTAATGTACATGGGCCGTGGTAGCCAGATCGGTAGAGTGTCGGATTTGGGGCCGGAGGGTCCTGAGTTCGAACCTCGATGGTCAAAGATCCACCGTCGTCATTAAAGGGGACTGGGCGACGTTAAATATGCTCGTGGTCTCAATGTCCTCCAAGTGAAACGATACCTCTGGGGCCCTAGCACCAGGTAGCTATTAGCTCATGGTCTAGTTCTAAATTCTCATTCACTGTTCGATCCGGTGATGGTGCTGCCATCTATCGGTATAAAAAATAATGGAGGCAAGGCACTTAGTATGCAGTCCTCGACATAAATACAGTTGTAGTCAGTTGTGACTCGGAATCGAAATCGAAATGTAATGTACATCCTTCATGTGTATTGTCCTGGAAATAAAATATGGAAAAAGGTTGTAGATTATGATTATTAGAGGTAAAAGCTTCTCCGCTGGGAATAGCTATATACCCCAATGTGTGTTATCATAAATCAAATCAAATTTCAGAAAAAACGGCAAAGTTTCAACCAACATTTCTTTTTATTAAGAAGTTATTTCAAAAAATAATTTTTTTGAAAAGATAATAAATTATTTTATAGCATCAAAATTGTACTTCTTATAGTAAAGTTTTTTAACAAACGAGAGGGACGCGTTTAATTTCAATTTTTGAACAATTTGAATTGAAGCTTCGAAAGTTGTCTAAGTCAGAGTCAAAATTTGCATTTAGCAGAGACAAGCATATTGTATAGTAACAGGATTGGACACACAAATGTACAATGAAAACGCTGTGTCCTATAGTATTTCTCCGGATTAGAAGATTGATATTGTGCTAATTCATTTCTCCTTGGGAAGAAATGGGAAGGGTTTTATATTAGCATGAAGTAAATAATCGTTATTGGCAAAGCAAACCGGCATTCTTCACCCCTGTATTTATCAGTGGATTCACTCAATCCTTCGTCAGAATCCAAGTTATCAGAGGCAAACTACACTGTCGTCAAACGCTCAACTACGACTTCGCTGTTGTGCATTGAGCATTTTTGCACTGATGAAAGGGCACCATCGTAATTTTGAAATAGACCATACTTTTAAAGGACGGTCTTGGTAATATGCAATCAGGAGCACCCCTACGGAAGGTCACGTGATCTTCCAAAATTTTCCTCATTCGGCAACTTTTGTCTGACAATTCAGCAAAATTATCATAATTTGGCAAAAATTGGAGTTCTATTTGGTAAAATTATCATCAAACGGAAAAATTTGGTGTTGCATCCGGCAAATCGAGAATTTCCGCTCTCCCAAAAGTTTGAGTTTCGGGAGCCCATATGCTTTATTGTGCTGTAAATTATTATTATTATTAAATATTTGTGTCTTATTGGAAATTACAGTTCACTGACTTTGGAAAAATCTTATCAACCTTGTGTGGGTGAATTACTCAACCTATTAGCTAGTGTAGCACACATGACTTTGAATAAAACATGAATTACAGAAACAATTTTTATTTATTTGAAAACGAAAATAGCTATACATGAAGAAACAATGTTTAAATAATATAATAGTGACTTTTTACTGGTGACATAATTCATAAAATAAATTATTAAAGTTACTAAGAAGGAAAATTACAATAACAACTATAAAGTGACACATTGCATTTATTGCACTGAAGCATATCAACAAAAATATCTTTATAAAGTTGAAGGATGGAAAACTGACATTTGCATTTTTTACAAGCAACGAAATACAGGTATGCTTATAACAAAATGTAATAAAAACGGCTTTTAAGTGGTTAGATCGTTTTAGTGAATCTGGCTTAAAATATTTATCATCTAACTCTTTAAGTTTTATGAACTGTCCAAAACCTGAAAATTCATGACTTATTTCACATAAAATCTTATCACATTTCGCAAAGCCACTGAAAGCATTTTTGGTCACAAAATCTTAGGCATACTTAATACTTCAATACTGTTTTGAACTTTTGTCAAGATAAAATTCATCCACTTACATGTTCAACATCATGACTGAAGAAAAAAAAGGTAGTAACAGGCTTTGAACAAATTCTGTACAGCTTTGTTTTCTAAAAGTAAAAATATGGCATACAAATCCATAAGTTACACAGAATACTGTTAAATCATAGCTCACACAGCATAATCAATTCCCAGATTGTTGATTTGAACAAGAGCTCTCGAATAAATGCAATTATTCATTCTCAGTTTTTTTTTTTTTGCCAAAGTGTGTCTTCGACAGCTTGAGCCATGACCTTCACAAGTTTTACTTCTTTTTGGGACAATAGGGAAGGGTAATCGCCACTGAGTTGAGTTGGATTACTCTCGTAGTAATTTTGCCAAAGCATTCCAACTGAAATCCGAGGCCAATAACACGGCTTTTTTTTTCGCTGAACTCCCTAAAAAGAAGAGAATATTCTGAAGAAAACATTATTGTTGACTCTGATAAGGTCATGGCTCAACTAATAGCAGCCGCACTGTATTGAAATAAGGAGATCAAGTGCAGGATCCAAAAAAAATGCTATCTGTTTATGAAACAGGTATCAACTTGAGTTCTTCGTTCCCCAAAATGATGATAGATTGCAAAATCTCGCACCGAGTTTCAGTACTTTTTACCAAATTGAAAATACAATCGAATTCCTCGTCTTACTTTGCGCTTAATTCGTCTGTTTGAAGATGTGCAAAAGCGCGGAGGATTTTCCGATACTTGTCAATACGTTCGAAAATATTATGATATAGGTTTCTATATAACAAATAAAGAAAAGAAAATGCCAACATGTAAAACAAGGTGTGTCTATTTTTCCCCTTACTGAGATTTCTGCATTACTAGTGTAATACGTTACCATGTAAAGTTGCAGTCATTTCAATTACTGTGTGTATTCATTGAGCGCATTCTTACACTGAATCGTGAAAACAAAACGTAGTAAAATGATCAGTTAACTTTTTCCAAGCGGGAGGGCGAAAGTTACGCATCATACTGACATACTGGCAGACTCCTCATTTCAATTTTTTTCGATTCTCCTCATGGTAGTTCATTTTTCTGGTGTATGACTCATCAAGGGGGTCGTTCAATGGATCCATTTGTGGTGCTAAGATTGAAGGAGACACTCAATGTCAACTTAAGAATTATGTCGTGCTGCAACAAGACCACTTCAATTAAAATCTATATTTTTTAAAAATGGCACAAAACAAGACGTGACCCATGAAGAAATATAATAATAATTTATTTTACACTGAAGGTGAGCATGAGCAACGAAGCTCATCAACAACATCTAATAAACTACTAAAGCCCGTTTGTCGTTTATTACGTCAGTAACTCCATTCCACCTTAAAGAAGCGTAAACGCCAACATTTATCTTTTGGTTCACATTTCGCGTACACAATGTGCGTCATTCGAAGTCCGCGAAGATTTATACTTTTTTGGCATTTTCTCAACAAAAGTTAATATATCTATCTACGGAACATTGCGGTTGAAATTTTATGCCATATTTATTTCGAAAACGAAGCTTTTATGCAAAATTAAGAATTTTTAAGAGTTCAAGCTTTCATGGAACAAGAAAAAAAATATGTATATATATATATATATTGATGAACTCTATATTTGCTGCACTAACAAGTGCTACCTTTAAACAAAACATTGGTTCACATAAAATATTTCCTATACTTTAAGACAATTATAACTTTTCTTTGTACAGTATAATGTGCATCCTACAACTTGCAGTGACTTAGAGGTTACGCCATATGAAACTATTTATTTTATGTGTGATGAACAGTAAAGGATTTCGCGATTTATTCTGCAATGATAAATAATTAAAAAAAAAGAAGAAAACACACACACACAAAAAAGTATCGAGTTGACTCTTTCACTTTAAGTAATACTATCGCAATTTTAAGTATGTCACAGAACATAAACAAACACAGGTAAATTAACACAGTATTTTAGATGAAGTGCATAACATCATGTATTCACAATCATTTAAAAATTTGTTATATTTATCACAAACAGTAACAGAAAATAAATTCGGATTCAACGTATGTCACATAAAAAACGAGTAGCTTTCCGTTGCGATATCAAACTGTCAAGAAATGTCAAAATGAAAACTTTCAATGTAAAACTTTTAAAGCTGCAGTTAGTTGTTATAAATAAATTTGAAATCAAAAGTTTATAACCTGGCATTTATTGAAGCAGCTGCATTTAGATGACTGACATTTAATATTTCTACAGGTATATTTAGCATCGTACTGACGTCATACAAAGTTCGAAACTGTAACAATATGGTCCAGAGAGTTCGTCTCGTGGAATGAAAGAAGAGATCCTAATTTCCTACAATATAATGGACCAAACTGAGATTATATGCACTCGTCTCATCGATTCCTCTAGGCCAAATCATCCAGTTCATTCTTCTCTATTATAGAATAGAGCAGCTAGCTGAGCAGCAGTTACTTGATCGATCCTTAGATTTTTGCCGCTGATCTGAAATACAAAAGACGAAATCATTAAAATTAGTTTTAAGGTACCATAGTAATAATCAGTGGCGTAGCGAGAAAAAATCCTTGGGGGAGGGGGGGTTAATTTTTTTTGAAGTTTAAAGTAAAGCCATGCCCTCAAGTTTATATATATATATATATATATATATATATATATATATATATATATATATATATATATATATATATATATATATATATACTACACGCACACACACATATATATATATATATATATATATATATATATATATATATACATATATAACAGGAAGACATAAGCTTTTTACCTTCATAAAAGCTATTATATTAAATAAAAAATTTTAGCTCATAAACAGAACCCTTCAGGTTCGACTGAAAAATAATTTTTTGGGGCTCATTGGGGGGGGGGGTCTGACCCCCCCCTATCCCCCCATGGCTATGCCACTGGTAATAATAAAATGTGACACATTAAAAATTCTAAAATGGACCCATTAAGAAAGGGGATTTAAATGAGGGATGTAATAATTTTTGGGTACATTCGTTATGAAAAAATATTGCTGCCTATATGGCTCTGATGAGTTTCCTCCCAATGGGCAGAAGCTAAAACGATTCCATTTGCTAAATAAGGGTAAGGCAAAGCCGAGTTTCGTTGAATATCACTCTTATTGGCGTTGTGCTAATCTAAGGATGTCTCCTCTTTCAACCCAAACATAAACGAGATCGTTCAAAGCCGTAGTTCTTCTTACCAGAGCCACAATATACCTTGAAAAATCCAACGTTGTTTCGACTAAACTGCAATGAACCTTTCAGACACATGTTTTTGTCTATCCTAAGTAACCTTGTCAAAGAAAATTTTTTATCAATTAGGTTCAGATGAACATCTCTTCTTTAGATTCATACATCGTTGAATTGGTAAAGATATTCAGCGGGTGCAAAGGTTTTAAATTTATTTGCGCAAATGTTCTGAAGAAGATGGCATAATGGAACTTTTTCTCTAAAAGCATGAATGCTAATGCTATAAATCAAGCAACGCATGAGTTTAAACAAAAATAAAAAAGAAATAGGCATACAAGTGGACCTCAAAAGGAAAAGGCGATAAATAACATTTTGAGTCAACTGCTCCAAGAACGGTGGCGGAATAAGCAACTTTTCTTGTTAAGTCCGAGTATTTTGCCTCAAGAAGTTATACAAAGAGACAAACCCTTAGTCTGTAATTGATAGACTAAGAGTGGATCGAAAAAAAAAATGATTTGAATGCATTCAGTCATTCAGTGACCTACTGGAAAAATTTTGCACTTTGAACTCTCGCAGATGGTTTTTTCCTCAAAAATTAGGAACCGAACAGTAGCGCAACCAGAGAAAAAGGGGAGAGAGGAGGGGGGGGGGGGGGGTAGAGGTCCGTGCCGATCCCAGAATGCTGAGTTGCATTTTTCCCCCTCAAAAGTATACTTTCTTATTAAGAAGAAGAAAAGAACGCCTCTTGGAGAGAAAAAAAAAGTTATTTTAATAAGAAAAAAAATATGTTAGGAAAAGAACTAAATTTTTTTAAAAATAAATCTTATTAACAGTAGCAGATTACTGGTGAACTAATAAACGTTCCGCCTCCCTTCTACTTCTTCAATTCCTCTCTTTTCCATCCCCCCTTTTCTAGTCAGTCCGAGAATAAGAAAGTTGGGACCCCAAAGGACCCCCCTCCCCCACATCTGGTCCGAAATGAAAAAGTTTAAAAAAATGTGAATTTGCCTAGCGTCCAAAAGGCAGTTCAAGTGGGATAGAATTAGAATTTTAATTCAATCTTCCTCGGGTTTTCTAGCATTTAATAAATTTTTACATTGCGAGTTTTATTTATTTATTTATTTTTTTGTCGCATATAACTTTTATCAGTTTTCTAAGAAAAATTTCACCGATTTTGGCTAGAGTGAATGTTTAGTCTCAGGATAGCTAAATTATTCTAAAATGACACTTATTGTGGAAATTTTTTATTCAAACAAAGTCAACAGTTGAACAGTTTAAATCGAAGAAACAGAGTAGAAGTATATTATTTTAGTTTTTACCGAGTGGTAATTCTAGAAATTGCGTCTTTTATCACAATGACGATATGCACACACCCGCAAGTGAATTTCTGGGCACGCCACTATATGTACAGGCGAGCCCGCTTAACAATAGGCAATTTGCCAGGAAAAATTATTCTAATGAGCGGGATATTCCATTATCCGGGATAAAAATAACACACATCAACGGTGTAGTACATGGGAATTTTATTACATTAAGCGGGATATTCTATTATCCAATATTCCATTAAGCGGGCTCGACTGTATGTATATATATATATATATATATATATATATATTCATGAATAAACAATCTAAATAAAATTGAAGATGCAAAACACAAGAACATAAAAATGAAAAAGGTGAACCAGGGACCAGCACTTTCTCAAGGGGAGGATCGGTCCCTAAGTTCACAAGGCCCTTTTGCTAAACAGAATGTCTTTGAATTTATATTTAAAATATGTGTCTCATGTTGTATATATATATATATATATATATATATAATGTACAATATTCATAAAATTTTGTACAATATTCATAATTTCCTCCAGAAAAAACTTTAGGTTGCATTTTTCAAATTACGAGATACATCATCTTTTGCATATTGCATGTTACATCTTGAACGGATTATAAATATACCAACTGCATTCTAGCTACAACCCGCAGAAAGCTCAAAAAACATGCCTTTGAAGACCACATACTCGTCGACGGTAATTACTAGCATTAGGGGGACCCCTGGAAACAAGGCCGTTGTACGAGGTTCAGCAGCAGCATCCGTTCGTAATGAATATTGAAAGGTTGGAGCGACAAAGCAGAGGAGGAGGACAGAGAATCATCAATCACAGTAGTCTATAACAAAGCAGCGGATATTCCTGGAAACCACTTCGCTCCGTAATGAACACTCCTTTATGCAGTGTCAGAAAATATCGCATTAAACGCCTGCTGTGAGGGCACCTAATACTGATATGTGTGCTCAGCGTCGTTTCGGAAGATAGGGAAAATATTATGAAAAACAAAATTACGCGATTAGCTACTAAAAATGAAGAGATATTGATGTTCAAAAAGTAGTGTATAAGGGAAATAATCTTTGTTGTAGTTGTACTTGATGGTATCTTAGATGACAATGAATATGTGACTTGTAATTTTGAAAATAACAAATTTTTAACTGTCATGGAATCCCCGAAAATTTACACATTGCCAGACGAGATTAGCTTCTAAAAGTCTAAAAGTGCGAGATATTGATAGTCAAAAAGCAACATACAAGGGAAATATTTTTTTTTCAAAATATTTGTGCTTGATGGTATCTTAGGTAACGGTGACCAAACTTAGTGGCGCAACAGCCCATTGGGGACAATGCTGTGCCCGACTCAAATCTGCTGACCAAGGGTTGTGGAGTGCAAGTCAGTCGACCGCGGATTAGTTCCCAAACACGCTTGGTATTCAATCAATCTACCCATGCCCATGCATCCGCGCCCAATTCGGGAATCGAACCTACGTCTGCGGCGTGGAAACCACGAAGTGCTACCTCTGAACCACTGGGTTTCACTACAAAAAAAAAAAAAAAAAAAAAGAATTTTGTCATCTGGAATTCAAATTAGGTTTTTCGCAATCACGAGTGTGTGTGTATATAGGCCTGTGTGTTTGTGTGTGTGTGTGTGTGGGGGGGGGTATGTGTGTTTGTATGTAGGGGTATGTGTGTGTAGGCATGTGTGTTTGTGTCTGTGAGCAGGCATGAATGTGTGGGTAGTTGTGTGTATGTGTAGGTGTCTGTATGTATGCGTGTGTGTATGTGTGCGTGTGTGTATGTATTTGTGTATGTGTGTGTATGTGTTTGTGTCTGTTTGTGTATGTGTGTGTAGGTGTATGTGTGTGTCTGTGTGCGTGTGCGTGTGTGTGTGTTTGTGTGTAGTTGTGTATGCATGCGTGTAAAGGTAGGATATTGACGCAACCTGGAGACGGTTTTCGCTAGAGGAGCAGCATCGTGAGGACCCGGTCGACGGTGATGCTGCAGAGGGTGCATGGCGGGAAAATAAAATCAGCGTAACATCAAAAACAGTCAAATGAGAACAATAAGCAATCGTGATTGCTCAAAAAAAAAAAAAAAAAACCCCTACAATGATTGCCTACAGAAACATCTCTTACCATTTCTACAAAATCAAAAAGGTTCTACACGCTTCTGATCGGCTTGAGCAACTTCCGATTACTCAAAAATGGGCAAGTAGTTGGTTTTCTTCCCAAAAAGCTGAATTAGTTGATAAGAAATCTTATTCTCATAATACTCCTCAGCTACGCCTACTGAATGTATGTAGGGATCTTGATAAACAGATACTACTCAGTAAAGATGGGACACGTGTTGAAAATTTCACAATTTTAAAGAAATTACGGTTGAAATGGGAACAAAATAAATTAAAATCTAACGGCAAAAATTTGATAAACCACTATCGGGCCATTCCATGGAAAACGGTAATTTTGTCTCGCACGTGACGCTTCATACATTTCAATAGATATAATAATTTAAAAGGGTAATGAGCAAAATTTTGTTGCTTAGAAAGTCACCAACGTATGGGTAAAATGTTTCGTCATTTCATTTTCAAAATTATTTTCTTTTTTATGAAATATAGAAACCATCACGTGCGGAGCAAAATGACCGATTTCAGGTGAATATCCAGATACATAATTTTTCTTAACGGTTTTAAATTATTATTTCTCAACAAATGAGATATGTGTCCTTTACGTTGGAACCTTAGCTTTCAAAACCTACAATTGCTATATTAATAGAGCAAAGTAGAGTAATAAATTAAGTAATGCATACAGCAAACTATAGAGGTTAACTTTGGATGACCCGCACGTGACGCATGTAAATGAATTAAATTTTGCGTTACAAAGTTATTTAATAAAAGTTATACTGTCTCAGGAGAATTTTTATATCAAATGTAAATTTTAAAAAATGTGCTTTCCCCCTTTTTGTTAAAATATTAAGATCTATAACAAAATGTTTTTCAAATTATCGAGTCAAATTGTCCCCGCACGTGACGGTGGAATGGCCCAATCAAGAAAAAAGGGCGAATATTTTCTCGATGGTATTTAATAAAATCATAATGTTTTTTTCTCTTATAAAACAAGTGTAAATCTTAATTGTGCGCAAAGAAATTGTCTTACTATCGTCCAATCTTCTGTGTTATTCACAAAAAAATATTCCAACCATTCAAAATATGAGCAAAACTTTCTGAAGACATCGATAGCAATTAATGTATAATAGTTGTATAAATGAAAAAATATTGAAATACGTGAAGCAACATTAGGAACAATTGGAGTGAAAGCAATTTTTACATATTTTTACAAACTTGTACAATATAAATCCCATTTTCCAACTTTAAAAGACTATTGGAAACGGTAAAATCATATTTAACGATTCTATTTTATGCTTCCCTGTGTTTTCACTAAAGCCGCATTGTTAAATGCATTATCAAGTTGTCAACGCTCTCTCATAGTTTTGAGTCATATCATTACTATAAATGATTGATGAGAGTCAAAAGAGAATCGCAACCCATGGCCACTTAAGTTATTGAAGACATATCTATTCAAGTATTCAAATTTTAAAGACGCTCATTACTAGAAAGGGCAACTGAAGCAGCATTGAAATGGCGTAGTGAGTTATCGATTATTGGCCATCGCAGAATTAAAGGACTATGATTGGACAGGAGTGGAAGAAATAGGTCGAATGACTGTCAGAACATAAGGTTAGTCTCATCTTTATTCTTATTTCAGAATAGAAGAATTTTCTTCTTTACGGCTGGCAGTTCTATGCACTAAACGGGCGAGTTTATGATGCAGTTCTTTTTTCGTTTTGGAAAACGATTTTTCTCTTTTTTGGATCTTCAAAAGAAGAAGGAGAAAAAAAGTGTCGTTAAGATTTCTAGATTTGATTAAATGCCAAAGGGTTAGTTTCACTTGCGGTTATAGTTACTGAGAAAAGTAGAGAGTGTAAGTAAATGTAGAGCGTAGAGTAGAACGAACTTTTTTCTGTCTTGTAATAGGTACATCCATCAAACTTTGCTCAGAAAAAGAAAGAAAATACAACGAAGTTCGTCCTTCTTATAAAATGTGAAGTTTAATATAACTTCCATTCTTCATTTTATCTGACAAGTGGAAAAGTTATGAAAGTGTATTGCCAAAAAAATACTAAAAATTGTCTTCTTCTTGAGTAGATTTCAAAAGCTTGCAGAAAAATCTTAAGATCGTATTAGTGCCAAACATGGCTCAATCAGGCCGTTATAGGGCCCTGGGCCAAGAGTTCATCTAGGCCGTCCCTTCTCTAGCCCTCCTTACATAACATACAACCATTTTCATAATACATCATTTAAACAGACACTTAAATTAATGCTCATTTTTGTTTCTTCAATATGCAATTTATTTAAGTTCCCATCTCTAATATCAAGCAGAAATAAATGTATACAGTAGCATTCTCTTCAAATGTTAAAGTTGAAAATTGTAAATGTTAGTGGTATGAATATATCTAATTTTTTTTTTCTTATTTAACTGTTAGTACTCTGTTTGTATAAGCTGAAATGCAATTGACTATAAATAACAAAACTTATATCAAAGTATAAAAAAATGCTATGAAATTTTACTGAATGTTTAATTTAAACCACAAGCAATAAGTTAAATAAAAGGAAAAAGTACACATTTTAACAGTTTTGTTTTAGAAATGCTAAATTGAAAACTTAAAAAATGCAATTTCAAAATTACGCATGAAACGAAATGGGAGCTCTAAACCTTAAAAGTTCCTCGACCTACCCAGCTACTTTGGATTTCTGAATTCTCTTTAACTCACCCAAAGTTCTTGGCTGCTAAAACAGAGAACTTAGGATGAAATTCAACGTACCCCAGCTTATGTGTTGCAGTGGTCAGTGAGAAATCTCTGCTGCTGATGATTTCAAGAAAGCATTCGTAGAGTAGGACGACATTTGAAAGACGTATTTCTTTTTTAAAATGAATAACATTGATTTCATTTGTGTCTCTTAAATAACAAATTTAAAGGCTTGCATTTCTATGAATAAAATATTTTTCTTCCACCACTCCTAGTTTATTGGATTGCTAAAACAGTTTTCGTTTTTTTCTTCAGAAATAGCTATGCATGATAAAATAAATACCTGTTTTAATATCATAAATAATATGAAGTAATCTTGACTGTTATACTGCCGTGGGCAGGCAAAGGGCAGTAACTGAAAAATTTTTCATTTTTAATTTTTTCACATTTTTTGTCATCTATTGTACGTTAGCTTTATTGTATAAACTTGCTTATTTGGTTTATGCTGGAAAAAAAAAAAAAAAAAAAAAAAAAAAAAAAAAAAAAAAACGTTTACTTCCAACATTTTCCTATCGTTAGTATTGAATTCAAGACGCATGACAGTGCGACAATGACGCATCTGCAAGGTTGAATCCAACATTGCAGATACTGCCGCTTACCTGCTCACTCACGGCAGTATAGAAGTAAATACATACCTTGTGAATTAGGCTCGGGTAGATTTTCTCTCGGGACTAAATGCATTACCGTTGTTCTACCTAGCGGCAATTGTAAAGCTGGAAAGAAAAAGAAAAAAATCACTTTTATTATGAATCACGTATATTTAATGTCTCCAACTTAGATGCACAAAAAAGTAATATACATACAGCTTAGTGCAAGCATCTATATCTGCAAACTGAACACGCCAACGGCATTTGTGCACGAGGAAAGTTCTTTGAGACATAGGCAACGAAAGTTTTGAGTTTATGGGATTAAAAATAATTGAGGGGCTGACATGGGGATGACAGTAAGTCACAAAAAGTAAATTTTGCATGTCAAGTAAAAACAGGTCTTACAACGTAGGAGACTACATGCAAGTCCTATCTTTTCTCATTCGTAAGAACTAAGCCATTTTGCCGATTGGTTTATTGTTTGTTCCACACCATTATCTTGAGTGTTTACTGTTTTTCCGTAAAAATCCCATTATAAAAATTCAAAATTTGTGAATTACTGTGTTTCCCATGTCAGCCCCTCAGTAATTGGAATCAGTCGGAATCAATGAAGCAGATGTTAAGGTGACACCTTGTAAAGGAGGCATATATAGCACGTCTTGCATATGATAAACCTGATTGAAACCATCATTTAAGTTTTCCGGAAATATTTGAGTTCGTGTGGCAGCACCATTGAGTTCTAACACTGAGCTCTTAGCCACTAATATAGGGCTACTAAGAAACATTCAGTATACTAGGGTACATGGAGCTAAACTTATGGTTACTTATATGTGTGTCTGTCCTCTCTGCCTTCCCCCCAAAACGTGTGAGGGAATTCTCCAATTCAAACTTTTTTATTTGTTGTTCAGTTACTGTATTCACTTTTTATGCATACACATAGGGGCTCTGCCCCCTGCTTGCTTCGCTCGTCAACTCCTGTTCTGCGGAGGACTTTCTGGGGATGAGGGTGTCCTCAGGACTGGATGTCCGGTACCTTAAGGTTGAGAGGGGTAACACAGGGCGGAATGGCATTCCCCAGATGTTCTGTAATCAGTGTTACCAGTGTTGACCTGGTAGACATTCACAGTTCAAAGGAGATAGGGTACAGACACATACACTCAGACAGACTCGCACAAGTTTTAATAGTTTTAGATTACAACATACATTATATAACTTTCTTTTGCAATGACTACCTTTTTCATTCAATAAACATTTTAGCATAATTAAATATGTTTCGATTTTTTAAAAATTTTATAAACAATTGAAACAATGATGATTTTTTTTAAATTTAATTTTTCTATTTTGTACTGATCTCTGCTTATCTATCGTATTTAAATTACTGCGCACATCTCATGTGTGAATATTTTCCCCATACCCTACATTTAGCAGAGTGCTTTAAGATTGCCTAATAACTTTCGTAAAGATAAAAAGTCTGCCCAAAATGGCTGCTTATAGTAAAAATGTTGATGCTAAACTAAAATTGCCTACAAACAAAGGTCTACTAACTAAATATTTGACTTTTCATGTTTAATTAACAACATAATACAATTTTATTATGAATGATAACAAAATTGGTTTTCAGAACTTCAGTAAAATTTTGAAACATTATTTTTAGGAAAAATTATGAAAACAGAGAAAAATAAATCAGCGCTCACGACAGTCAAAAAAAAAAAAAAAAAAAAAAAAAGTTGAGAACCAGAAGTCCGAAGTCCGTACAGATCAAACAGAAAACAAAATAAAACACAGGGGTTCTAAAATTTAAGAACGTTATTTTAAATTCTGATCGAATGCCATCTAAAAAATTGATTCAGAAACAAAAATTTGATTCACAATAAAGAAACAATCAGTCATCATAATTTTACGTGATTCGTACAATTTTTTTCTCTATTAGGAATAAATCTCTAAGTAAAAACCACGCATAATGAATGTTAGAACTTAGCATCTGGTTCGATGATGTTCGCAAGACGTTGTAGCATTGCAAAATAAGAAGTGTTTCAAATGTTGACCTATAATTTTATTTAGGGCATTTAATTATGTGTTGACTATATGAGTACTTTCTATCGAATCTTTGGTTTCACGATAAGGCTATACTTAGTAGGTGAGAGTGTTGTACCTTGGGACACTGCTAGTTTCTTAGAATCTATTTTTAGCAGCCATGTTTTTGTAATCTCTAATAGTAACCTTCACCACTCAATGGTTCTATAGTAAAAATAAGCATCAAATGAGTAGAATTGACGATTTTGTGAGAGAAAGAACATTTCATAACTCAAAAGTAAATATTATTTTCATTTTTATTTCATTTTCTGTCTTTTTATTTGTAAATTTAATCAACTGAATTTTATTTTGTTATAAAAGAGAAATAATTTAAATAATTTGCTCATGAGAAAATAATGATAGTGCATCTAGATTGACCACCATTTTAGTTTTTCTTAAATCCCCTGGTGATTGTGCCTTGGGACAGCCAAACATTTTGTACCTTAGGACATGTTCCAAGGTACAACATATACATGGTTCTTAATAATTAAGATATGTTTAGGAACATGGAACAATGTTCTAATCTTATGTAGTGTTTTAAACACATTTAATGTTAGATAATAATTCATAATTCATTATTAAATATTCATGATTTAATTCACTACCATGAAAAAAATATTTTTTTTTTTGTTTCTTGCGCAAAATTGGTTCAAGTATATGGCTGTTTCCTGAATCATGAAGATTTTCTCATAGTACAACAGGATGTGTCCCAAGGTACAATAGGATGTTGTACCTTGGGACAGCTTAGAACTTTTACTTTAAATGGCTGGCAACATTTATTTTCAAACTGTCTGAATTTTGAAAAATATATTGCATCGAAGTATGTTGGTATATTTTAATGGGACTTTTAGATTTTAAATTTGATGCAAATAATTGAGGTTAAAAATTAAAATATGAAAAGTGTCCCAAGGTACAACACTATCCCCTAAACATGCAAGAATAGACATGGAGTTGAATGCACAAATTTATAGGTCGCGAATACAAATTATCTCTTCAGTCGTAAAATACCTTACGTTAATTGTCCCAGACGGGTCTAGGCATTTTTAAAAAAATTTTGAAAAATACTTTATGAATGTTTTTTTTTTCTTTTTTGTTAACGTTATACAGCAGTTCCTGTCAAGCGAATGTAGCAGCTGGTTCCTAGCAATCTTTTTTAGAGACGGTTAAAAGTTTTTTTAAGAGAAAAAAAATTTTCCGGAAAGATTTATCAAAGTTTTTTTTTTCATTTGATTTCACTACATTTGAGACAGAGAAAAGATGTAAGAGGCATAACTAAAAGTTTCGAGATAACTAGTGCAAATGTTAAGAGAACCACTTCTCTGTTATTGGGCAAGAGATGGTACTAGTAGCTCTTGTAAGTGCTGTTATACAGCAAGATTAAGGAAAAAAATAAAATTTAAGCCTACTTAGGATCTGAACTTTAAACGCGTTTTACTCAAAATATAAAAAGTCCACTTACATCCCTTTGCTTCTCACTGCCTCATTTCATATCGGTGAATAAAATATTCTATTTAAAATGCTGCTTGGACAATGGACAATTATGGATTTTATCAGGTCCTTCATTTGGACGATCAGGGAGTGAATTCGCCTCCCACACCCGAATTTTGAAACCTAATGTATATATGCATTTTTGTATGTGTGTTTTTTTAATGAAATGTGTTGAATACATACCTTTTGCCCTTACCCTCATCCCTGGAAAATTTTGAAATAATGGTTTTGGGTTTCATCAGGGTTTAAAATAGGATAGAACTAGAACACTTTTTACGAAGCACAATTATTTTTTGGAATTTTTTTATCAATAGCTTAAAAAGTATAACATCAAGTTATTAACTAATTTTCACTTTAACCAACTTTTAAATGAAATACTGATACTTTGTCAGCTTTACTAAATTCAAACAATTAATTTATTAAAGGTTTTGCAAGACCCATCATTTTATAGGTTAGTCATAGATTTATTAGTTGTACCAAATAAATCCACCCCAATCATAAATAATACGATCTCGTTCAACTAAGCTATCAACAATACACAACTTACACATGCTATTTTATGATTTGTATAAAATGTGTGATTTGCATTTCAAAATGGTATTCAGTCATTCTATAACAAGACTATTTTATGATTAAGTTCAATATTGAAAAGGCAACAACAATTTATTGGTAAAATTATTAATTAGTATTATTTTTATGTTTATAAGAAAAATATAAACCTATACTCAAACTCTATAAATAGTAAGATATTATATTTAGTTTCTTCCCCGTATTAATATAATAATGACACAATTATGCTAAATACTATAACAAATGTTTCAAAATTAGTATAAAACCGAGTATAATAATGAAATTTTCTCTTTAAAGTAAAGAGAAGCGTGTCTTTAAAGCAAAAAAAAAAAAAAAAAAAAAAGAACAGGTTAAATTTACTAAAAGTCAAACTATAAATTTATTTGTAAAAATAAATAAAATTATTAAAATTATGTTTATAAGAAACAGAAACTAATAACTGAACTCTGAATAATATAATTTCAAATTTGATTAATTTTCGTCATTGGTAAAATAATAACAGAAGTATGCTCAACACTATGGTAAATGTTTTGAAACTAGTTCATTTGAACATTATACTAAATTTTTTTCAGTTGAAAATAATTATCTTTATGCTTATAAGAAGCAAAATTTCCTATTAAAAATTAAAAAATAATAAGACATGAAGTTTGATTTATTTTCCATATTAATAAATTAACATAATGCTCAACAATATAATAAAGGTTTTAAAATTGTCTCAACTCCGAATATTATAGTACAATTTCCTCTTTGGAGTAAAGAGATGTGTGTCTTCGAAGTTAACAACCAGGCTAAATTTACCAAAAGTCACGCTAAAGTTAGATGTAGGGCTAAGATTTAAGCCAAATATCACCAACCCTTTTCCACACAAATTAGAAACAGCAGGAGAAAGATGAAAGGAAATGTTGACTTCAAGAGGAAAAGTGGGCGCTTTGCCAGTTCCAATAAATGTGGCTTCGCACTCATAACAGCAAAGATTGCTCAAACAAATTGCAAACAATTGGTTTTGAGAAAAGAACGGTTTCGTGACTCTGTTACGACAAAATTCTTAGTTTGTTTAAAAATTGGAAAATACCAAACGCTTTTATGCAGAGACATTTTTAATTCTTCCAATACTTTTCTAAAGACGGTTATAGAAGAAGGAAATAGCAGGCTTAATCGGTTTTCTCTAACACAAGTTTGTATCGAGAAAAATTCATTAATTGTATCTGGAGTAATTTGAAAGTGAATCTTCAGTTAACCCTATTGAAGTTAGTTTTCTTTTAAACTTTTTAATTTGACGTTTAAATAAATGGCAACATTTGAAAAAAAAAATAAGAGTAGTAGTTGGTTGTTATGAATGGAAAAATCAAAGAAATAATCACAAAAAATATTACTTTGATACAGAAACCGCCAAAAATTATAAAATCTTTGGAGACTGGAAAAAATCTGAGGTGTCAGACAATTTTTTTCTTGGAGTTTGTAGGAAAATTCGCTGCAACATGGCTTCTGAAAAATTCTTCTTAAGAACTAGCAGCTCAGGTATTTTTTTTTAGTCTCCCGGGTGATCATGCTCTTGCGATTTATCGGATCGTGTACACATATCATGTTGTAATTTTTAACATTTTGTTATAAGCTGCAATTTAGCAGGTATATTTTACAAACCTTTCAAAAAAGTTTGCCAAACCAAACCCAGTGGCACGACAGCCCGTAGGGGCCAAGGCCCATCTCAGTCTTCCTGACCAAGGGGTGCTAGGTACATGTTCCGGTTGGGTGATCAGTTTAACGCGAAACCCCAAGGGTTTAGTTCCCAAACACGCTTGGCACTCATTTTATCTACTCACTGAAGGGATGAACGGCTGAGTCAACTATGCTCGACCCGAGAATAGAATCCGGGCCACGAAGCGCTACCACTGAGCCACTGATGGGCTTCACTACAAAAAAAAAAAAAAGCACATGAATTAAAAAGAAGCTTTGATTTTTGGGAATCTCTCTTATATGCAACACATTATGTAATTTAAAACTATTTTTCCGCACGTTGAAAAAAATCATGACAATGGAAAAAGTAATACCAACGATATTAATGTAGACAAATGAAACTTTCCTGCTAATAATGAAGTAATTCTAATCGATAAACAGATTAAAAGTAATTGAGAGTTTTGCATAAGAAGCTGACATCCAATCATTTTGAATATGCATCACGGAAAAACAATTTTAGAGCACCCTTATACTGGAAAGTCTATTTCAGCCCTCTCTGGAAATATAGTAGCTTCTTCATATATCAATTTTCCAGAGTGAATGTTTGCAGATTATGCGAAACTTCTCATGGTAAAAGTATCAAAGAAATGTTATTGTATAATGAACAATATCTCTAGATTTAAAAAATATTAGTGACAGAATAATTAACAGTTTCGAACTATCAATATTTTGACAGGAACAAAAACAGCTGTACAGTTGCCATCTATCAAAAATATCTTTCTAGTAAATATTTTAAGTGAGAAATTAATGTATAAAAAATATTTTTGAACAGTTTAAATAAAGCCGCTTTATGCAGTTTCATCAATAGAAATAATCCTTCGGAATTTACTATACATCAACCCAAAAAATAGTTCTGTACACGGGAAATAGCTAAACATTTTAAAACCAAAAGCCGTAAAAAAAAAATATATATATATATATATATATATATATATATATATATATATATATATATATATATATAAAAAATATATATAAAATTATATATATTTTTTATATATATTTTTATTATAATTTATATATATATAATATTTTTATATATATATTTATATATATAATTTTTATATATATATATATATATATATATATATATATGTTAGAAGCGTTTGATAAGCTACATGGGGATTTTTTCTGAAGTGCTCATGTTTTGTTCGAAAAGCAAAATCCTCTCCCCCCTCAAAATATGCAATCTTTGAAAAATCAATTGCTGAAGAAAATAGAAAATATAACTTTTTAAATTCTCATGGTATAACGTAAATACAAGAACAATCAAGAATAGCTTTCAAAATATTAAAGTATGAAATAAAAGAAAATATATAACGAATGTTTTTTAAAAAAAATTAAAAAATAAACAAAAGTAATGGAGATAATCTTAAAATGAACATTTTGTAATCAAAAATATTCCCGCAAGAAATAAGTACTGCACAAGTTAGTGTTAAATATGTATTTTTTTTTCATTCCCCCACAAAAAAATTATATTCTTGATTTACAAAACAATGCCTATTTTACAACTTAACGTGTCCAAAATTTCTATCTATTAGTTATGGTACGCAAATGCTAATAAAGAAAACTTTAGAAGGCATTTTACAAAAGCATTTTGAAAATGGGGGCTACGAAAATAAAATCTTAACATATGAAGCTGCAATTGCATCTCTGAATAATGAATCTTTATAATTATCTTAATTATAACTTATAGATTAATGAATCTCATAATATATGCTACTACAATTATACCTTTCTTATTATTTGAACAGTGTTAAAATCCTGTTATTAATCAAATAGAATGTTTTATGCTGTTCAGTGTTTGTGCATATATTTTAAGCAGGGAATTTACTGGGCTAAGTATTGATCATTATGCAATTTAACTCAGTCAAACGATTTTGTAAATTCCAAGAAATTAATGTCTGTTTCATTTATTTTCTGAACTCTTTCGTGAGGTTGGACTTGGTACAGTTGTTCATTAATGTGAAAAAAACTTGTGCTAAAATCGTTATTTTTTGTGGATTTGTTTACAAAATAGTTTGATTAGTTAAAGCAGCGGCTATGATCACGATATATATATCGTTTGTTCGCGTGTTTGTGATGCGCGTTCTGGGATAACCGTAATGCCAAGAAAAATGAGATTTGGTATGCAGGTGCAGTCTTTACAAAAGTTGTGCTCCTCGTAGCCTATTTTTTCATAAATTGGTTAGAAAAAAGAGATTTGATTGTGATATGAAATGTGATTTTTGACATTTTTTTGCACCACAGAGATGGATCTAATTTCGTATTTTGACCCTAGTTAGTGCAGAAAATCACATTTTAAACATGATGGAATTAAAAAAAAAAAAAAAAAAAACCGAGCGGTTTTAGATGATGTTTTTAGAAATACGTTTCTAAGCGCGATTTTGCCGAAGTTTAATTTTTGAAAACTCATACAGCGGGACGTTAAAAACCATATTCTTGAATATTTAGATGGAATGTCGAACTTATTCTCCGGAACTTTTTCCCCTCAAAAATTAAGCAATATTTTCTGTATTTGAATTTTTAAAATGCAGAACAATAAAAGAGCTTCGCACGACTCGGATCGAAATATTGCGATTCTGCCATTGCTGACGTCAGAACAAACGTAGCCTAGAAACGGAGACGTCACACGATTTCGCTTTCATAATGTAGGACTAAAATTGCCCTTTTTGCAAACATTAAAAAAAAATGCATACTTTCATTTTTAAAGGTTATTTATACAGATGAATATTGATTGATACATAAAGAGCGATTTTGAAAAACAGGGTTAGGGAAAGATTATATTAAAAAAAAGTTACTTGAAGTTTATATATATATATATATATATATATATATATATATATATATAGATAGATAGATAGATAGATAGATAGATAGATAAATAGATAAATAGATATATAATGTAGATATATATGTTGAAAGATAATTAAGAATTGTTCAAAAACACGAATGATTCTAACCCCCAAAAGCTGCTATGTGATTTGCCTTGACGACGCATTTAATTGTGGTCTTAATATTATGTAGACCATGGTTACCACAATTTGTTTTTTAGAAGAAATTAAGCAACAATAAACGGTTAAGGAGTTCCATAATACCAATGTTTTGTACTTTAATACATACAATGTTTTTCGAAGTTTTAATTTTGAAACTTCGAACAGCAGCAACCCTATGATTGAACCACTTTTGCTTAGGCAACCCTATACCATTGGTTTTGTAATATTTTTACCTGCATTTTTTATATAACTTATGTGGAAACTCGATGAGGGTAAATTACTCATTTTTGGGCACCTTTTAGCCCCTAACAACCCTGGTTAGAGACCGGAAACAGGTAGGCAACCTTACTTTAACGATTTCATTACAGCTTTTACTCTTTATTTATGAAAACAATTTTTGGAAACTCGATGAAGGAAAATTACTCATTTTTCGGCACCTTTTCCTGGCAACCCTGATTAGTTCGCACGCAACAGGTAAGCAACCTTACTTTTACGTTTTCTTTACAGCTTTTACTCTTCATTTAGACAACAATTTTTGGAAACTCGATGAGGGTAAATGACTCATTTTTTGGGCACTTTTTAGTCTCTGGCAACCCTACTTAGGGACCGGAAATTGGTAGACAACCTTACTTTAGCGTTGTATTTACATCTTTTACTCTTCATCATGACAACAACTTCTGAAAACTCGATGAGGGGTAAATTATCTCTCTCATTGAAAACATTTTTTCTCCTGACAAACCGGATTAGGAAGCCGAAAAAGGTAGGCAACCTTATATATCATTTACGATAACGCTTTTCGGAAACTCGATGAGGGTAAATTACTCATTTTTAGGCACCTTTAAACCCCTGGCAACCCTGATTAGTTCACGTGAAAGAGGTAGAAATTCTTATTTTCACATTTTATTTACAACTTTTACTCTTCATCTATGGTAACAATTTTAAAAAACTCGATGAGGGTAGATCAAGCCTAGTGGGATCTTAGACTATAAGAACTATTTGCCTAGATAAATTTTCTAGTCAGATTGGGGTTTGTCGGGCCTTATATTCAATAAAATACACATATAAAAAGTCTCAAGGGAAGAACTTAAATAGTTTTAAACTTTTTCGCTGGTACGTTTCTTTGAATTTCTAAGTGAATTTTGAATTGAATAAACCAAAAAATTGTAACCTTAAGTAAGAGCCACATGCCATCAGTATCCACTATTTTATTATAAGGATCCGTATCACTAAATACGATTTCATCCTTTTATTGTTATCAGTCTCCAGCTGATAAATTGTTAAGGAACGCAACTCGGTAGGTCATTCCGTTGTGTGAATGTTACGCTTTTCGCTTGTCCTGAAGAAGAACCGTGAGCGGTGATCCGTTTTCTCTCGGGCTAGAAGTAGAATTGAAAACTTTTCAGCACTGTATATGAGAACTGTGTTGGTCTGTTTGTGAATGAATTATCCACTTAAAAGTAGACTCGGAATATTTCCTACGAAGCAGGAAGTAGAGCATGTGTAGCTTACTTCAGACTGGATGCATTATTGGTGAAAAAAGAATTCAATGGCGAAGAACCGAAATCGCTTAAGTACTTTAAGCAGCCTCAGTTTCGATTTTCTTTTTCGTATTTAGACGGGCTGAAATGATATCGGTTTAAGACAAGAAAACTTACAGTTTCAGTTAAGCATGGATTTTGATTTTTCTTTAGTTCTTCTGTTAAAATATTTTTAACCCAAATGTTCAAAATTTTTGCTCTAATTCAGTTTAAACGCTTCTTTTTAATGATCTTTTAATACATCTTTTAAAATATTTACATTACTTTAGTTTTCAGTTCGCGCATGAGCCACAAAGTTACGTGAAATCATTCAAAAATTGACGTTTTTAGCCAGTGGCGTAGCTAGACCCGACTTTCGGGGGGGGGGGGGTTACTTCTTTTATATATATATATATATATATATATATATATATATATATATATATAAATATATATATAATATATATATATACATATATATATATGTATATGTATAATCGCTTGGAATTTTTTCCTTTTCTTCTTTTTTTTTTTCTTTCTCTTCTCTCTTCTTTTTCTCTTTTTTTTTTGGAGACTAACTTTTCGGGGGGGGGGGGGGGTTGTCCCCAAAACCCCCCCTTAGCTACGCCCCTGTTTTTAGCTTATTTTGTATATTGAAGCATTCCTTTTTTTAGATCCTAGTTATATATATTTTTTACACGAAATGTGCAGTATACTGCTCTTTGCTGGAACTGCAATCATATTATGTTGCATTAACAACCCAGAACTCACCCCAAGTATGTGATTGCACTTTACGTTTCAACCTGCAGTTCCCAAGAAGAATAGTTATTGACAGGACTCATACATTTGTAAAGTAACTTACACTCATAATAACTACAGTGGCTCCCAAAAGTGTTCGTACACCTTGAAATTTTGTAGTAAAACCAAAATAACGCAAAACTGAATTCGAATATGAATTCCAATTTTTTTTCACACCATTCCTATGCCATTCTAAAAAAAACCTAGGAGTTTTTTTCAAAATATTGCCAAATTTTATTTTTGAAATTTG